>NC_073345.2:17548750-17877500 GCF_027580225.2 Misgurnus anguillicaudatus
TTATTTCCCACTATTAATTACATTATCTTAAAGGAGTGTAACAACTGTAGCATGTAAATAATGCACATAAATAAAGCGTCCCCGTTCGCGGTTTGATGTGCGTACGCGCTATTCTCCGAGATGCACTTGACAGCCTTTTGCAGCGAATATTTTTTTTTTTTTGACGATCTTGTTAAGGCGGTAGGGTTTCCAAGCTTAGGGGGGGCCGCCTTAACTGATATATGCTGCGGGAAACCCTGAATAGTACACACTAACTAGGGTTTTAAAAATGGGATCAGAAAGAACATGAGTCATGACCTTTAAGTTCTCTACAGTGAATGTCGTTTAGCTGATGTACCCTGCGCTGTCAATTAAATGCATTAAAAATCACTTTCTGTTAGCTTAGTTTTAGCATTTTGTGTTGCTTAATGTCGTATCTTTCCCGCCTGTCAAGGCAAATTACCTGATGTGAAAATGTACAATAACACAAAATGAATGGTTTTTGGTGTTCGGTTAACCATTCTGGGTGGATTGTAGTTCTTCGAGAACATTAACAATACATTATGTATTAATTGCTAAATAAGCACAAAATGCTATGTGTTTCTTTTCACAAACATATAATTTCACTTTTGTAGACATTTATTAACCGTGTATGGTTGGATGGTTTACTTTATGGTAGATCTTTCGGCTTTTTGATGCTTCGGAAAGCTCGGATACTCTTCAGTGCCATTACAAAGCTAAGAAGAGCCATGACATTATTTACTATAACTCCGACTGTGGCATGAGTAACGGGATGGTTGAAAAAGCAAGGTCATGCATGTGTGTGTGTGGCGCCTGGCATCCGTAGTGGATCTGATAGGGTCCGATACAGAAAATGCAAATATGGTTAGCCTATTGAAAGCAAAGACCCTCTTCAGGGAAGCCTGCATGCTTAGCATAAAAACCCTGCTATACACAGGGAAGGAGACCAGAGGCCGTTTTTAATGAACAGATTAAAATGTAATCTTAAAGACACTATATGCCACTGCAGTAAAGGCTTATTGCACTATTACAGTTAACGATTTTATTTGATTGATCTTTAAAAAAAACTAGAATCGGATAATTGGGGCTCTTTAAGATGAATAAAAGCGCTCAGAAAATGCTAAAATTTTATTTGCAAAAAATTATTTTATCAGACTTTGCCAAAAAAAACTGTATTTTTTTGGATGGTCTGAGGCTGGGATTTAGCAGATTTGAAGGGAAAGTAGTTGATGAACGCATAATACGTGTCAACAGCATTCAGTTTATATCATTGACTTATGAGGTTTGAGGCTTGTGCAACTTGGCTTCTCAATTGCTTCATTTTCATCCAAAGCGATTTAGAGGCTGTTTACACTTGGCATTAACATGTGTTTTCGTCGATTGGATCACAAGTGGACGACGTTAATGCCAGGTGTAAGCAGTGTTCAAAACGCTTTGAACGCGTCCACTTTTGACCACTTTCAACCACATTCCAAGATAGTCAAAACCCCTTTTGATCGTATTGCTTTTGTAGTGTAAACGCACATGTGGTTGAATGTGTCCGAACAGCTACACGTGACTGCCTTCTCTCCGCCCATTTATCTAATCTGAGGTACTTAACACAAGTTTTACGTCTTTTTTTGACTTCTGGCGTGAACACTCGGTGAACAGCGCTATTTTTAGCCTTTCATTGATAAAACTAAAGCGGCTGATCTCCGTAGTTTCGTTTTGATAATGCTTGAAAGTTGCGCGATCCTATTTCATCAATTGCGCTGAAAATTCAGAGAAAGCTCTAACATATACACGTACAAAACTCTGAGCAGCATGTTTACTTGCTAAAAAAGCAGCAGACCCCGACATAATATTAGTTTCTATCCATATAAACTCATAATTACTCCCGCTCGCGTTTGAATGACAGCAGAGAGACTTGCCCACCGTCTCACAGACCACCCCCTCAAAGTATTCAGGACAAAAGCGGTCGAAAGTAGACAAAAGAGATGGATTTAAATACCAGGTGTTAACGTGATGTGTCTCTCTCGTCCACTTGTGATCCGATCGATGAAAACACATCTTAATACCAAGTGTAAACAGCCCCTTAAAGTGCCTTATACTTTTTTCAGTATATGTGTTCCTTGGGTTTGAACCCATAACCTTAAGCAGGGCTCCAGACTGCCACCAAATGATGGCATTTTGCCACCAAAATTTGAGAGTGTGCCACTGAATGTCACATCCATTTAAAGTATTTATTAGTAATACAGTGGAAATAAGTAGAAATGTGAATATTTGGTTCGCATGTTGATTTACGGTGGGTGCCCCTAAATTTTCTGGTTGCGCCCCTAAAATTTTCAGTTGGGGCCACTGTGCTTCTAGTGAAAAAAGTTAGTCTGGAGCCCTGTTTAGCACTTCTAAGGCAGTGCTCTACCACCAAGTATTTGTTAAATATTTAAAAGTTACATTGAAGTCTTTATAGCAACATGAGTTATGCTTTAAAGGGGAATTTTATGAACGCTAACGTGTGATTTTTCTCCCAGGCAGTGGCTTTCAGTTATATTGTACATCTTAGATGTCCCAATAAAACATACCGCTCCTGAATGTTTGTCACCATTGACGTCTGTGTTACCAGCCCTCTATAACCGGCCATAAACATCACTGTCAAACAATGAAACTAGTCTTGTTCACAGTAGAATCAGAGAACTCACTATAACCGGTTTCACAAATGTCATAATTCGTTTGGACGTGAGACTTGTCATTATTACAACAGTATCTGAATGGTCTCAATAAAAGATTGTGTTCTGGGAGCTTGACTGTCTGGTTGGTTTTCCCACTGGTGCTTGGTTGAAGGAAATAAAGGTGCTGGGCAAAACAGGTTTTTCTAGGAGACAGGTAGAGCTATTTAATGTAGCTCATGAAAGAAGTGTTGTGTTTGTGTCCTCCCCTTTTCCAAATAATGTCCTTTTTATTTTGGCTGAGTTTAATTGATAAGATTTTGACTAGATTATTGGTTTTGATTTGTGTATGAAAGAGCAAGATTTCACCTGGTGTGGCCCATTCTGTGCCAGAAGTAGTGAGTATTTATTGATGTTTATTCTGCGGGTGTGGCTCTAAACTGCACCGATCTGATTTGGGCTGATGTTGTGAAATCACCACAGAAACAAGTTGCTGTTATCTTGTTATAACACATCAAATTTTACAGTTGCTGTCTTGGAGATCCAAAAAAAGAAAAGGGGACTTTAAAGGAAAGTATTTTGAGGACCATGAACATAGATCGCATTTTATGGATACACCGTTGTTTCTGAAAAGCTGTATATCTATAAATCACATCATAGATTTTAAACTATTGAAAAATAGTTTAAGATTGTAAAAAATAAAGTTTGCCTAAATTTAGAAAGCATTAAAGGATTAGTCAATTTTCTTAAAAAAAAAAAATCCAGATAATTTACTCACCACCATGTCATCCAAAATGTTGATGTTTTTCTTTGTTCGGTCAAGAAGAAATTGTTTTTTGAGGAAAACATTCCAGGATTTTTTCTCATTTTAATGGACCCCAACACATAACAGTTTCAACAGTTTCAACGGATTTTCAAAGGACTCTAAACGATCCTAAACAAGGCATAAGGGTCTTATCTAGCGAAACGATTGTCAGTTTTGATAAAAACAATTAAAAATATGCACTTTTAAACCACAACTTCTCGTCTGTCTTGGTCCTGTGACGTGCCAGCGCGACCTCACGCAATACATCACGTCAAGAGGTCACGGATGAAAGAGGACTGTTCTGACATTGTTGTATGTCGAATGATGCTAATTAATGTCTTTGTGTCAGTTTATTGTTTATAATGGTCCGTAAATTTGCGTTTCATATATGTAAAACATGACCTTTCCACGCCATTACGCAATTACTGAGGTCGCGCTGGCGCATGACAGGACCGGAGATAGACGAGAAGTTGTGGTTTAATTAAAAGTGCATATTTTTTATTTTTCTTGTCAAAAATTACAATCGTATCGCTAGATAAGACCCTTATGCCTTGTTTGGGATCGTTTAGAGTCCTTTGAAACGCTTCATTAAAACTGTTACGTGTTGGGGTCCATTAAAGTCCATTAAAATGAGAAAAATCCTGGAATGTTTTCCTCAAAAAACATAATTTCTTCTCGACTGAACACAGAAAGACATCAACATTTTGGATGACATGGTGGTGAGTAAATTATCTGTATATTTGTAGTTATAACTTACAGTGAGTCATACAAGTTCTCAAAAAAATTCTAAGCAGGAATTTTGTTAAGAGATTAAAATAACTTAAAAGTAACTTTATAGCCTAATTTTAGTCCAAGTACAATGTCTTCATAAAAACTATTTATAAAAGCAGTGAAAAAAGGAACCCTAATATCTGGAAGGCCTGTCTAAAATTATTCTTTGTAAACCAAAGGCCTTAAAGTTTTTTCCCATATTGCATCATTATTTGTCAGCCTAACCTATAGAGACAGCATTTGTTGCTGACCTAAATACTTTTCAGTGATGCCAATGTAGTTCATTCAACATTTTTATTATAAAAATTTCCAACGCCTTTCACTTAGTTTAAATTATTTAGATAAATATGGCAAACTATTTAAGTTCTTAAGTTCCTGCTTTTCTACATCATTTCCCTTGTAATGACATCATTCATCTAACCCCCTTATAAGTTTGAGTCATTGTGCCGGTGGATCATTTAAACTAGTGAAACATTCAGAACAGCTCAGTCTGCAGTTCGTCCGCCCCATTGTCTTGGTTCCCAGCTGTTCGGGCATGTCAACGCTTGTTTCCCAAGAGCTTCTTGAAGGCCTCCTCTCGCTCCGGCAGCCACTCCTCCTGACAATCCTAGACACGTCGCTTCCTGTGTATGGCCTGAACCCCAAATCATTTCATGATTTTTCTTCTCTCTCTCTCTTACACTATCCTCTATCACTGTACTTCCGGGCATTAGCTCAACTTCCTGTTGTGCTGCAGTGTTTGAGGAAGCTGCTTTTCTCAGTTTGGACCCCTGAGAGATCCGCATGTAGATCTTTTTTTAGGCAGATGCCTCCTGTAAAATCCTCTTCTGGGTTATTTATCAGCGTGGGTTTTTGCTTTGAAACTATGGAATATTTGTCTTCACCTTTTATGACCGTTTGAGGATGTTTAACACTTTACAGGACATATTATAATGTATGCAAAGACTAAAAACTAGAGGTGCAGGATTTGGCTATGTTATGATTATTAGTGATGCATTTCTGAAAAGTAATTATAAGGACATGGAATTACAGCTTTTTTGGTAAATTTATGTATGCTAATTTATTTGTTAATGTTAATTTAAGACCTAACCAGTCTCATCTCACTGTTTGAAAGTCCAGATTCTAAGTTTTCAACGGGACTAATTTTGCATCACATGACTGATTTTAAATTAATTAACTATTAACTAGTCACTAACTAGTCAATCCAGTTAAAATAGCTGTATACTTCCTTAGTGTATCACACTGTAAGGTTAAATAAATGACCTTCGAATGCAGTACCACACATCTTTAAAAATGCCTGAAATGTGCTGTTTGTCCACTTCTGTTTTAATTTTCTTAAAAAGAGGCTGCTTTCCTCCTGTCTTGACTTGGGTCTAGCCTTTCCACTCATAGCTGTTCATCATGGTGTGCAGAAGCTTTTCTGTGGCTTTTCCTTGCTGTGTCTAAGATATTTATTAGAGGTGTGAAGGTTTCAGGTTTGTCAGAGTAGCTGCGCAGCCGTATTGAAGGTCAGAGCTGCATGCATTTGTGTGTGTTCCCCTTTACTATTGCCGCAGACCCTGCTTATACGTCAGCACAGAGTGACGTGCGCTCCCTGCAGTATCATTACAATTTCCCTCTCGTACAACCACGTCAGGGAGGTCTGTGTAGAGAGCATGCATGTGTTTAAAAAGTAGAGATGACAGAGTAGGCAAATACCACAAAGGAACATCCAGGACATATTTCAGAACAAAGAATAAACAAGTGCTATGTAAAAATATATTATGACTTTTTGGTGAAAACTAAGCACCTCCCATATTCTCCTTATTATAATGCAAAATTTAATTCTCATTGTAGTTAATGCAGACTTGACACTACGTTATAGTTTTTATGAGATTCATCTATGTAAAGATTTTATTCTTTGCTGGCTGCCTCCACTGTTACATGCTGTTTACAGGGTTCCCACGGGTCCTTGAAATCCTTGAAAGTTTGTGAATCTGGGGAAATAATTCAAGACCCTGGGAAGTTTTTGAAAATATACATACATAGATACAGGTCACTGAAAGTGCTTTAATCCATTTTATGCAAGAAGTTTTATGGAAAAAAATCCATATTATTCCATGTGTAGTGTAGGATGATATCATCAAATTTCTAGCCTTACTGTTCGCTTTAAATGCTTCAGTATGCGGATGTTGATTCATACCAAAATGCTTTTTTGCATAGTTGTGTTTGACACATGAAAACATCTCGTGTTACGTATGTAATAGGGATGTGCATCGATGCATCGCGCTCCCATTAAAAAGACCTGTCTAAAATCGATTGGTGAATCGTAAGGTTCCGATTCAGTGTTTCATGCACAGCTCGTCAAACACAATCATTTAAAATATTCTTTATTATCATGAAAATACCTGAAACAATCTGAAGAACAGCGATATAAATATTCCTTTAGACATTTCCTGGAATAGTGTTTGGTATGCTACTTCTTCTGTGGCACAAATTGTGATTCTAAGTGAGAGCGCCCCCTCGCTTTGTGATGTGGCTGCATTTCACCGTAATTCATTCAAATTCATTCATTGAGAAAACGCGCATTTGCCCGATTATTTGTCACAACCCTAGTATGTAACTGTTGTTCCCTGAGAAGGGAACGAGACGCTGTTTCTCCCTTGCCATACTTCCTGTGTCCCTGTTATGCCGTTTTTGGCAATATTTCAGATAGTGATTTATACTTCCTGGCTCCCACGTCACACTGTCTTTGTCGTTAAGAATTAGTTGAATTTGATATACAGCAGTTTTTAAGCCGTAGAATTGATCCAGGGCAGATCTTTCTTGACACAGTTTTTAGTCCGTAGCCTTGATCCAGGGCGGATCTTTTCGCTCACGTTTTGCGGCCGTAGCCGAGTTCCCATCACCCAAGAAAGCTTTTGTTTTTAGGCCGTAGCCGAGATCCTGTCACCAAGGGATGTTTTCCTCTCTTTAAGGCCGTAGCCTGGATCCAGGACGGATCTTTCCGCCGAGGCGGCATGCGGATATGGGTTTCCCATCTTTCGGGTATGAGAGCTCTTTATGAGCTTTTGGCCGTTCCACGACCGACACTCGCCCGGGGCCCTGCCTCGCATCAGACGCCCTTCGACCGTTCCAACCGTTCCACTTTTTTCACTAGGAGCACAGTGGCCCCCAACTGAAAATTTTTGGGGGCGCAACCAGAAAATTTAGGGGCACATATCGTAAATCAACATGTTAACCAAATATTCACATTTCTACTAATTTCCACTCTATTACTAATAAATACTTTGATGATAGATGCAGAAAGTACATTGAGCCGTTTTAAATTCAGTGTTTTATCAACAAAAAAGGTCAAATTTACTGGTCGCACATGTGCGACTGGATGTAAAATTCAGTGGCACACTCTCAAATTTTGGTGCCAAAATGCCACCATTTGGTGGCAGTCTGGAGCTCTGATATAAATATTCCTATAGACCAGCGGTGCCCAACCCTGCTCCTGGAGGGCTACCATCCTGCAGACTTCAGTTCCAACCCAGCTCCAACACACCTGTATGTACAACCCCAAAACAGAAAAAGTTGGGACACTGTAGAAATTGTGAGTAAAAAAGAAATGGAGTGATTTGCAAATCTCATAAACTTATATTTTATTCACAGTAGAATATAGATAACATATCAAATGTTGCAAGTAAGATATTTTGAGGTGTCATGCCAAATATTGGCTCATTTTGGATTTCATGGGAGCTACGCGTTCCGGGGGGGGTTGGGACAGGTAGCAATGGGAGGCCGGGAAATGTGGATGTACATATAAGGAACAGTTGAAAGACCAATTTGCAACTTATTAGGTCAATTGGCAACATGATTGGGTATAAAAAGAGCCTCTCAGAGTGGCAGTGTCTCTCAGAGGTCAAGATGGGCAGAGAATCACCAATTCCCCCAATACTTCGGAGAAAAATAGTTTTCTGAGTTTCTCAGAGAAAAATTGCAATGAGATTGAAGTTATCATCATCTACAGTGCATTATATCATTCAAAGATTCGGAGAATCTGGAACAATCTCTGTGCGTAAGGGTCAAGACCGGAAAACAATACCGGATGCCCGTGATCTTCGGGCCCTAAGACAGCACAGCATCACATACAGGAATGCTACTGTAATTGAAATCATAAAATGGGCTCAGGATTACTTCCAGAAAACATTGTCAGTGAACACAATCCACCGTGTCATTCGCTGTTGCCAGCTTAAACTCTATAGGTCAAAAAAGAAGCCATATCTAAACATGATCCAGAAGCGCAGGCGTTTTCCCTGGGCAAGGTTCATTTAAAATGGACTGTGGCAAAGTGGAAAACTGTTCTGTGGTCCAACGAATCAAAATTTGAAGTTCTTTTTGAAAAACTGGGATGCCATTTCATCAGGACTAAAGAGGACAAGGAAAACCCAAGTTGTTATTAGCGATCTTTTCAGAAACCTGCATCTCTGATGGTATGGGGTTGCATGAGTGTGTGTGGGATGGGCAGCTTACACATCTGGAAAGGCACCATTAATGCTGAAAGGTTTATCCAAGTTCTAGATACATATGATCCCATTCAGACGTCGTCTCTTTCAGGGAAGACCTTGCATTTTCCAACATGACAATGCCAGACCACATACTGCATCAATTACAACATCAAGACTGCGTAGAAGAAGTATCTGAGTACTGAAATGGCCAGCCTGCAGTCCAGATCTTTCACCCATAGAAAAGATTTGGTGCATCATAAAGAGGAAGATGCGGCAAAGAAGACCTAAGACAGTTGAGCAACTAGAAGTCTGTTTTAGACAAGAATGGGACAACATTCCTATTCCTAAACATTGGTCCTCCTCCAGCTGTTCCTTATATGTACATTTAACTTTTCTGGCCTCTTATTGCTACCTGTCCCAACTTTTTTTGGAATGTGTAGCTCTCATGAAATCCAAAATGAGCCATATTTGGCATGACATTTCAAAATGTATCACTTTCAACATTTGATTTGTTATATTTTATTCACAGTAGAATATAGATAAGTTTATGAGATTTGTAAATTATTCCATTCCTTTTTTACTCACAATTTCTACTGTGTCCCAACTTTTTCTGTTTTGGGGTTGTAATTATCAAGCAACCCTGAACACCTTGATTAGCTGCTTCAGCTGTGTTTAGTTGGGGTTGGAGCTAAAATCTACGGGACGGTAGCCCTCCAGGAACAGGGTTGGGCAACCCTGCTATAGACATTTCCTAGAATAGCGTTTGTAATGCTGCTACTTCTGTGGCACAAGGGGGGTTCTTGCACGAGAGCGCTCCCTGGCTTTGGGATGTGCCGGGATTTCACCGTAATTCATTCAAATTCATTAATTGAGAAAACGCACATTTGCACGATTAATTGTGACAGTCCTTATCATCTTGCTCTGAAAAGGTGTTATAAGAAATATGTCTCAAAACTAAACCACTGACAATTTTTGCAATTACTGAGTTTCTGTTAGGGTTGCTCGATTATGGGCAAAATCATAATCACAGTTATTTACCACAATTACTCTGTGACTTTAAAAACATGCATTTATTTAAGAAAAGATTAAGTAAATGGTGCAATATGCTACATGTGTCAAAGCAGTGGTGCCTTCGAAGTGCCTTAGAAACACAATGGTCCAGCGGCAGGCAATTTATATTTTAATTGCACAATAATTGTTTTACCTCGATTATCTTGTTTCTGTAATTGTTTGAATCGAAAACGATTAATTGCACAACCCTAGTTTCTGTAGATTATCCCCAGGGGTAGGCAAGGGGCAGTTTTAACACACTAACGTACAGGCATATCAGACTGCAGGGGTGGACACACTGTCACTTGTACAAATGTGACCCTGGATCACAAAACCAGTCATAAGCCACATGGGTATATTTGTAGCAATAGCCAACAATACATATGGGTCAGAGTTGTTGAATTTTCTTATGCCAAACATCATGAGGATATTAAGATATTTAGTAAATTTCCTACCATAAATATATGAAAACATAAATGTATTTATCATTAATGTGTGTTGCTACGGAATTCATTTGGACAACTTTAAAGGTCATTTTCTTAATATTTCTCAGATTTATCTCGGACAAATATTGTCCTATCCCAACAAACCGAACATTAATGGAAAACTTATTTATTCTGTATGACTGGTTTTGTGACCACAAATGTGAATATGGGACCATTAACATTAGTTAAACAGTGTGATGATCCAAACAATAGAGAGTCTGTTGAAATAGATGTGCTCACCTCATGGGCTGACAGCCTGTCCTCAGACATTGACTCTAATGTGAGCTCACAGAGAGAGAGACATGTCTTCATTCATGCACTGTTACCCTTTCAACACAGAAAGATCACAGTGTACCACAGATCAGGAGATTGAGAGTCCTCAGATTGTAGGAGGTTTTCAAACAAACAACACTGACAAATTGATGTTGATTTTAAATGAGCTTTTATTTAACTCATTTTTTATTATATTATATTAACTGATTTTATGAATGAGAATCATTTGGTGACTGGCGACAGTCCTATCCAATCAGAATCACAAGCTTTGATAAGAACATGATTAAACCAGTGCTCTGCTCCCATAATGTGAATTTAGGTTCAACTTTGTGCAAAATGTTGGTCTGTAACATTCAAATGAATAAACATTTGCCTGATCCTTGTTTTGTTTCCTTTCTTTGTAGTCTCACTCCGAATCGAAGTCCAGCGTACGCTCCAACATGCTTCACTCCGCAACAGATGAACAGCCCCACATAGGCTGCTATAGGCTTCTGAAAACTATCGGCAAGGGAAACTTCGCTAAGGTCAAACTTGCCAAGCATGTCCTCACTGGAAAAGAGGTGAGGATTTTCTTTAAACATCCCTCGGAGATCTAACTGTCCACCTGATCCCACTTAGAAATGCATTCGGTTCACACTTTTGCAACACACTGGAAATTGCTTTTTAATTCCACAAATATGTGATTGTGTAAGAATAAATATGCATTGCAATATAATGCACGTCATAATTCATTATAATTTCCAAATATGATATAACAATTGAAACTTTCGCAGATTAATGAGAAGTAAATCTTTATCATCCACTTTTGTCAGCCATAGATTTAGTTTTATATTTTCAAGCTAATTTTATTTTGCATCCAAATTCCATATATAATATTTTAGTACAGATAGTATATGAATTGGGACACAGACATGCATTTCATGTGACTTTGCTGTGTAGTTTTCATTGGCTGACGTTAATACATTGCTTATTAGCTTTACTTGGGATGTCTTTGATTGTTTATTTAGCATGTATTAAAGGTTCAAATGAGCTTGTTTTAATTCCCCGTGACTGCATGATGTCTGACGCACCGATACCGTTCAATGTGACTCCTGGCTGTAGAAAGTAGCTTTAGATCGACAAAGGGAGTCAAGACTTAGTAAAGACTGTGCACCCGCTGCAGTAGCGTCGTACTGTAATCTCAATGCGGCGTGGTGAATTGCTTCCTGATGACGGGAGATTGTGATCTGTAGGAAGGCAGGCCGAGGCTGATCTTCGCCTGCAGCCTCAGGCCTTTTCCCAAGTCTTCATCAGACTTTTTACTTTCTTGGTCAGGTGGCGGTGAAAATCATAGACAAGACTCAGCTCAACTCCTCCAGTCTTCAAAAGGTGAGTCTGATCCTTCCCACACAATTTTAGAGGTTTACTGGTAGTTTTTGTAAAAAAAACTCTGTTGGGTCTCTTCCTGTTCCCTCATAGCTTTCAGGAGGCAAACCCTTTAGTCTGCAGGGTCCACGGCAGGCAGTTAATTATAGGAAATTAGTCTCAAATGCTTCCTGAAATATAGGGTTGGGTTGTGGTTTTAAACCACCTCGTGTCTTCTTGGAGACGTGTGCGTACATTTACACATTGAGATGTAAGGTTGCCGCAATGTCAAAATGTCGATGATCTCTATACAAGTGACATTTTAAAACTATACAATTGAGAATGTTGATGATATTATAAAAAGGAGTTTTATTATCGAATTTTGGAGAATACATTTAAACTTACATTATATACAGAATGATGACATATGAAGAGTTTAGATGCAAAAGCCGCTAAAAGCCACCTTCGTCAAAACTATGAGAATGATACTAACCGAATGCCCTTTGCACGTAATATTGTTAGTGTTTTGGACCATACCAGTTAATATCCTTAATCCTAATGTATTTATACTAAAAGAAAGTTTAATTTTGATTTCATGGAGACTTTGAAAATCAGGAAACATGTCTGGGTTTTGCATCTGAACTCATCATATGTTCTTCATATATTCTTGTTTTAATATTAACCTAATACTGAAATGCTAGTTCTTTTGACTGATATAAATGACAAAAGCATCATGTTTGCTCCACATTGATATCTCCTGTCTTTGGTTTTTAGCTATTTCGGGAAGTGAGGATCATGAAGCTCTTGAATCACCCGAATATTGGTGAGATTAACTGACAGACAAATCACCCATAAGTCTTTTAGCTCCAATCTCCAAAGACTCTTCTGGTTTTGGCTGCGCCTGCAGGGTTTTTCTCCCTATTTGGGTTTATTAATCCTTGTCCAAATGTCAGTGTTCATCTGTGCAACTGGATTTAATAGTAAAACCTCTTGTAAATAACTCAAATCAAATTTACTCTCAGTCCTTATTCATCATAGGACTAGGCACACCATTTTTTGCCTGTACAATATTCAATATGTGGATAAGTGTTATTAATTGTTGTTATTGTTAGTGTCTCCGAAATGGCTTAAAATTGTTTTATTTATGTTTATACCATGGGCCTATTGAATGCTTTATTCTGATTGGCTGAGAAATGTTCCACGGATATGCATTATTTTTCGATAAACGCACATCTAACCTGTCAATTTTTTTTACAGAGCAATCCATGTGGTCTCAAACTCTGGGCCTTTGAATTATTTAAAAATAATGCATTATTTTGTTGTCAATTATTCCTTACATAATATTGAGTCCCTAGTCCAGCATGTTAAATTTAAAATGGCTGCTCTGCTTATGGAGTAAAAAAATACTGCTAATGTGTGAATTTAGCCTTTCTTATATTCCTCTTTTTTTCCTCTTGCAGTGAAGTTATTTGAAGTGATTGAGACGGAGAAGACCCTCTACCTGGTAATGGAATATGCCAGCGGAGGTTAGATCTCTCTTAAACCCATTTAAAACTCATTTTGTCTACCATATTACACCTCATTTTCTCTTAACTCTTGTGTTTTGTGAATGTTCAGCTCTTCTGTAGACACCTCTAGATTGTACTGCAGATAGGACATGACTGTAGTTCTCTCTGTGCCAATTAAATAAAACATCTTGCAGTCCTCAGCTCACCTTACCACTGTGTGTATTTAAGTGCCTACAAAATACAGCTTATTCTGCGTCGCTGAGCTCTGCACATCTATTCATTTAAATGAGGAAGTTAAAAAAGCAAGGTTTTGACAAGTTTGACCAATAATAATTTTAGGTTGCTTGATTTCATATGGTTTTAGTCTTTTCATACCTTTCAAACTTGCCTTACGCAAGCATCCTGTCTCTTTCGTGACTGCTGTTTCTCTCATTGCTCTGTAGGTGAGGTGTTCGATTACCTCGTAGCCCACGGCAGAATGAAAGAGAAAGAGGCCCGAGCCAAATTCAGACAGGTGAGATGCTGAGCATTCGGTTTTATTCACTTCTGCACAATTTAGGCTGACATCTGATATCGCTGTTGAATAAATACAAAGCGCTATAGAGGCTGTAAACACATCGGTGGTGTTTGAGTTTCTCGGTTACAGATTCATTTTGTTTCTGTGACTTTAAGGCCCTATTTACACATGATATTAACCATTGTCTCTAGGGATCCAATCACAATAGTCATGACTACATAGAGGTGTATTGGAATTCTATCAAATGAAAGTCCCCCTTTAGTCAGTATTTTATCAGCTGAACACATCAAAATATCATATGTTTGCATTTCATCACAAGACTCGGAAGAACCAATGAGATTAAAGTTATGAGACACCGCCTTATTTAAATTTAATGCTGTGACTTGTGATTGGATCCCCTAAAAAAGATTCTTATACCTAGTGTCTAGGGATGCTCCGATCGATCGGCCGATAATGCTTGCTATGTTTCTCAATGAATTACGGTGAAATGCCGCTACATCCAAAAGCCAGGGGGCGCTCTCGTGCAGAAACTCAAAATGCGCTGTAGACGAAGAACAATACACACGCGCAGCTGTGATGACACGCAGCTCCACGAAATGGCTGAAGGACATATTTATATTGCTGTTCTTCAAACCTTTTCAGGTATTTTCATGATAATAAAGAATATGTTTAATAATTATGTTTAACGAGTGTTGCTTTTTCAAATGCATTTTATAAACGACTCAAACTAACAGTGATTTTAGATCGATAAGGACTTACTGATCAAAAGCCGTAGTATATGAAATAGCTGTAATAAGATCGGCTGTCCGATTCAGAATAGTGATCGGCCACGTATTATTAGTGGAGATTGGCATTGATCAGAGCATCCCTACTAGTGTCTAATGGTGCGTTCACACCAGACGCGGAAAAGGTGGCAAGCGCGAGTAATTTACATGTTAAGTCAATGCAAAGACGCGAATCGACATGCTGTGGCACTGTAATGGCGGAACATGCAAATTGAGCAAGTTGATAATCTGAACTTTAATGAATTTTCGCACCACATTAACCAATCGGAAGCTTGATCTAGCAATTTCGTGATTACAAGAAGCGAGCAGAGGCAGAAAAATAAAGCAACAATGGAGGACAATCATGACCGCTATACGAGACATCTTCGTACTTTTACAAGATTTAAAAGGATCTTGTTTGGAAGAAAGTGAGTAAGGAGGTCGAACGATCTGGTATGTTTACTCAATTTAACCTATATAAGCCCCTCCCATGACACAAATTTACGCGTGAATGTCTCGAATAACTAGAATTTCACGCGCGAATGAAGCAAATACTCAAAATGTTTAAGTGTTCAACTATACGCGAATAACGTGTTTTTGCCGCCTTTTCTGCATCTGGTGTGAACTCAAAGTAAGGGGCCGTTTATGCCTGGTATTAAGATGCGTTTTGGTCGATCGGATCACAAGTGGACAAGAGAGACACATTCGTGCTTACACCTTGTATTTAAATCCATCTCTTTTTTTTGACTGCTTCTGTCCTGATTATTTTGAGGTGGTGGTCTGTGGGTGTTCGTTCAAACGCGAGTGGGAGGAATTACGTGTTTGACGCAAACTAATATTATGTCATAGTCTGCTTGTATTGTTGCACAGAGTTTTGTACATGTATATGTAAGGGCTTCTCTGATATTTCAGCGCAATCAATGAAATGCGCTTGCACAACTTTCACATTTTCGCGACAAAAATGAAAACAAAAATGAAACGGGCGAAGAGCAGCGGCTTTAGTTTTATCAATAAAAGCCTAAAGATCGCGTTGAACACTTGGTTCGCGCTAGAAGTCATGTCCGATGTTAAAAAAAACTGTGCTCGGTACATTACATTAGTTCTGTAGACTGATCTAGTCTATTGTGGCTGTTTGAACACATTCGACCACTTGAACTTCTACACCACAAAAGTAATCCGGTCAAATGCGTTTTTGTCTACCTCTGAATGTGGTCGAAAGTGGAGGACCTCAAAACATTGTACACCCTGTTTACACCTGTATTTACCGTCGTCCACTTGTGATCCGATCGACCAAAACGCATCTTAATACTGGGTGTAAACCCAGTTTACACCAGAGATTGCTCAAAGTGGCTCATTAACTGACTTATTTAAAAAAAATTCAATATTGCCTTTGTTTTGTGTGTTTGCAGATTGTGTCAGCAGTACAGTACTGTCACCAAAAGTGCATTGTCCACAGAGACCTCAAGGTACACAAGATGAATTTTTAGTTTTTTTAGAGAGTTTCATTGTACCCACATGTTATGCACCTGGCCCAAGGTTAAAGGAATAGTCTACTCATTTTCAATATTAAACTATGTTATTACCTTAACTAAGAATTGTTGATACATCCCTCTATCATCTGTGTGCGTGCAGACACTTTGATAGCATTTAGCTTAGCCCCATTCATTCAATGGTTCCAATCAGAGATAAAGTTAGAAGTGACCAAACACATCAACGTTTTTCCTATTTAAGACGAGTAGTTATACGAGCAAGTTTGGTGGTACAAAATAAAACGTAGCGCTTTTCTAAGCAGATTTAAAAGAGGAACTATATTTTATGGCGTAATAGCACTTTTGGGAGTACTTCGACTCGCCTGAAAAGTCCGCTCCCCTTCTCACTCTCAAAATTGGAGAGGGAGGGTGTTACTGCGCCGAGTCCAAGTACTCCCAAAAGTGCTATTACGCCATAAAATATAGTTCCTCTTTTAAATCCGCTTAGAAAAGCGCTACGTTTTATTTTGTACCACCAAACTTGCTCGTATAACTTGCTCGTTAAAGCGCATAGTTTATTTGACTTAGACATTTGAAGCATGTGCATTGCGATAAAATGCAATGCATTGCCTCTGTGCTACATACTACATTCTCCTGTTTGTGCATGTGCAAATTACGCATACAAAGTATGTGCGGTTACAAAAATTGTAGCGGCATTATGCTTCTAACTTTAGCCATTATTTAAACTAAGGTTTATTTTTGCTTGTTATTAGAAGTAATCCACCTTAGAGAGACTATGTTGTTATTAATACTTTGCACAGAAATCTACTGAAAGTTTGGGCCACAAAAGCAGTTTATTTGTGCAGTTACCACTGAAACAGTCTTAATATTTTTATTCTTAACATTGCTAAAAAGGCTCCCTTGCTTATAGGCGGAGAACCTGCTCCTGGATGCGGACATGAACATAAAAATAGCAGATTTCGGCTTCAGTAACGAGTTCATACTGGGCAACAAGCTGGATACGTTTTGTGGCAGCCCTCCCTACGCTGCCCCCGAGCTCTTTCAGGGGAAGAAATATGACGGCCCGGAGGTGGACGTCTGGAGCCTGGGGGTCATACTGTACACACTGGTCAGCGGTTCTTTGCCATTTGATGGACAGAACCTAAAGGTGGGCTGAGGAAAACTTGGGAAGGTTTCATCAATTACTAATTAAATGCTAATTGGTTGTGTTTGTGTGTTCAGGAGCTGCGAGAACGGGTTTTGAGGGGGAAGTATAGGATTCCCTTCTACATGTCGACGGACTGTGAGAACTTACTGAAGAAATTCCTTATACTCAACCCAACAAAAAGAGGAAGTCTTGAGGTTTGTGTACACATAGTTGTGTACAAATGTTTTCTGTAGGTTCTGTTTGTTTAAGTTTACTGGGCATTTTAATCATCTTGCTCCCAGCCACAAACATATAGACCATCAGTCTTCATCTCATATAAACTATGTGTACCTTGTGCATCTTGTATCCTAAAACTTCTGTTTTTCTGCTTCCACCCAGCAGCAGATCATGAAGGACCGATGGATGAATGTGGGCCATGAGGATGAAGAGTTGAAGCCCTATATTGAACCCCAGCCTGACTACAAGGACCCTAAGAGGACAGGTCAGCACCCCAACAGTGCAGGGGGTTGGAAGAGAGGTGGGGCAGACGTGGGCCGGGGCTGTGGTGATGATGGTGGTGGTCATGGGTGGGGTTTGAGACGGGGATAGGTTGTGATTGGGTGATAAATCTGGGTAATGGTACTGGAACTGAATTCCTTTCAGCAGCTCATCAGGGCGTCTTTGTGAGTTGAAATGAAGATTGATAATGTTTTCTTCTTTTAGATTTAGTTTTTTGCTTGTCTATGCATGGTTTGCATGAACATTGTTTCTGTTTATTATTATTACAGTTCTTTGACAATGTTACAAAATTGCTTTCTAAGCAATGTCACTTGGTGGACAATATAACGGATGAAAAAGTGGTGGCATGTTTTGCACAGACATCTGGTAAGAGGTTTCTTCTTCTGTTTATTCCTCAGACATCATGCTGCGGATGGGATATTCTCTAGATGAGATACAAGACTCCCTTATCAACCAAAAGTACAATGATGTCATGGCGACTTACTTATTATTGGACTATAGGAACTCAGAGGTATGCTACATCTTATGATCACGTGCTTCACGGTGCGTTAAAGCTTGAAGTCTATAAATGCTTTCTTTTCTTTTAGTTGGATGAATTGTCAATAAAGCCCCGCCTAGGCACCGACCTCACAAACAATGCCCAATCACCTTGTCACAAGGGACAACGCAGTACCTCCAGTCAGAAGTCCCGCAGATCCACAGACCAAAGTAAACCATCATTCTTCTGATACATTACCCACCATGGCCCGTTCGATTTCTCACATTGTCTCCTACCCCCTCCACCTCAGGTTCCTCCGTTTCCTCCAAGCGTTCTCAGGGCGACGGTAAGCACATCGGCGGTTCAGGCAGCTCCAGTAAAGTCCCACCCAGTCCACTGATCTCCGGAGACCATAAAAAGACTCCTACCCCTTCCACAGTGAGTACCTGAGGAACTCAAGACCGATACACAGCAGAGTTCAGATGACTAATCTTGCTGTGCTTTCTCTCTCTCTCTCTCTGTGTGTGCCCTACAAATAGCATCCTCTCCTCAGGCCGCAGCAGGACCTCCCCAATTACTGAAAGAGCCACATTGGGAGTACAGAATGGCAAGGACAGGTACTACCACATTCATTTTTATGAACTTCCATATGTGCAATGCATCAGATGGCTCTGTTCCAAGACCTGCATGCTGCCTACGGAGGGAGCAATTTATGGAAGGGCACTCCTGACATTTTTTTTCGCATTATTATGCTTGCTTTGTAGGTGCCTTACTTTAGCGAAATTGTATGGCAGTATAGGATATAGCCTTGATAGAGAGTGTGTCTCAATCAGCTCCCTAGCTCGTGAGGTCGTGAGTCAGTATGTCGTGTACACGGGTTCGGGCACTGTTAAGGACTTTAGCTCACTTCACATTGGGACACTATTTACTTATTTTTCTGTGACGCTACTGCGTATGCGCGTTGTGATTATTCATCAACAACCGGCAAGACCAACATCTCTCTGACCTAAATTTTAACACTTGTTAACTTTATTATAAAAACACTTTCATTATTCTTTTGCATATTCTTGCATAAATTTTGAAGAGTATTAAATTCAAATATTAAGTAGATTGTGGTCCCTTCCTGTCTAGCAGTGCGTGTTTATATTAATATTATATTATATTATATTCAAAAATTCTGTCATGTTTCATGAAGAAAATAAGTATTTGAACACCCTGCTATTTTGCCAGTTCTCCAACTTAGAAATCATGGAGGGGTCTGAAATTGTCATCGTAGGTGCATGTCCACTGTGAGAGACATAATCTAAAAAAAAAGAAAAACACCCCCGCTACCACCCCCGGCATCACAGTAGGGATGGTGTTCTTGGGATGGTATCCATCATCATTCTTCTTCGTCAAAACACGTTTAGTGGAATTATGAACAAAAAGTTCTATTTTGGTCTCATCTTACCACATGACTTTTTCCTATGACTCCTCTGGATCATCCAAATGGTCATTGGCAAACTTAAGACGGGCCGGGACATGTGCTGGTTTAAGCAGGGGAACCTTCCGTGCCATGCATGATTTCAAACCAGGACGTCTTAGTGTATCACCAACAGTAACCTTGGAAACGGTGGTCCCAGCTCTTTTCAGGTCATTGACCAGCTCCTCCCGTGTAGTTCTGGGCTGATTTCTCAACTTTTTAGGATCATTGAGACCCCACGAGCTGAGATCTTGCATGGAGCCCCAGTCCGAGGGAGATTGACAGTCATGTTTAGCTTCTTCTATTTTCTAAAGATTGCTCCAACAGGGACCTTTTTTCACCAAGCTGCTTGGCAATTTCCCCGTAGCCCTTTCCAGCCTTGTGGAGGTGTACAATTTTGTCTGTAGTGTCTTTGGACAGCTCTTTGGTCTTGGCCATGTTAGTCCAATTTAGGATATTAAATGGAGTGGAGGTGGACATTTTAAAGGCAGACTAACAGGTCTTTGAGGGTCAGAATTCTAGCTGATAGACAGGTGTTCAAATACGTATTTTCAGCTATATCATACAAATAAATAGATTAAAAAAATCATAAATTGTGATTTGGATTTTCTTAGATTTCTCTCACAGTGGCACAATGACAATTTCAGACCTCTCCATGATTTCTAGATGGGAGAACTTGCAAAATAGCAGGGTGTTCAAATACTTATTTTCTTCACTGTATGTATAATAAAGGCTAGATGTTTAAGGCGGAGTCTCTAACGTCATCACCTGGCTGCCATCTTCCCTCATACAGCTCGCTCCTCTAAGCATTGTTTTTTAATGGTGCATGTACTTTTCAATGACCATAACTTGCTCAATGTCTACCGATTTTCAAATGGTTTGGTTTCTTACAAACGTTATTAATATGGCTATAATTTTGGATGCTTTAACATGTTTCATGAAAATTATTCATAAGTATGCAGTGTCATAGGTACATCTCTGACGTTTATAACAAATCAAACCTTTTGAAAATCTGTAGAAACTTGAGCACGTAATGGTTATTTAAAAGCACATGCACCATTAAAACACAATGCTATGAGTGTGCGGGCTGTCTGAGGTAAGATGGCCGCCAGGTGCGGATGTCGACCTCCATTAGCCATCAGCGCGGGCAAGACATCTAGCCTTTATTATACTTATCTATAGACATAAGGACCATCGATTCTCTCTGTTTTTTGCGCTGAATTGGGGGAATTTTTAGGGAATAAACACTGAAAAGATTTTGCAATTGAGACAACCCTTAAAATGTCAGACTACCTGATCAGTGCCCCGAATACTGAATAAGGGAGCTGATTGAGACGCAGCAAGAGATGGTAATCCCAGAATACATTGCAACTAGCTTAGCGAATAATTACGAATAAGTTGATGGGTAAGGGAGAGAAATGTTGATTTATAAGCATTTAATATCAATATAAAGTAGTATTTTAATTAGAAAATAATATATGTGACCCTGTCTGTGAAATCCAGACTAACCTTGATATCTTTAATATTGACTGATCAAGGATCAAGTTTGATTTCATTCATTGATTTCAATCTTTGATATGACCTTACTCAGCCAATATTAAAGATATCAAGGTTATATTTCCACTAAACGTAATTTACATTATGTAGGATGATTTTATGTAGTAAATCACAAAAAATGACTCTAGCTGGGTTTTCACAGACGGGGTTAAATTTTACCCAGTATTTTTTTTTTAAACCAAAGTATATTGAAAGCATTTGGACGTTAAGCCCCTAATGTTTTATGAATTAGGTGCCTATATAGTGAGATGCAACTTTTGAGGTTCTGAATAAGGATACTGATTTTAAAGCCTATGTGGGCCGTAAACAACAAGCAGTTTGCTAGGTTTTGGAACTGAGCTATGGTCTTCAATCTGGACCTGTATTAAAAGTAGTGTGTGCACATGTGTGTATATTTAGACTGTTTGGAAAGCCTCTCTGCTCTCGACTCATTCTGGCAGGCTGCTGCCCTGCCAGCATGGAAAACATAATCCTGTTATGCACACATACATTCTCACATTAACAATTGCACACATTCAGCCACTGTACCGAGCTAAAATCTGTTCAGCTCGATTCGCAACACCATCGGGAATGTCGATTTTTGAGCATGAGGATTAAATAAATGATCACACGCATTAATTCGGAGTTAAGCCTCTGCGCAAGAGACAGCTTGGGTTTGTAATCTTTTTTTATATACAATAAAATCAAATTTTGGGTTATTCACAACTTTGTGTCTAGCACCGAGAATTATTTTGATTCGAAGAAGTTGAAAATACTGACCCAGAAACATCCTATAATCATGAAGGTCTGCTGAGATGCTGACACACATTGACGTATTACTACTGATTGACCGTGATGTGGTCCATCTCATCCCTTAATCTGGAGTTACCGTCTCGCTCCACCAGGTTGCAAAGAGAGAGAGAGAGAGAGAGAGAGAGATGAAGAAACTGAAAACAGCAGCAGCGCAGCATAATATGGATGGAGGTGTGGCAGTAAAGTCGTATAGTGCTGATGAAACATCAAAATAAAGGCAACATTATGCGACTTACCAAACACCTGTCACCATATCACACGTGCAAACACATCCATCAGCGTTTTGTATTCTGCTCTCCATTCTGCATGTGTTATCTACTGTTTCATATTGTTTACCCATTTAATAATTGAGACGATATCAATAGCTTTTTTTAAGCTCACATTGTCCCTTTTGAGAGTCATGCTGTCAGTTGTTTTAATCATGAGTGCACTTCATTACCAATTCGCACTTAATGCTCAGAGACAGAGAGCTTTCCAACGATAATGCGAGTTTGTTTAGAGTTTGACAGGTTGTGATAGCTAGGATGCTAAAAATAAAACTAAGACTAGAATAGACCAAACCAGCATTATTGAGAAGCAAGTGTTGCAGTTTTATTATTTGATGTGTGCTTTTTGTATGATAACCCCCTATTATTCCTCCACTTTAAGCCATTCCTCATCTTCGCTGAATCTAACCTATCTGCTTTACATCCCCACCCATACATCCCTCCACTTGACATTCGTCATCTCCCCAGCTTGAACACTCCTGGGTCCCGCTCCTCCACCGCCTCAGCAGCCGCGGTCCTCGTCGCTTCATCCCGCACTCGCCACCACAAGTCCTTGTCCACTTCTGCCCACCCCAGCCCCTCAGACATCCACGCACACCGCCCAAGGCAAGTGGCAGATATTGCCAGACTCAATAGAGCAACTTTAAGAACACAGAGAAGAATCGTTTTATGATTAATTATTGCGGAAATGCAATGTATCGAAAGCTTGTTCAAGTTTAAGATCCACAGACAGAGATCCAAATCTGTCCAGCAAAGACAAGATAACACAATTTAGGGCTCGGTGGTATGACATGTTTCCCAATAGACGGTATAAAGAATGATGAGATGAGATACTGCCCATTTCTCCCCTAAACCTTCTTTTTAACCCTGTCTATATTTCTCTGACCCATTCTGCGTCAAAATAACACCCCTGTCATACTCGTCGACCCCTTCACGCAAACACACCACATACGTCATGTACCTAACAGCCTTGTCCCTTCTAACCCAAAACACACCCGGCTCCTTTTACTCACAGCCTTTTCCTAAAACCAGGATTTTCTTTACATCTGCATGTGTGCACATCATCATGCTGCAGCTCTATAAGTTTGCTGCCCTTCCTTTAACTCCATTATAATTCTCAACTTCTGAAGTCTTAACAATAGATGTGTGGTTTTGTCTGCTGTTTTGCAGACAAACCACATATCACATTAATACCCACAGGCCAGCTTAAATGCTGGTCTAAAACCTGTCTCACTGCTTGCTCAACCTCTCTAATAACAGCAACTGCATTTCTAAAGACCTTTGTTCATGTAAAAAACTTGCGTCAGTTGCAGGCATGCTAACAAAGGTTTCCTTCCCTGAAGAGTTTCTTCGGATTTTAGGTTCACTGTGGTTGTTTCAGGCTGTTTGTTTGGTATAAAAGTTGCATGATAACTGTTATTAAAGGAAAACAGCACAGTTTTTCAATGTTTTACTATGTTCTTACCTCAACTTGGATGAATTAAAGGGACATTCCACTTTTTTTGAAAATGAGCTAATTTTCCAGCTCCCCTAGAGTTAAACAGTAGTGATATTACGCACTGCCTGAAAATTGTCCCCTTGGTTACTTTCAATAGCAGGGGACTATTTTCACTATATATGCAGCCATGTTACATCAGCAAAGTCCTTGATTATTACTCCAGAATGAGAGTATAGTTCCTAGATTTTCTGCCTAGAAAATTGCAACTTTTAATTTGCAATTAATTTGCTGTCGGTCTTAGTAAACGATGTAACTACAGAAGAGTCGAGTTTTAAATAGGAAAAATATTGAAACTCTTTGGTTATTTTGTAGCGCGATGCTAATGGTCTAATCAGATTCAATGGATTGTGCTAAGCTATGCTAAAAGTGCTAGTGCCATTGATCAGCTGAATGGATTCCAAAACTGTAAAAATCATATGTTTAGCTCTGGGGGAGCTGGAAGGTGAGTATATTTTCGGGGGAAGTGGAGTGTCCCTTTAATGCGTGCCTATCTTTTTTCAATGCATACACTTAATCTTTGTACAGCGCATTGTGAATGTGTTGGCGTTTGGCCTGGCCCCATTCATTCCTTGGGATCCAGACACGGATGAATTTGGAAGCCACCGGACACTTCCACGTTTTCCCTATTTGGGGACTGTTGCATGAGGAGTTACATGAGTGGCACAAAATAAAACATGGCGAGTGGATAAAAAATGAGAACTAGATTGTATGGTGGAAGAGCACTTAGTTTGCAGTACTTCAACCTCTGGCACAGTAACTTACTTGTGTAACTACTCATGTAACAGTCTTTAAATAGGGAAAACATGGAAGTGTTTGGTGGCTTATAAATGTAACCCTGTTTGGATCCTAAGGAATGAATGGGGCTAGGATAAATGCAAACACATTCACAATGCGCTGTGTCAAAGATGAAGTACACGCATTGAAAAAAAAATGGGTACGCATTTATTCATCTGGGTTGATGTAAGAACATAGTAAAATATTGAATGTGTTTGTGTTTCCTTTAAAGGTGATGTGTGCAGTTGGTTTTCAAAGATAAAATATGAATTTAAAGGAACAGTATGTAGGATTGTGGCCAAAACTGGTATTGCAATCACAAAACTTGTGGCCAAAACTGGTACTGCAATCACACAACTGGTGGCCAATACACAAAATGACAACATAAACATCAGTTGAGGGCTGCAACTCCACTTTTTAAATGACAATATCCTGGCTATACCACTGTTGTCAGTAATATAAGTATTCAAAATGAAAATGATTTCTTAATGTCTAGTGACATATCAGGGCCATTTTATGATTGATTGATATAAATTTCTTACATACTGTTCCTTTAAATCATAAAGCCATTCGTAAAAATCTCAATGCATCCCGTCCCAACCAATGGTGTTGGTCACACAATGACATATGCCCTGTAGTGCCACAGAAATTGCACACTTCACCTTTAACTCTTATAAAAATGCCTTAATGTATTTTAAAAAGATAAAAAAATAACAGGAATGCTCTGGTTTGACTAACTCTGGCCCTCGCTAGTCAAGTGCCTGGCATGTTTTCGAAGGAACTGATGGCCGATTATACTCGGATTTCACAATTGCATGCTCTGTTTCTTTCATTTAGGTTTGAAATTGGTTTTGGAATTAACCATTGATTAATATTTTTATATGCATTAGCAGAACGAGCTGCAGTTGTTGGCGTATGAAATAATAGCCTTTATGAATTACAAATGGCCATTACATGCATATTTGACCACCACTGTGAAACCCAGCTAAAGCCATTTATTGTGATTTTACTGCATAAAATCGTCCTACATAAAGAACATTTTGTGAAATAATATAAAAAAATTTTTTCATTCAGTTTTCTTTAATATATTGACTAAGGCCATTTGAAGTCAGTGTGAAATAAATGATTGAAATAAATTTTTTATGCTGTTAATCTTATAATTAGATTGAGATTTTAGCCCTGGGTTTCACAGACATGGTCACATTGTCTGTTTATTATTGCACCTTGTTGCATCTAATTGTTATTGCACCTTGATATCATTCAGTACGTAGCTATTTCCTGACTGGCTACTAAACTGAAGTCCATAATGAACAAGGTTTTAATCTGTTTTCTTTTATATTTATGGACAACACAGCACAACCACACAGAGAAATCCAGTGGTGTCCCCCTCGGCTCAGAACATAAACATTTCCACAGTGACAGACCGTACCAACTTCCCCAGAGGGGTGACGAGCAGAAGCACTTTCCACGCAGGCCAGCAGAGAGCCACACGAGACCAGCAAGCCTCCGCATACAATGACCCCTCAGCCTCCCCCTCTTTTTCCCACGGCAATAGCCAGGCGCGCCGTACAGGGACGGGCATCTTCAGCAAGTTTACGTCCAAATTCGTACGGAGGTGAGTTTATTATCGGTCCACATGGGTTACAGAAGGATAATGCATACTTTTATATAATAAATATAATATATGTACAGTACTGTGCAAAAGTCTAAGACCACCACCACCAGACTTGTTGTTTTAGAAGTTTTAATGTCCATCTATATTTATTTTTCTATATATTTTATTAAGATACAAACAGAAAGTACAGGAAATATATTTTAAAAAAATTACATTTCCAGGACTAAATGTCTTCTTTAGGCATCCTCGGTGTTTAGTGTGACCTCTCTTGGCATGAAACACATCTTGAGCAGAATGAAGTAAAAAGACTAATTTCTTTAAAATTAGAAATTAGGATTTAATTTTATTTAGGCTTAAGAGATCCTGCAGTTTCCTGTAAGTCTCAAGGGGAAGGGGAGTTTACCATAAAAACTTGACACATCAGTTTACATTTTTATACAGTTTTTAATACTATATACACATTTCCTGTATTTTCTGGATGTATTCTATTAAAGAGACTGAGAAACAATTATAGATGATCACTATAATATTGCAAAAACAACAAATCTAATTCTGGCATGGTGGCCTGAGAATTTTGCACAGTATTGTATATATATCATGGTTGTCAACAAATCCATGTATTATTTTTATTAAAACAAGAAATCAACTTGAAAAAGTTTTTAACTAAGTAAATAAAAAATAATAACCTTAAACAATTTATTTAGTTTTAAATAAACCTGGATCTTGCAATTAACATAGCCATAGAAACTAGCATGGCATTAAAAAAGCCCAAGAAATCAATTATTTTCTGAAATTTGCCAGTTGTTTTTTGTCAGTTTTAACATGACCTCTTGTAGGCTTTTGTAAACACAATGTAAATGAAACCAGAGTTCACTCCATTAATTTACAGTCGATTTGACCGCTAATGAAATGTTTACATTCTTCAGGTCATGAATGTGTTTGTTTCGTTGTGTGTATCAGTGTACACATGCTCATGACCCTCACCAGTACTCCCCTCTTACAGGAAGAGATGGTTTGCAGTGGCACAGTTATTTATGGCTAAGATCAGAAACTGAATCTAAGAGTCGCTGGAGCAGGGATGGTTTAAGTGTGAAAGATGCCACTAAAGATAACTAACCTATTAAATCAGACCCTAATCTAACATCCATCATTCATGCAATGCATTTACAATTCAATTTCTTCACTGATCCAGATTTTCCCTCTGTAACTTTATTAGGAGTACTTCCATTTTTTAATACGACTACAAGTCCTGGTGACCTTTAGGTCTCATCAGCTAACACCAAGACCTTATTCAAATAAAATTTTCAGGAAAAACAGGAAGTTTTGAACCTTTGTGAGATTTTCAATGGTCCTTACACATTTGAGAAACGTTTTCTTCTCTGAATTTTTTTGTTTATAGAAATCTCTCATTCAGATTTCCCAGAAGGTAGGCAATAACATCACCCTTGAGTTTCTCGACAAAAATCTTTTTCTCTGCTTTCCTCTTTTGGTGTCTTGACGCAAGGTTTTTCTTTATTTGTTTTCATATACAATTATCTTCATGGTATTATCCTGTACTAATGCTCCGCGTCCATTGCCTGACTCACTCCTCCGCCACACATCCCACTTTCACGCATCACATCCTCACCCCCACCTCTCGTCGAGACCCGTTGGGTCCCCGGTGTCATGTACATTGTGCAGCTGATCTTGTGAATGGCGTATCTGCCCCCCATCTGTGATGCCATCATGCAACATGACTTCACTTCTACAATGCAGTTAAATGATAGTCAGATGCTCACATTTTTTTTTTTTTTTTGGATATATTGCTCCTGATAAACTCTCAACTCTGTACTTGACCGGTTTTGTAGATGGGGTTGAGAATTGAGAACCATAAAAGGCTAATATACAGAACTTAATGATTTTCTGCCTTCACTTTTGTAACATGCATACACTGTCAGAAAAAATACTCCCAAACTTGTCACTGGTGCAGTACTCTTTAAAAGGTCCTCCTAATATACATCATTTAGGTACAGATATGTATACATGTGATATCACTATGTACTTTTCAAGTACTAAAATGTACTTTCTGGTACCAATATGTAACTCTGAGGTACTAATATGAATTCTTTAGGTGCAAAGGTGTGCTTTTTGAAAGGTTACTGCCCCAATGACAACTAGGGTTTCCATTTTTAGACCATTATTTCTGACAGTGTACTAAAATACTGTTTTGGACTGCATTTTCACATCAGAACTTAACTGCTAAATTTACAATGCCATAGTACTTAATATTTAAGTATGCTGAGAGATAAAGGCATTTGACAGACAACAAATCCTTATATTTTGATGACTGTTCTGGCATCAATCTCAGTTTGATTGTTAAAGCGGTACTCCAGCCAAGTATCGGGGTTCCCCCATGATTTGCTCACCCTCGGGCAGTCCGAGATGCACATGTCCATCATCTTTCAGACAAACACATTTGGAGTTATTTTAGTAAATGTCCTTGCTTTTCCAAGCTTATAACGGTAGTAAACAGGGAAATCAGGAAAAAACTTCTGAATTTAAACCCCAAAAAGTGCATCCATCCTTCACAGAAGTAATCCACATGGCTTACAGGGGTTTAGTAAAGGTCTTTTGCGGGTAATCAATGCGTTTTTTGTAAAGAAAAATATATTTTTTCAAATTTTACAAACTAATAACTAGCTTCTCGCAACTGCGCCATCTTGGATTCAATGTAGCGATTTTGACATAGTGAGCATTCGTTGCCATAGGTAGGTTGCGCAAGTCCAAGATGGCGTCCCACCGGAATCTAGTTATTATATATTAGAGGTGGGAGAAAAAGTCAAGCGCATCACGATTCATTATCTAACGATTCTAAAGCTTCTCAGCAAGCTCTAAAGTTGCCGTCAATGTCAAGGCTGTTATGCTACGTTTACACCAGCCGCGGTAGAGGCGTAAAGCGTGAGTGATTTCAATGTTAAGTCAATGTGAAGACGCGTTGATGTGCGTCTGGAGGTCTTGCGGCGCGGATGAAGCGTTTGGCGCGGCGCGGAAGGCGCGTTTCCGCCTCATTTGTGAGTCTAGTTCGCGTGAATGCCACGAATTGAATGCCTGGCGTGGTACGCGCGAATGGTGTATTTTGTGTTTGACGCGAATTGCCGGCTGACGCCCGAGTTGAAAAATTTGAACTTTTGCGGAATTTCGCGCCGCGTTAACCAATCAGAAGCCTGCTTGCGGTTGTGGCGGCAGCCCCACCCGGAGTCACTCATTCAACATGAAGGAATGCTTGATATTGTCCGTGAGCAGTCAACCGGAGCTATACGACACAAGTTCTTATTTCTATAGAGACAGGAATAAAATGGACCTCGCTTGGAAGAGTGTCAGTGAGGACATTGAGCAACCTGGTAAGTTGTAATACACATTTCACTTTTGAGTCACGTGACGTTTATCGACCCGCGCCGTTTATTTTCCCACTATAGTAAGGTTACCAAATACAAACTGGTAACTCTCTCGATTAATGCACAATCAGCATCAGTCAACTTGCAAACAGACAACCGCATAGCGGAGTTTGCCTCTGGCGTGCGTCAAATGCTTGCTTTTTCCGCGCGTCTACTTCGCTCTACACGCGCGAATGCATTCAAACTGTTCAGGCCGCAAACTAGGTGCGGTAGACGTGTAAACGCAAACGTTTTCCAAAAAAATAACTTTTTTTGCTTTAAATGTGTTTTTTTTTTGTTAAAAGATTCTAAACAAACTGAAATTTTTTTTAATAATTATTCTTTGCATATTGCATTCAGAGCCTGTTTTTCCTAAATGTTGATATTCTAAATGTAATTTACTTTGTTAATATAATAAAAGTAATGAAAGAAATCGTTATTATCATTTGTAACGTAATACTGCAAACAGAGATCTACCATATACAAAACTATAAAAAATATTTTTTGTTAAAATGTAAAGTTCATGTATTTTAACAGCAGATTTATTACCACCAACAATATATGTAAAGAATCGTTTTGGAATCAAATCGTTACTCACGAAATCAGATCGGACTGTGAAGTGTCCAAAGATTCTCACCCCTAATATATGCGTGTTCGTCTGAAAGATGATTGACATTTGTATCTCGGATGGCTTGAGGGTGAGTGAATCATGGGGTCATTTTGATATTTGCCTGGAGTATCACTTTAAATGGAATGGAAAAATAATATCCTCACAGTTCAAATACCTATTTTAAGAACCTTGAGACAGAATCTACCAACTAGTAGAAAATAATGAACAGCATCTTTGGGTGCAAAATACTTTTCGTGAAATATTCTAGAGCTACAAGCTTAAGTTTATGATAGCGGGTGGATACCGGGTGTGAGTAGTGTTTATGGTGAGGGTTCTGAAATGGCTCCTGTCTGTTTCTTCTTTTGGTCTACTGCTTGTAACTCTTATATGGCTGAACTAAAACAGATGTGCTTTGTCCTTGCGTTCTTGTGCTGCGCTGTTTTGGAGGCAACTGGTTCGATGTTTTCTTTCTCCCCGTCCGAATCTCCATTCTTTCAACACACACCTCAGTGCAGTCACTTGTACAGCTAGTGTACCAGTATGAGAAGACAAAATCGATTTGATTCACATAAAGCATAAGTCACACAGCATGGCAGCTACATTGTTATAGTTCATCTCTGATGGGGAAGCTTGTTGGATTAAGGATTTAGATGGTCCCCTGGTGGTTGTGCTTCAGGCACTACACTGAATTATTGCATAACGTTTATGTAATTGTACTTTCAATTTAGATATGAAATTTTAGTGCCTTAAATTTTACTAGGCTGCCATTTAGTATCAATTTTGAGTATCCACATTACACATCACAACTCGAAAGGCTGCTAATGTGGGTAGGTGTGTATGCTAAATACAGGGTGGCTTATGGGAGTGTGTGTGTTGATTTAAAGGTTGATGGTGAAAGAGGAAAGTTTGTCGAGAGGTTGGTGAAGGGACTATAAAGAAATGTTCTGGCTTTTGCTTCTTGCCATCTTGCTGAAGGAATAGTAAAGGAATAGAAATGCTATTTAAATTATATAAATGTTTTAAGAATATACATTTAAAAGGACTATCGGCACTAAGATAGCGAACTTCTAATTGAGAGACTAAACTTGTTGGTTTTCTTTGAGGAGTCCGTATGAGGGAGAATTTCAGGATGAGGCCAGCAGGTGAGGACATTGATTGTATCATAAAATGACATTTATGTAACATAAAAAAATAAACAAGATTATTAACCTGTATTTTAGCATATTGTGAAATTTTAAATGGACATTTCTCTAAATCGCTGAGTGACCTAAAACGAGACACCCAATATATATTTTTGAGCTGAAAATGGGTGTTATGTGTGTCTGGCCAATTATTAACACAAACGCAGTTTACTTCTTTTCTAGCACCTTGCAAATGTTCAATTTGTTAGCAGATGTCTCTTTTTTTGACTGCATTGTAGTCCTCCATAGCACCATGTTAATGTGTTTGTGTTGCTGGTGATAAAACAAGAATTTAGTAGCTCCTATATCTGTAATATTCCTGTTTTCCTCTTGTTGACTTCTTTCGTTTGTTATCATTTTCACCAAAGACCCATGTTGAGCACAGCAGACAAGATGGAGAAAGGTACCCAGGGACTGCCAGGTGATGAAAACAAGGACTCCTTGTCATCTTCACCGGCATCCAGCACCCCTTCATCCACCCAGGCCTCAAAGGACACCAAGCCACGCTCCCTTCGCTTCACCTGGAGCATGAAGACCACCTCCTCCATGGAGCCCAATGAGATGATGAAGGAGATCCGGAAAGTTCTGGACTCCAACAGCTGCGAGTACGAGATGCGCGAGCGCTTCATGCTCCTCTGCATTTCCGGCAACCCGGCGCAAGACGATTACGTCCAGTGGGAGATGGAGGTGTGCAAGCTACCTCGCCTCTCTCTCAACGGGGTGCGCTTCAAAAGGATCTCCGGCACGTCCATCGCCTTCAAGAACATCGCATCGAAGGTCGCCAATGAGCTAAAACTCTGAGGAAGCGAATGAGGTTACTATCTTGAGGAACGTCTGGAGCTCGTATGCTGGGAGGCACTGTGAGGAAAATCAATGGAGCTGTAAGCTTTATGGCAGCAGTGAAGAGTCTGCAAAGAGGGAAAAGATGCTAGACAGGTTTATGGGGGACATTTGTGCATATAGACATTTTCAGGTGGTTTATTTTTTCGGGGAGGTGTTCTGTCTTGGTTTGGGTTTTCTGTTCCTTTATCACCCCCCACCCAATGCTTTGTATCTTTTATTTGTGGCAATTTTGTTCAAGTTTTGTGGTTTTTCTTGGACCTCACAATTGTCCTCAGTTCTAAAAGTTATAAAAATGCCGGAGGTTGGAGATCAAATTGAACTGTTTGTAAGTGGTTTCTCTAAAAACACAAACCAGCTACTGCCCCCCATACCCTGAATCTTATCCTTTATTCAACCACAGAAAAAACAGAAAATGATAAACCACCGCATTACTTGATCTTACTTCCAATTCCAGGTAACCTGTATAGAGCAGAGGGGAAGAGATGCTCTGAATGTACAACACAAAATAGTGCTGGGCATCTTAGATCTGTGTGGTTAAGCACATTCAGTAGAGCCATAGTTGAATTTTTATATTCACTAAATATGATCTGATGGTTTTGATCTGACCAATAATATATGGTAGGTAATCATTAACCTCTGCCCCATTACTACATTCACAGTACAGCGTTTTATTATTAATATATTAAAGCTGAAATGGAAGTGTTGACTTGAACCCTCGGTGTGTTGGAGGTATTACCTTTTGACACTTTATGCCCAGACGGTTAGTTTTGTTGTTGTTTTTCCTCTACTTCAGGGGTTATATATCTGAAACTAATTAAGGGCCAATTAAGTAATTATTGGTGGATTGTAGTGTAATTAAGAATTGCTGGTTGGATCCAATCTGCTGCACTGGAATAAGTCTGTGTTTCGTTGCCTTTCTCTGGAGAAGATAATATTATTATTATTATTATTATTATTATTATTATATGAATAAACCAAAAGTTGGATGATTTGTGTTCAAGTTAGTGAATAATATTGTTTTTTTTTTATCATTGCCGGTTTTATTTCTGTTGTTTAATCTTTAAGCAAGATTTTAAGTGTCTTTTTGTTCTTTCATTGATTTAAAGCACGCACAATACAAATAAAACTATTTACTTTCTAAAATATTTTCAACTGGGCGAACAAACTTGGGTAGATATAATAGTTTTCATTACATTTCAGATTCACACTTTAAAGGAACATTATGTAGGATTGTGGCCAAAACTTTTACTGCAATCACAAAACTGGTGGCCAATAGACACCTTCACAGTTCACAGGCGTTCCCACTGCGCATGTCGGGGTCAGAAAAATTCATTACAGCAGATTGAGTTGCGGATTATTCGGTATCGTCAAAAATGACTACTTGCGTCATGGGCTTTGTAAATCGCACCAGGTCTGCCGTTAAGTTTTTCGGGATTCCTGCAGAATCTCAAAAAAAAAAAATACAACATCTGTGTCTGGGACAATGCAACGATCAAAGAGGCCTGTGTTTGTAGTGCTCGCTTCATTTCAGGTAAGTCATCATTTTTTAGCCCTGTTAGATTAAACTTGAAAGTCTAAATGGTATGAACAGTCTGACCCCCTGCTGCGTGTTCACCCGATAGTCATTCAATGTTTACAAACCTTGAAGGGGTCTATACACAATGACAATATCCTGGCCGGACTAGTATTGTCATGGAAGTATTTGAAATGAAAATTATTTCTTAATGTCAAGTGACATATCAGGGCCATTTTATGATTAAATAAGTGTCTTACATACTGTTCCTTAAACATTAACCAACATTACAATGACATTAAATGCGTAAATATTTGGTGAATATTTTTTTAAAATTAACCAATCTCAGTCATTTTTGATATATAGTACTGTGCCCTGATTTGCTAAATTAGATGCACGCTTTATGTTCACCTTCAAAAAAGCAAAGTAGTTTGACGAAACATCAGTCTCTAAATCAGTGGTTCTCAAACTTTTTCGGTGTGCGGCCCCACGTGTTCTTCATGGCCCCCCAAAGAAAATGTGTGACGTAAAACATAATACGTTTTGTTTAATTTAAATTTTAAAATATACAATGTATTGCTGTTGGTTGGTAGCCTTTTTTTCTGAGGTTAAATTACGCAATGATAAATTAATTTATTTGATAAAATGTCCTCCCGTTTTGAGATCCACTGCTCTGAATGACAGCTTGTAGTTGATAATCCATTTGTATCCATTAATCCATTTTAATAATAAACTATGAAAATGAAAGCTCTGCTTTAAATGTAGAGGATGAATAAGAGTTTAAAAGAGTAGTATATTTTTAAGGTATTAATTGACCGTGTAAGTCCGTATTCCAACACGCACGTTTTGGAATCGCAGTGTACGCGGTTCAGTTAATGTAACATTTTGAATGGGCTGTAACAGAGGAATAAACACATGCACCGGCTGTTATCTACAGGATAAAAATATAGGTATTACCATGATACTGCAGTTGGCTACAAATGGGAGAAAGTTGCGCATGCGCAGTAGCCAGAGCAACCTAAAGTGTGTTTTTAAAGCGCAAATTATTTTAGTCATACAAATTAGGGTAGACTAATATCTTTAAAATATCTTGCTAAGGTAACAAACCACAATATGTACCATCAAATATTAAACCTGACATAAACTTTACCACATTTTTTTAAGCTTATGCTGCGTTCCAGAGGAGTTCCCACCTGTAGGCTACCCGGAAATAATGTCTGAAACGGCGCTCTTTAATATTGTTTAACCTTTGAAAAGTTTTAATGTTAATAATAATAATTATTAACGTTAATGTCAATAAATATGTTTAATGTTACGTCATTCAGTTATCTCCGGTTTTGAATTGGGAAATATCCTAAATCCCAGTTGTCTGGAAAATATGTGGTACAGTTTATGTCGGTGGGACATATGTTGTTTTTTGTTACCTTAGCAAGACATTTTAAAAATATAAGTCTACACTGATTGTTTGACTGAAATATCTGCCCGTTAGCGTTGCAAATATGACAGATCGAAATATTTTGCCTGGAGTCAATCGGTAGGAGGCGCTAACTCTCAAACGCTTCACTGTGCATGTGACCATAACCATCCCCCATCACTCAAACCAACCACTGGCACAGACAGCGTCCATTATCCGCAAGGCAGCGCGCGGTTTCGATACAGTTGCTTATTAAAGGTGAGTTTTAAACATTAAACTTCCTACGTTTCATGTAAAACACCATCTTAATTTTTTGATGTTTTTATTTGATTGCAACGATACGGCTGTTTGAATTATAGTTACAATATTTGGCTATCATTAACATTCACTGTTACTCAGAATCTCTTTCAAAGGTTAGCGTCGTCCTCGTATGAACGTTAACAGTTAACTATTGTAATTTAGGAGCACAAATTACTCTTGTGGTTACTGGTTTATTAGGACTGTAAAATATTGGATATCTAAAATAATCCATTCACTTCCTTGATCGTGCAGCTAACGATACTGTTAGCATTAGCACGATAGCTTTGATCAGATGTGTTCAGATGCGCATGATCAGCTCTATGACTCTAAAGTAGATTAAAGATACTTTTTATCAGTTAATCTGACGTTGTTCACATAATTAGATCAAGTCTTATTTGAAATCGTCGACGTTCATATTCGCATATCCTCTTCAAAAGTGAAACTACGCCATGCGTCGTCATTATAACACGGTTCTCTTTCGGATTGGCCAGTCGCGTAGTTTAACCGTCAGATAATTTATAATATGATTTTACTTATTAAGAAGGGGTGTTATGTACATTTAAACTAGGCGTTATTACCAGAATAAACAAAATGTAACTTACTATGGTCTTGCTACAATAACCATAGTTAAGCCATGATATTTAGAAAATTTTGTATACAAATAGTAGTTACCATTACACGGAAACAACAATGGCTGCCCTTATGTGAATGTAAATAATTGACATGGCACTTATGTAATAAAGTAACTATGATTTTTAAAGTGCGTACAGTACGAAGCTAGCATTAGTCATACATTACCCCTTATATACTCATAATTGTTATTTTTAAATATTTTAAAGAAATATGGTTCACCTTAGGGAACACACCTACTATGATATAATGTATGTTGTGAATGCCCTGCAAGTTGCTTTGGATAAAAGTGTCTGACAATAGGTTTTCCTGTTACTTGGACTAATCCTTTAATTAATGATTTCACACCCATTTTCTTAAAAAAATCCAGATAATTTACTCACCGCCATGTCATCCAAAATGTTGATTTTTTTTCTCGACTGAACAAAGGAAGACATTATGGTTTTTGAGGAAAACATTCCAGGATTTTTCTCAATTTACTGGACTTTAATGTACACCAACACATAACACTTAACATTTTTATTATTAACAGAGTTTCAAAGGACTCTAAACGATTTCAAACGAGGCATAAGGGTCTTATCTAGTGAAAAGATAATTTTTGACATGGAAAAAAAGCACTTTTAAACCACAATTTCTCACCTGTCTTCGGTCCTGTGATGCGCCAGCGCGACCTCATGCAAAACGTCATCACGTCAAGAGGTCACGGTTGACGTATGCGAAACTACGGCCCAGTGTTTATAAGTGTGGAGAAAGGGGACCGTACCGACGTTGTTGTATGTGGAATGATACTAATTAATGTCTTTGTGTCAGTTTATTGTTTAAATGGTCCGCAAATGTGCGTTTCATATATGTAACACGTGACCTTTCTACGTCGCTACGCAATTACGTGAGGTCGCACTGGCTCTTCACACAGCCGGAGGAAGAAGAGAAGTTGTGGTTTTTAAAGTGCATATTTTTTATTTTTCTTGTCAAAAATTACTATTGTTTCGATAGATAAGACCCTTATGCCTCGTTTGGGATCGTTTAGAGTCCTTTGAAAGTCCGTTGAAAAAACTGTTAAGTGTTGAGTTAAGTGTTGGGGTCCATTAAAATGAGAAAAATCCTGGAATGTTCTCCCCAAAAAAACAATCTCTTCTCGACTGAACAAAGAAAGGTATCAACATTTTGGATGACATGGTGGGGAGTAAATTATCTGGATTTTTTTTAAGAAAATTGACTAATCCTTTAAGACTTGAAAAGACTAAAAAGTAGGAAGTTGTAATTTTTTCCCCAGCCTGCCATTTGCTGTCCTAATTCATGGTTGAACTATAATTGATTTGCATAGATTTTGCATGCTTATTCATATTTGTTTTTTGCCTTAGGAACGGCTGAGTTTGAGACCTTGCACCTGCGATCAACCAAAGACTGATTTATCAAAAAAAATCTGTTCTTCCCGTCCAAAATGGTGAAGATATTTGTTGGCAACGTAGCTTCCGAAACCACTGAAGATGAGCTCCGTGCTTTGTTTGAGAGCTACGGCCCTGTGTCCGACTGTGACATTCTGAAAAACTATGGCTTCGTCCATATGGATGAGGAAGTGTCTGCCCAAAAGGCCGTCTCAGCTTTGCACAAGCACGAGCTTAATGGTTCCCGTATCACTGTTGAGTATGCCACCACTAAGGTACGCAATGCCACCAAGATCTACGTGGGCAATGTTCCAGACGGTGTCAACGCATCCAAAATCAAGGAGCTCTTCCAGCCGTTCGGCAAGGTGGTGGAGTGCGATATTGTGAAGAACTATGCATTCGTTCATATGCAGAGAGAAAATGAGGCTATGCAGGCTATTTCAGAGCTTAACCACTCTAAATTGGAGGGCCAAAAGATCTTTGTTTCTCTGTCTCGCAGTAACCCATCCAGAAATGGCAGAGGGGAGGACTTTTTTCCTCCTCCACCACCACATCACTATCCACCTCACCCACACCACCATCCCGACTTCCTCCCCCCTCGCCCGCCGCCCCGTGACTACTATCCGCCTCGTGGCCGAATTCCACCCCCTCCTCCCCCACCTCCGCCACCACGCGCCTACTATGACCGTGTTATGTACGAGAGAGGAGTCCGCCCTGACCCGTACGCTGCCGCCTCCCCGCGTTTTTACGATCGGGATCCATACGACAGACGCCCTGTGCCCCCCCAACGACCGGTCACGCCTCCTCTAGCGGCCCGCTACTACCGTGAGCGCAGCCCTCTTGGTGGTCGTCGCTCTCTCCTACCTCCGCCTCCCCCGCCACCCTCTTCTGCCGGCTTCGCTCGCGGTTTTTCCCGCAATGGCGCTAGCTCGGCACCCCCACCCCCTTCCGCTGCTTCCTCCCACTATCAGCGCTACTCTCTTGGCTCAGGCTTTGATAAGGATGATTATTTGGAGGACAAATACAGCAACGGTTTCGGCCGTAGCTACTAAGCATGCTTTGTCCTGGAAGTTTGTTAGTCCCTTTTTTTTATTTGGGGGGACGAGTTATCAGAGGGGTACCTTCAGGGAGTTAGGGATGAATTTTGTAGTGTTCTGTGTTTGTAGCTATTTTAGACAATGGATCAAACAGCTAAATCTATACTCATTTATTAATAAAAAAATACCTCTCTGCCCAATGAAGGAATAGAAAAAGTTTTATAGCATGTAAAAATTCATCCATATCAGTTTAAATATTTTTTAAAAGACCCTTGTTTGCTTGTTTATATTATTTTTTTGCTTTAAACATTTGCTAAGGTTCTACAATACAAACGATCGACTAAATGGTAAGGTTAAGATAAAGAATGTTTGGGTTATTATTACTTTTTCGTTAGATAATTTAACAAGTGCATAGTTAAAAATTGAAGTAAGTCCTGTTCAATGTTTACCTTCGTTTATTCTTTTTTTTTATTTAGGAGTGAAATTTAATTTTTTCTCACCTTGTTATCCATGAGTCTGGAAGGGAACGCATCTTTGCAGATATAAGATTTTCTATCATGTCTTTGTAACCGACGAATCAATCCTGCATCGCAGCAGGTGCTTTGCTTTTTTATTTGAGTTAATTTATTTTATTAAATTTCTTTCCTGGACTACCTTTATGTAGGGAAAATAATTTGCTATGTTGGTGTTAAAAGTAATGTTCGATGAGAGTGGGATGGAACAGAGAGGAAATGGGCAAAGAGGTGGTTGTGGGCGGAGCTGTATGCTTACTGACTGATCAACCAATCACAACCGAGCACATGACATCTACAAGGCGCTCAACTATCGGATCCGCCACCGCATCGTAGGATAAAGCACCACCGGTCGAAGGAAGCTCGGAAAAACACACGACCAACCAGACCCGTGAACGTCTAAAAATTAAAAACAACGCTGATTGATTAGTGCAGTTTGTACACTGTATTTCGATATTACGTTGTTTTAGAAAATAGCTGATTTTCCGACTCCGCAGACTCTTGAAAAAGTTTTTAAAGATGATAGGCTTATTTTGACATTACATTACAATGGATGTGTTTGTGATTCCTATTTCCTGAATACTCAACATTGTTACCTGTCCTACTTGTACTACTGCTGTTTGCATACATTGTTAGCGTGCAGTTCTGTTAAAATGTACGTATGTTAAAAAAAGTCTTTAAGCCTGTTTCTTATCCGTAACCGCTAACTTTATCATCTTGTCCATTCGAGCAGCTATGCGATTGTTTGCAAATGATTCAAACTATATGCTTGTTTTTGATTAAACGTATAAAAACATGTTTTACCAATCGCTGTTCACCATTTAGCCGCCTGAATAAAAATTCGAATGACTCAGACGCAACGTTTCTCATGTCACTAGTTATTAACTGGGTCCCTTTCTACCTGTCTCACTCGCTCACGTTGTCATTCGTGTAATACAAATGTTCTTTGACTTGGTCACTTATGTCTGAAGTAAATAGATTCGTATAAAAACTTTCCGCTTGCATCATACACAATGCTAAAGACATTAATTTAAACCTCAGTAAATCCAATCATTGTCTTCCTGACCAAGATAAATTGAAGGGATAGTTTACCCAAAAATGAAGATTCTGTCGTCATTTGCTCATTTTCATGTTGTTCTATACCGGTATGAGTTTCTTTATTCTGTTGAACACAAAATATGATTTTTAGATTAATAATAGTAAACACACGGTTGACCGTACCCAGTCAACTGTTTGCTTACCATCGTTTATTAAAATATCATCTTTTGTGTCCAACATGATGAAGAGACTCATGCAGGTTTGGAACAACGTGAAGATGAGTAAATGACGACAGAATTTTCATTTTTGGGTGAACTATCCCTTTAATATTTGATGGCCTGTTTTAAATGACTGTAGCAGTTGACCACACAGCCTTGTGTAGCTCTTCAAAATGGGTGAGTTAAAAGTGAAGGTAAGTAATATTTGGAGGTGGACAGTATGGACTATTGTTCTCTTTGTGACATTGCATCTTTTATGTAATCATGAACTGGCAGAGCCTGTTTTTATATTATTTGTTTTGGTTTCACTGATGATCATCAATTCATGTAAATGTTTTTTTGGATTGTGCTGGCTTTTCCTTGTGTCCTAATGTGTATTTATTTTTCTCATTTTTACATTCACACAAACACAATGTTTAGTAAAAAATCAACATTTTAAAGAGGAGGAATTGTTTTAAGATATTCTTAAGAGGAGATATTTAATAACTAATCATAAAATCTTTTCCTATCTGAATTTTCATACCAGGATAGTAGTCAATGAAAATAAAGACGTCTTCACACTTAAATCCTTAGCAGCAGGTTTTAATAACCTTTCCAAGCTTAGGATAGTAGTGAAATATTAGAAAGTAATGCAGTTCAGGGAGTGTTGTTAAACTCGAAAAAATAAGATTAAATGATAAACTTTATGGAATGATAAACTTTGTAAATAAATATATAATTCAATGAATGTTTAGTCAACTGTTAAAAAGCACATGCAGTATTCAATCCCTTAGCTGTATAAGTGATTATCGGTCAGTTAACATTCATGACCATTTCAAGAGCAAAAAAGTGAAACCAAAAGAAGAGTCAAAATGAGTAATGATCAGCACTGCAAAAAATTAGTTTTATGACATTGGAGACATGAAAAGTATATCTGATCTAGACAGTAGTGCAAGATATTAGAGTCATTCTCAGGAAACTGTTAGTTTTATGCTAAGTGTGCGCATATGATTTAGTACTCCTATAACTGCCAGGATACTAAACTTGGGCACATTATTTTATAGATTTGTCTTTTACATAAAACTTAGGTAATTTGCATGTACTCATTTATACATAAATTTTATAGATTTATAAAATCTACTAAAAAAAGGCTTTTATCAAAATGAGACCTTTAACAATATATTTTAAAGTAATATATGTTTTTTGAGTTGTCGTTACACTTTCCAACACACATCACATTGTAGATTGTCTTATTTTTTATCTTTGCAAATTAGAGATTTTACATTAAAACCTTTTGGTAGTCCAAATACTTTCATGGGGGGGATTCTAAAAGCACACTTATATTTATATTAATATAATATAGAAAAAAATATTTAATGTAAGTCTTTAATTGGAAAAATGAAATCAGTTTCTATAGTGTTCTAGCTCCAGTGGCAGCGTTACAGATAATGCCCAATAAAAATGTAGTTTTCTCCTGCAGTACACTTCCTTGTTCAGTTTAGATCTGCATTACATAACTCACTAAGGTTTGACAATAAAATGTCGGTAATATAGATGTTTTTATTGTCTTAAAGTGATTTATTGAGGAAAAGCTATCAGTCTTTGCGCTATTGAGTGTGAATGAAATGTGAAATAGTGTACGAACTGCTTATTTCGGCATCGTTTGCTAATGCTTAGTTTCATTTTTGTGTTCCATATCTGTTGTTAATTTCTTTAAGTGAATAAAGGCAACGTGATGGTTATTTAATCACTGTTTTGTGGTGTGGATTTATTAACCTGATGAACTGCAATTCATTTATATCTAATGTCAATATATCCCAATAAATATTGCCCAATAGACACCGAAAAAAAATTGTGTGTTCGGCTGTTGAGCTACGCAGACTGTGTGACGTAAATCATGCAGAGCAGCACAGACTAAGCAGCGTATGGCGTTAAAGTACCGCGATAGCACGGCTCTCACGATATTTCGACGTCATACGCTGCTTAGTCTGCGCAGCGCCGCATGAATGACTCTTTTTACACTCTATGCGTTGAACACATTCAAGGTCCCCAGCGCGCGCAGGAGCAACACGTGGGGGATTATCAAATCGCTGCTTTAAACGCAACACTTTTAACTGACGAATCAAGGACAGTTTATATGTATGTAAGTATGGTGTAAACATTTTTCGTCGTATAATTGAATCTAAACTAATGCGCTAAAATGTTGGCAACCGCTACTGTTTTTAATAGCCTATAGCATGGGCTGCGTTGAGAGAAAGTGACATGTTTACCAAGAACATTTTTAAAATATCTATCTGTTCATATATTGTTTTTCAGGGTTGAAAAGTTTGTTGAATAAAAATGACACCCTGTGAAATACCGTCAGTAACGCTGACGTCAGGAGTGCAGATGCCACTCTTGGGTCTGGGCACGTATAGGATACAGAGCTATGAGCAGTTATACCAGTGTGTCGACTCTGCTCTTGAAGCAGGATATCGTTGCTTTGACACAGCTGCAGTTTATGGAAACGAAGCACATCTAGGGCAAGTCATCAGAGAGCTCTTGCCCAAGTATGGCCTTAGCCGTAAAGATGTGTTCATCATTAGCAAGCTTGCCCCTTTGGACCACGGGCCCAAGGCAAAACAAGGTTGCCTCAAGAGTCTGGAGCAACTGGGCTGTGAATATATTGACCTCTATCTGATACACTGGCCCGGGATAGAGGGTTTCGAACCAGGGGATTCTTGTCATGCACAGTTTCGGGCGCAGAGCTGGGCAACCCTAGAGGAATTTTACACCAGCGGGAAATTCAAGGCAATAGGAGTCTCTAACTACAGTGCAAAACACCTTAGGGAACTGCTCATGATGTGCCATGTGCCCCCAGCCGTCCTTCAACTGGAGTGTCAACCGAAGCTGATCCAGAGGGAATTGAGAGATTTATGTACAGAGAAAGGCATTCACTTTCAGGCCTATTCCTCTCTTGGTAAAGGAGCTCTTCTGGGCGAGCCAGGGGTAGTGGCTATAGCAAAGAGCTGTGGTCGGACACCTTCACAGGTTTTGCTGAGGTGGGCTGTACAGCAAGGCATTTCAGTTCTGCCTCGTTCCTCACAACCCTGCAGAGTAAAGGAAAATGCAGAGGTTTTTAGTTTTAAGCTAAGTGAGAATGATATAAAGATGCTGGATGCCATGAATTGTGGAGCAAGATTTTGTAAAAGAGACTATAGCAATATAGCTTGAAGTGTTATAGCTGTAATACATTCCAAATGTTGCAAGAAAAAAAGTATGTAAAAAATCAGGATCTGAATAAAGCTTGCAAACTGTGTGTTTAAAAAAACATTAAAACTAGCTTAAGCCAGAAAAGCATTTATTTGAGCAGAAATTCTTAAAAAAAGATAAAAAGTTGATCAGTTTAAAAAGTATTTAAACAGTTCATTAACGGTGTGAATTATATTAAATATGAATATGTACAAGATGCTTAAAAACAATGCAAACATCAAGTATAAGATTTATGAAAACAGCTTTTTTTGTCCAACTGCATTTCATTTATTACAAACTGGTCTGAATGTTTTTACATACAAGACCATTCAGACAAGACTGCACATGGCCTGCAGTCTGAGTTTAAAGGAATACAAATGTACCAGACTATCAACAACTTTACCATCAAGAAATATGTACACAAAAGGCAGTGATAAATTACAAAGTTTTGAAAGAATCTGATATCAATTTCTTTTCCAACTGGAAATCCAAGCATAAAAACATGAAGATCTTATATGTCAGAAAAAACGATTTCATCCACTCTTACTTTGACTATTCACCACAACAGTTTGGCATCATAAACAAATAAACCTGAGATGTAGCAAATATTAACAAACTAACTGAAAAAATAAAAACTTACCCGTATTATTGTTACCATTACTAACCTGTCCTTTCACAACTTACTTTATCCAATGTCACAGTTTTTGAAATATGTAACCCTGCCTGTGATATTAGGAGGGGACCAAAGTTTGATTTCAATCTTTGACATGACCTTACTCAGTGAATTTGAAAGATATCAATGTTTTATTTTCACAGAATATTCTTTACCTTATAGGAAACAGTAAATTGCTAAAATTACTTTAGCTGAGTTTTCACAGGAAGGTCACACATATTTACATTTTGCAAGCAACTGCTCCAGCCTTTAATAAAACAAAAAATGCTCTATAATTCACATCTATATATCTGTACAATTTATAAAATACATCATAAAACACATTTCTTTGCCAAATATGAATTTAAATAATACATATTAATAAATAGTTTTTCAATAGAGGCATTTAAAATCCATAAACAAAGATTGTCCAACAATTTGTATAATTTTATGAGAGATTGTCCTATTTAAGATTGAAACTAACAAATCTTTTAATCAGAGACGCATTATTGCGTTGGTAAAAAGTGATACAGCACCTTTTCTCTCTCGGATTGACAAAATGTATCTTTTTTGCTTAAGCTTAAAGGCCATGATGGTGATCAAACCAGCCTTCACCCAGCACTGTTACTTCACTTTGAAGAGCAGTTCTCTCTTATAATTGTCTTTATGTTGTTTTAAGTATGATCGAAGACTTGGTTATTCTCTTCCCTCCTCCTCTTTGGGGCTCCAGAGGTATGAGAACCATCCACGGTATGTCTGTTTCTGAGCTCCTCTCCCATTGCTGCTCACTCTCTTCACCTCCTAGAAACAAAAAGTACACTCATTTGTACTGTACATAAAGTCTGTCACTGAAACATATCTATTTACCTCTGAGTTTTCTTTATAATGTAAGGCTCAATCAACCCTTTGTCGAGCCATGTGTCAAATTCATCGCTCATTCTTCTCAGTTGTCGTCCGTACTTCTTAGCTTTCCACAGAGCAGCGGGTGCAGACTGAGAGCGACCTCTGAATGGAGCTCCATCTCCGACTCCTCCGTTCTCCTCCACTGATGCTCCATCCTGGGGCTCCACGTCCTGCCAGCGGCTCACCGTATACACCTGAGACTCAGAATACAGCCGTACACGCCCTGAGACGGCATAATAAGGGACAATTAAGGACATGGTAACAAAACAAATATTATCTAGGACAATCTGTGACGCGTTTCTTTACACTATGACCATTTAGAGCATTATTTCCTGGTTCAACGATGAAGTTTAGATAACATGCCTGAACTTCTCACCTTGAGGTGAACTGTTTGGCAAGTGTTTATCCTGATGTTGTCCAGCGGTTTTGATTGTCTCTCCTTGATTTGATTCATTTTTGCTATCCAAGGTGCTGGAATCATCTTGATGGTAATGCACTGTGTTATCCATTGTGGGAGCTGTTAGACAGTCATTAATATTGGACACGCGGTTAAATAATCACATTAATCTAATAATCTAACATCTTTTACATTTAATAAAGGACAAGATGAAATTTCCTTAACCACATAAATAATAAGATAAACATTAATGCAAGCACACTCCACGACATACCTGTGGATCTAGACGAATACCAGGACAATAGATTGAAACGTGTTTGTCTCTCCAGAGCTTTCACTCCACTATATGCTTTCAGTCGTGTCTCCAGTACAGTTCTCCACAAATATTGATAGCCTCATGGCATGTGACACACCCAAACAACAACAATAGATGTTTTTGCTAGTTTATACAAGTTTCATATTTCTAAAATTGAGTGACGCGCATCTAAAAACCTCGATGCCCAGAAATAATGCAAAAAATATCCAGTTTTCCGTGACATTTAGACGGAGTGATTGTCTTTTCGCCGCAAGCAGTGACGTACTAAAATTTCAGACCGGTTGTTGTTATCGCCACGGAATGTGTATGATCTCATTTCTGCTCGGATATTGTTGTTGTCCATCGTCGTTTACAGCAGCGCTTTACTTCTCAGCCAATCGGGTGGCAGACAACTTCTTCGCTTAGCCAATCACAGTCCGCTGCTAGGGTGTTTTGCGCGCACTCTGATGTAACGTCACTGTTGCGATAGGGTTTGGCGAGCCTTTGCTTTGCTGTCCCGTGACTTGTTTACTTCATCTTGGCCACAGTCTCGTGGAAGCGTGGGAAGAAAAGACAACGCGTGCTTCCCAAAGACAAGACATCGCGGGAAAATTTACAAGGGAAACATTTCGTTGATCTTCATTTGCATTGAGGAAATTCAAGTCCATGGGTGTTGCTTTTCTCATTCTCACACCAAGCACAAGACCTCGCTGCCCAATAACAGTTTTGACGTATCTCTTATATTTAAGAGTTTTGTGCCTTTTTATGAATACTGTGTACTTATTTACTGTAGAAAACGTCGTGTTTCTTAATCTTGCCATAGTCAATTTTAAAGTATAAGAGTATTTATTACAGTTTAGCAGTACACTATTGATACTATAAAATACTGGAGCATATACATTAGTAAAATTGAGTTATTTCTATTATGAACAACAGTATACTACCACTTCTACTATTTAATGTGGCACATAAACTGATAATTGGCTTTGCTTTGTTTTGTTTTGTTGGTTTAGACTGTTATCCGAATTAAATCTTTAAAGCGAATTATGATTATGTTTTATTTATTCTATTTAAGAATATGGCCGTTTCTCAATCTGAAGGCTGCAGCCTGCGGAGGTCGCATATGCAGGCTGCTTACGTCATTAAGCCTGGTTTATTTACGTTTACTGACTGAGCATTACATTCGCAAGTCATAAGCATTACAGCAATTTACGACTAACTAAGAATAATAGTCAATTTATAATTGCTATTATTCTGAAATAAGACAGTCTTGATGACGTATGCAGTCTAGAAATGCGACCTCCGGAGGCTGCAGCCTTCGGATTGAGAAACGGCCTATGTCGCTTTTGTATCTTCTCTGTGCAATTACCCAGTTTGAGCTGTAGATGGCAAGACACCTCCATGCACTGGTGAGATTGTACTTTTCTCGCTTATGACTCATGTCTGCAGCACCTATATGTTTCTGCGTGAATTTACTTTTCATAATTGCTTCATTTAATATCAATCTTATTAATCATAAAATATTAAGATTGAATAAGCAATCTCTAGTTCTGTATACTAACATGCTAATATATATTTGTTATCTGCCGTCGGTTAATTTAACAACATGCTGAAGGAAAGTGAATTTTGTTGTTTACATTGATTATGTCAGTGTAATAGGCCTAGTACATTGGTCTTATATATTTAATAGATCCTATAGTATACTGCCAGAATGATCAACATACAATACAATGGAAACTGCTTATGTCCAATTAAACATTTGGTCGTGTGGTGAAGTTCAGGTAATTATCAAATAAAAGACATCTGCAGGATTGAGAAGCAAAATAAGCAAAAACATTTTAAACAAAATACTGCCTCAATGGAGTCAAATTTTCAGTTACATTAAATTTGGGATGCAATAGAATTGCGCATTCTGTATAAAGATAAGTAATGTTTTTTTTTAAGATAAGTAATGTGTACATGTGAAATGAAGCATCTGTTTTTACGCGGTTGGTGTAAACACAGTTTTGGGTCATTCATCCTTACTGCAAACGTGACTCAACCTCAAGGTCTCTTTAAAAGGTAGCCCAGCACTTCCCTTCAGGTAACAAGTCAAATCGTTTTGTGACAAGGGGAAAACAAAGTTTAAGAATCTACTGATGCTAACTTTTCCAACATGCAAAGTTTACCCATGTTATGTGGTAATGAGTCTGTGGTCACCAGTGGAAATGTGTCAGGACGCAACGTCAAAAACGCATCAGCACTTCTGATGATGTGTTTATAATTCTAGCACATAAATTGCATTTACAATATCTGTGTACACCAATTCCCATTCTTTCTGCAGTCCACGCGCCACTAAAACAATACAGCAGGTTTGCAAAAACCCGTTCGCTGAAAACCAGAGAACAGAAGGTGTTCGTTTACATATTACCTTTTTCATCCTACTCCTCCCGTCTCCCCATCCTCATGGCTTGTGTGTGAAGCTGATGTGAGCGAATAGTTAGCGTTTTCTCATTCACTCCCACTGGCTCATCACGTCCGTGTGGCTCTAACCATTTTTCCGATATGTTGCCTTTCTCCTCACAGAAATAATGTTTAAGGTCTCTGCTTTTACGTGGAAAGCATTTTGTTTTTATTTCTAAAATGCAATTGCTATAGAATTTGATTGATTATATTTGATTTGCAATAGATTTTTTTTTCCATTTTTACTCCAGTGTTTGGGACGCATGGGCAACAGCTGGTGTTGCCAAACATCGCGAAAATCATTCACGTTTTTATTTTTATAAATAATTTGGAATTTCCATCCAAGTTTAACCATCGGAGCAAGATTTTGCCTTTTTATCTTGAATGTAAGAAGACTCATTTTCTTCCTGCTTGCTGTGAGTTTCTCGTCTCGACTGGATTGTGCATGTTTGTGTCAGCTCTGTTTGTATTGTTTGCACCGCCAAATCAAAAGCATCGCTCTACAGCTCGTGCGCATCACGGAGAGATGAGCCGCGTGCACCGAGTTAATTCACTGTGAATACCGCCGCGCTACCAGCGAGTGTTTCAGTCCAGCATCCAGACTCCGTCTTTGTAAGTACACTGAAATAATTCATCACATCACAGCACGATACAACACAACTAATGAAATGTAATTTATTGTTTTGAATCATTCCGTGGGTAAATAACTTAAGATGAATTGAATACAACAAATCAACTAACAAGCAGCCTTCGCGGTTTTCACGTTTCTGTCAGAATTAAATGAGCTAAGAAACAGAAATGACAGGTAAAACCGCGTCTTGTATTCTCCCGCGTTCAAATACCTCAAATTGTTTCATTTAGCCTAAAAACTAAATGGACATTGAATAATTAAGACTGATTATTTTTCCAGGAACAAAGTTGCTCGTGAAATATCTATACCAGAGCTACCCAGCACGATGAACCTCTGTTAACCGCAACATCTGTCTCTCAGAGCAGGTAAGACGGATCAAACTCTTTTACTAGAATGATATAATTCTCATTTCAACGATGCATGTGGCTACTTAGACCCTCTTAATGCAAGCACTCAATACGATTTGCTATACTGTATGTTTTTACTGGCCCCATATAAGTATGCATCACATAGTTTTCATACTAGCTGTGTAAGCAGGCACAGTTCTCATGGAAACGCTTTCATACTCTCACTATAGAGGCAGCCCACCTGTTTCATAAAATTTCATACATCACTTTGGTATGTAGTATGTACTGTAGTAAAATCCAAATTTTTCCACTGCTTTGACTTAAGATCAAAGTCCTATCTCCATTAGGAGGCTCTAGAAGTTATACTTTTGTTTTTTTATTGTGCATTTTTGTCCCATCCCAAATATTTTGGTAATGCAGAAGAATCATCTGGCATACATATATATATGAGTGTGCTGTTTTATCTTAAATTATTCAACTTTTCCTGCAACCAAATATGACAGATGGCCATTTTGACAAACAGAGGGCAAGATGCATCTTCGATCTGCATGCTGCTCATATGACACTCAAAATGCCATGACCTTTAAAAAACTATCATGCCTTTAAGTTTCTTGATGATATAATTACACAGCAATGAACAGATTAGAGGAAAATTATATTTTTGCATCTTTTTCTTCAGACCAGTCCATCATGATATGATATTAACTATTTGATTAGTGTTGTTTTGTGCACAGTAGTTGCTATGTGGCATAAGTATGGAATAATTGACGACGGGCCATTGAATTATAAGAAAATAATGCACACCCAAGGTGCAATGCGGCACGACGCGAAGCGGAGTTGCACCGCGGGTGTGCATTATTTTCAAATAATTCAAGGGACCGGAGTCAATTATTCCTCTTATACCACGGTTACCACAAACATTGTTCTGGTGTCTATTTTTACGACATATGACAAGTTAGGTGTGCGATTATCAGAAATTAATGCATACCCACGGAACATTTCTCAGCCAATCAGAATACAGCATTTAACAGACCTGTGGTATAAATGAAAGAAAATTTGGTTATTAATGAGAATCTGATCAAATCAAAACTGACATCTTTTAACTCCTCCTCTTGAGCTGTTAGTCTGCTACTTTTTACATCTAATCAATTCACATTGAAAGAAAAACATATTTTTTCTCATTCTGTATTCCATTTTACTTGAAAAAAACATTACATTACTGAAGTCAGTCACAATTTCTGGTTTAATTTTCCTGATGACATGTAGGCTATTTATAGTGACCAAAAATTAGTGCCACATATAAAATGTTTTTGCATCGTTTTTTTGTTACAACAGTTCATACATTGGTCTAAAAACAGCTCTATGTAAACCCTGATCCCCTGTTGTCACAGCCATTATTTCTTTTCCTCTATAATGCCTGGAACCATTACTCACAACTTGAGCTAATCTTAATGTTCCTGGCGAACTGAAAATAATCCCACTCTTGCTAAAGGCAGAATTGAGAAAGTGGTTTGTTTTCTCCGCTTCTGTTCCTTTCATTGTCTGCCGTGCCAAAACATTCGCACAGCCTCTTGTTCATAAAGCTTCCAAAGACGCAAATCATGTTGGCCGAGATTTAGAAGCCTATACATTGGTTATAAATGTGGCATAAAATGTCTGTGAAAAGAAAATTGCGCATTTAAATCTTGTTTTGTTTAGATTAAAGTTCTGAATCTGTGCATTTATGAGTCAAGGGGTGTTCATTTAGCTTGTTTTGTTTAGGTTTGGCTGCGGATTTATCTGGGATTGTTTTAGTATCAGCATAACTATAGCACCACTTGGGGTTCTAAGTAGCACCATATGGTTCTACAGTACATAAGTGCTGTACATGTGTTATATAGTACTTAAAGTGGTTCCCTTATGATTATGAGCCAGTGAACCACTTTTAGTGCTATTTAGCACCATTTTATTTTTTGAGTGTAGAACAATGGCTATGTTTACATGCACAAAAGTTTGTCAATCCGACTGAATTTAATCTGATTAAAGGTTATGACAATACAGTTTACATGCACCCTAAACATTACAATCTGATTAAAATGTTTGTTTACATGTACATTCTATATATTCCGAACCAAACTTTTGCGCAGGCGCACAGCCAGGGTTGCCAGATTCGCGTTTCAAAACCATCCAAATGAACATTTAAAAATAGACCAAAAACATCCCAATGACTATTCACACCCCAAATACATATAACTAATCAACGAAATTCTTTCATCTTTAACCTGCTGAAATAAAAAAAACTGGTGGAAACAGTTTAAACAGTAGCCCAAATCTGAATTAGAAAAAAAAGGATTTGGCAACGCCACCCAGTGCACAGCATCTCTCGCTGAGTTCACACTTTATCTCTAGATAAAAGTCAAAGTTGAGCTGTTCTTAAGAAGTTTTCAGATATAGGCAATGAAAACACAATTTTCGAAAGGCACAATGCTATTTTATTGCTTTATGTAGCCTATTGTTATGAAATTACACATAAACACTGAAGAATGTACAGCACGTGACCCCATTACCTTGCTATTGCCTTGCTATTGCATGTTTCTGTGAAGAGAATCATGTGATTCGTAAAACGTGAACTTGAGCACAATTCTTCTCCGCATGTGCACAAAGTATTTTTGCATCTGATTGAAAAAATAGCTGGTCGGATTACAGATCGGACTACACCACCCCTTTCAATATGATCGAAATTTGCATCTGATCGACCTCAGTTTTATTGATTAAGGTGTTTACATGAAGGCTTTTCAATACGATTGAGGCTTCAATACGGATTATTTGGTGGCATGTAAACGTAGCTAACTAGTGTTTCCCAACTCCAGTCCTTTCTGTTTCACAAAAAGTTCCTTGTAATGAAAAAGGTTTTTATTTTATTAAAAGATTTAAAGAAATGGTTCTTTGACTCAATGGTTTTTTAAGGTACCTAAAGTTCTATGGCATCGCTCTGAAGAACATTTTAAGCACAATTTGTTTGTGGCATGTTCATGTTCTGTTAGGGTTTCAAACTTTTGACAATGAAGTCCAATCATGTATAAAAATAAAGGGTATCCCGCACACTTATAACTTGCAAAAGATGCAAGTTAAAGGGACATTCCACTTTTTTTGAAAATATGCTCATTTTCCAGCTCCCCTAGAGTTAAACATTTGATTCTTACTGTTTTGGAACCCATTCAGCTGATCTCCAGGTCTAGCGCTACCACTTTTAGCATAGCTTAGCACAATTCATTGAATCTGATTAGACCATTAGCATTGCGCTAAAAAACCCCCAAAGAGATTCAATATTTTTCCTATTTAAAACTTGACTCCTCTGTAGCTACATCGTATACCAAGACCGACAGAAAATTAAAAGCTGCGATTTTCTAGCCACCCCCATCTGTTCGCTGATTGGACCTGCAGATTTTTGCAGGAGAAAACAAAACTCTACACAGCAGTCCCAGACGTTGTACTGAAGCGAAATGAAAATTAAGCGGAAGCACGTATAACAGGGCGGAGCCAGGCTAAAATGATCTGGCGAATATAAACTATCAAGTTAATGCAAGTGAGATAATTCAGTATGTCTTTGATCTCCCTGTTTGTTTTCATGTTGCCGCTTTCCTTCAGGAACTTTAATTTGGATTGATATCTTTACACTCACTTGCTTGTAGCTTCTCATGTTTATTTGGGGCTGTTTGACTGTGACATTTGTGTTTGTACATGGAATGATAAATGTCAAAACTGGGTAATTATAAAGTATAAAGTAACATCTATCAAATACATTTGGAAGCATTGGGGAGTTTGGTAGATATTTAAAAAAAATATAGCTCCCCGGCAATTGTGGACCAGTTATTGTATACCATTCATCAAGGTGCTAAAGCACACTTTTTTTATTAACACAATCAAAAACACAGCTTGCCTTTTGCTTCTCCAGTGTGTGCTAAGGAGCTTTTTAAAATTGCCTTTTCAGACTTCTTTTAATTGAGGTTAGTTTTATACCAGGCAAATAATTTTATTGTACTAGCAGCATAAAATTGTCCACAATATTCCAGTGCTTTGTAATGCTCCTGCGTAGGAGATTTATGAGTCCTGTAGGTGATAATAGTTTAGCTTGTGTATCTGTTGTGTAATATGCTCAGTGATCAAGCATATTATGCAACATGATGTAAGACAGTAGCTGGGGAAGTAAAGCACATTGGTATTTGCAATGCCTGGTTGCTGTCCAGGGTGCTGAATCTTTACATGCTACATGAAGCATGCAGAAACAATTGAGGAACTCAGATGCAAACACCTCTAAACGGCACCTCCGTCAAAAATTAAACATGATATTAACCGGTACGTATTCAAATACTTTCGCTTAAAATCTTCTTAATCCCGGCCTCAGGTCATTCAGAAATACCGGTTTGTTGACAGAATCCATTAAGAGTCTGAAATAAAAGCTCATTAACAAGAAAACATGTCAGATGCACTTAAGGGTTTTGCATCTGAGCTCTTCAATTGTTTTGTTTGTGTTGCTCGAGTGTGGAAAAATAAAGATTCAAGTTTTGTCTCAGTAGACTTGCAATACTGATTTATTTTTGGTTTTGTGATCTTGTGAAAGGCTTTTTTTTCGGATTTCAGTAACTGTGTTGAGCAGGCTGATGCAAGATTGGTTTGAATGCTAGGTCAGTATCTTCTATGAGACCCATCAGTCAAAGCACCGGCTGCGAATCTGTGAATTTTAGATTGGATTATAAGAACATGGGAATTGTAGAACTGTGGGTCATTGATTCCCTCTCGCAGATTAATGATTGCAAATGAAATCCGAATGTTGTTGGACATACCTAAAGAAGCACTGCGATATTGTTTTTATCACTTCATTTTTATTCTATCCTCTTTTCTGTCCCAGTGGTGACTGACATGCTCGAGGTTACCAGAGGAGATACGGGGTTTTTGTTCTCGGCTGTCTCTTCCACAGCCAGAATGCAAATTGGGATGCAGAACATCTTGTCAGTTTTCACCCTTTCGATTTGTCCGTAGTGCTACAATGATGGGAATATTTTCACACATGACTGCGCATCTTCAATGGGATTTTTGCAGTCTCTGATGACCACCGTGCACACAATGCTCCACAGCACACTAATGGACACTGTGTCTTTCATTGAGAAATAATTTGTCACACCCTATTGCCTCACCCTGTTATGTGTAGATATCTGATCTGCATGTTTAAAACATGATAAAAACAGTTTTGGTCCTAGATACAGATTGGTTAAAGGGAAGTCACCCTCTCATGTTGTTACAAACCTGTATAAATGTTTTTGTTCTGATGACCACAAAGAAAGATATTTTGAGGAATGTTTAAAACCAGACTGATCATGAGCCCCATTGACTTCTATAGTATCCTTTTTTTCTAATATGGAAGTCAATGGGGCTTATAATCAGTTTGGGTTCAAACATTGCTCAAAATATCTTTCTTTGTGGTCATCACAACAAAGAAATTTATACAGGTTTGTAATAACATGAGAGTTAATTATGGCAGAATTTTTAAAGGAAAAGTCCATTTTCTAAAAAAAATCCAGATAATTTACTCACCACCATGTCATCCAAAATGGTGATGTCTTTCTTTGTTCGGTCGGGAGGCAATTGTGTTTTTTGAGGAAAACATTTCAGGATTTTTCTTATTTTAATGGACTTTAATGGACCCCGGCACCTAGCAGTTTTAATGCGGTTAAAAATTGCAGTTTCAAGGGACTCTAAACAATCCCAAACGGCGCATAAGGTTCTTATCTAGCAAACCAATTGTCATTTTTGACAAGAAAAATAAAAAATATGCACTTTTAAACCACAACTTGGTTTAACCACTGGCTAGATAAGACCCTTATGCCTCGTTTGGAATCGTTTAGATTCCTTTGAAACTCAGTTGAAACTGCAAGTTTAAACTGCATTAAATCTGTTACGTGTTGGGGTCCATTAAAGTCCATTAAAATTAGAAAAATCCAGGAATGTTTTCCTCAAAAAACATAATTTCTTCTCGACTGAACAAAGAAAAACATCAACATTTTGGATGACATGGTGGTGAGTAAATTATCTGGATTTTTTTAAGAAAATTGACTAATTCTTTAATAGACTTGCTGTAGTCAAGATAAAGCACAGCTATAATTTCTTTACTGAGCAATGATTTCTATCACTGCACAGCACTTTCATTGCATTTTTTTTTTTTGCATGTAAACAGAATGCTTTCAGTCATGACTTTATTTGCATACCTTTTTGTTTAACCACATAAGACCCGAGCTTTGGTTCGTCAAAAAATATTAAGACTTATAAAAGACTAAATCACAGATCACCTGCAAGTGTGCGTACATGAATCATCCTTAAATCCCACCCTGCAAGCCCATTCTCCCATTAAGTTTGTTTTTTATAGATCAGAACCTTTGCGTGGGAACTGGCGTACGCACAAAACGGGGCTGGAAATGTGTGTACGCCAGTTCCCACGCAAAGGCACGGTTTATAAATGAGACCCCAGGTCTAAGGAGGTAAAAAACAGCTAGTTTAAAATTAGATTCTAGAAAAAAAAGGCTATACGGGTTCAGATTTGTCATATAAAAGATGAAACCAATTTATCTCAGCACGTTAGCAAATTGACACTAAACTACCAATCAAAATGCTTTTAGAAAAGCCAGCTAAGTGTAAGAGACCTCACACCTGCTCCGGTGCTGTGGAATTACACGGTTAGACTACTTTAAATTCAGGAAGTGAATCCTATCCAGATAACGTTGTCAATATGAACAGTTATTACGGGGAGGTTTGGCAGCAACATTTGTATATGTGTGTGCGAACGTGAGAGTGATTGATTGTAAATGAAGAAGGGGTCGCCTCATGGGGCTTATGAGAGTATACAATCCCATCTACACTGTCAAATCTCGAAGCAAGCGGCAAGGGCGCCAAGAGCTAATGTCATCGTGGAAAGAAGCTGCTAAGACTGCCGGCATAAAGCCGCAGGTGTTATTTTTGGCTGGCAAATGCCATATGCTGCCTGTTGAGGGTCCACAGAAGGCGACCTTTCCACTGTGTCCATGGTTGCCATAAAAAAGTTGACAGGAGCAGGAAATTGGATTTAATGAGAATGAAAATGTTATCCAATGTATCAACTCTGGGGCAGAAAACAAGTCTTGTAGGGCCAACTTGAAGTGAACATTGATTTGTCAGTGGCTTGCCAATAGCAATAATACATGACAACAACCCAAAAAAATGAAGAAAAATACCAGACATTCATTGCTTTCAATGATAGATCTGTCTCTAAATAGACTGAAGCAGACAGGTCATTAAAAGCCTGTAGAAATCTTATCTTGCCTGCCTTTACATATAATCCATTTCACAATGTCTTTATTACCATGTGCTCCATTCTAACCCGTAAAGCGACACTCCAGCCAAATATCAAATTACCCCGTGATTTACTCATCCTCAAGCTATCCGAGATACATATGTCCATCATCTTTCAGACGAACAAGTGTTATTTTAGTAATGTCCTTGCTTTTCCAAGCTTATAATGGGAGAAAATAGGGATCAGGGAACAACTTCTGACTTTAACCCCTTGAAAAGCACCCCCACTCTGGCCCAAACCATGAAAAGACCTACTTTCACTAAAAGGGCTGTTTTTACTAAACCATTTAGAGTATAATCATAACTGTGGTTACATTAGAAAGAAGACACTTTGAGCTTCATTTTCCAGGTTTCTAAGATAAAAATTAAAAAAGTTAGAGAGGCTGAAGTACATTGTAATAAAAATTTTCTTTGCATAACATCTTTTTAATACTAAAAATCTTAATGATAAATATGTGTGTGAAACCTAGAAATGCAATGATGCCAAAGCCACAAGTCTGAAGAAGTTATGTTTCATGTTTGAGGTCCATAGGCCCCAAAATGAGGTTCTTGCAAGAGTTTTTGTAAGACTAGAGCCTTTTCTAAGTGCCAGTCTTTTGTTCACATGATACACGTTCGTTCTTATTATTATTTATCCTTATGTAAGCATATAAAATGCCTTTTCCACACCAGGACCTAAAACGTCACACAAAGATTGTTGGATTCATTATCTAATTGGCTACACGTTCTGTCTATCAATATTTTCCATGAAGTCATTGGAGGAACGAGCGAGTCAGATGACGTCACGATATTTGACAGCGCTGTTTGGATATTATGTATAATACTCCCGCCTACTTTTAGAAACAAAGTTTGACCGCAGGTTTGAACGCGAGTGTAATCTCATAAAACAAGTGTTACGACGTAAATAGTCCTCAGATTGTATATTATATTATATTACAAGACGTTCATGTGAAATCTGATGTAAACAGTGGACAATATATCTATATTTCACGGATTATACGCATTTGTGGTCATTGGATGTATTTTATTGGAGAGTTTATTCACACATCTGAAACAGACTGGATTCGATTCGTGATCGTTATACCAACACAAAGTTAAGGAGTCCCATTAATATTTTGCATGTTGTCATCTGGACTTCTGTAACAAAATACTATATTTATGATGCATGATTATGAGCATCTGTATCTCAAAACAGAGACCATACACTGATGCTAAACCCGTAGACCTTTAAAACGATGTATAGTAGGCTAATGTTAATGTTATTCATGTTTGTAGACAGTAGGCTATATAGATATTGTTAGTAGCGTTAAAAAACTGACATCTTTCCGCCCCGAGCTAGTGTGCGTTGAGAGGTTTATCCCCAAAAAGTGCATTCATCTGTCACAGAGACAATCCACACGGCTCCAAGGGGTTAATAAATGTCTTCTGCAAGTAATCGATGTGATTTTGTAAAAAAATGCATATTTTAAACTTTATAAATATTTTAATACTTTTATAAAGTATAATAACTAGCTTCCGGTAAAGATGCCAGCTTGGATTCGATTCATGAGAGTCACTGCGCAATGTACCAGAATAAAAGATGGCGTTGTTACAGGAAGATATTAATACAGTTTATAAAGTTTTAAATTTTGCTTACAAAATTGCATTGATTATGCACAGAAGACCTTTATTAACCTCTTGGAGATGTGTGAATTACCTCTGTGAAGGATGAATGCACTTTAAAGTCAGAAGTTGTTCCCTGATCCCTGTTGTCTACCTTTATAAAGCTATGAAGGGACTTTTATTAAAATAACTCCAAATGTGCTTGTCTTAAAGATGATGGACGTGTGTATCTCGGATTGCTTGAGGGTGAGTAAATCATGGGGAAATTTTTATATTTGGCTGTAGTATCGCTTTAATGGCTTTTCACACTTGAAATAGTAACCCCAGGTAATTCTAATTCCTGGGTAAACATAATGCTGGATTTTCTGTTTCATGTTTCACACTACTCATACTTTAGCCGGGGTTAAGATATAACACAGGGTATTCCTAATGTGACAATTTACACTGCACTGTTCTTATTTACGATACCAACTGTCATGATTGGATAAATGCAGCAGTGTCAGACTGACTGCTTTAAATAACTGCTTGCATCAGTGCAAAACAGGTTGCCTTGTAAATCCTTCTTGGCTGTCTTATCCCTCCTGGGACATTTTTTACTACAATTCAGGTGTTTTCCATCACCTTTGACAGTATTTTCACAGCATATAACAGCGTGCATCTGTGACGGTAATCACAGATTGTGTTATGAGGAATGTAGTTTTTAAATGTCTCTCGAGTCTCATTAATCTAACCCCGATTAATTTCACACTGCACACGTTCGGCACCACAATGCAGGGTTAACTTCGCTAAAGCCGTGCTAACCCTGCTTGAGAGCAACACTTCACAACCTCAGGTAAAATGTGGTGAGTTATCCTTTTGAATGAGGCAGATCACTTAGTTTTGGAGCAGAGCTATGGTATAGCTACTGTACACGGTACCAATAAGAGATTACAGACTAGGGGCAGTGGTAGCCTAGTGGTTAGAGAATCGAGCTTGTAGGTCTCGAGTTGCCAGTTCGAGTCTCATAAACTTGAGCAAGGCACCTTAACCCCAACTGCTTGAAGAAATAGCTGCCCACTGCTCCGGGTGTGTGTGTTTACTTCTCACTGGGATGGGTTAAATGTAGCACAGCAAAATCACGACCCATATAAACTCACCTAAAGGATTATTAGGAACACCTGTTCAATTTCTCATTAATGCAGTTATCTAATTAACCAATCACATGGCAGTTGCTTCAATGCATTTATGGGTGTGGTCCTGGCCAAGACAATCTCTTGAGCTCCAAACTGAATGTCAGAATTGGAAAGAAAGGTGATTTAAGAAATTTTGAGCGTGGCATGGTTGTTAGTGCCAGACCGGGCCGGTCTGAGTTTTTCACAATCTGCTCAGTTACTGGGATTTTCTCGCACAACCATTTCTAAGGTTTACAAAGACTGGTGTGAAAAGGGAAAAACATCCAGTATGGGGCAGTCGTGTGGGCGAAAATGCCTTGTTGATGCTAGAGGTCAGAGGAGAATGGGCCAACTGATTCAAGCTGACAGAAGAGCAACTTTGACTGAAATAACCACTCTTTACAACCGAGGTATGCAGCAAAGCATTTGTGAAGCCACAACACGCACAACCTTGAGGTGGATGGGCTACAACAGCAGAAGAACCCACCGGGTACCACTCATCTCCACTACAAATAGGAAAAAGAGGCTACAATTTGCACGAGCTCACCAAAATTGGACAGTTGAAGACTGAAAAAATGTTGCCTGGTCTGATGAGTCTCGATTTCTGTTGAGACATTCGGATGGTAGAGTCAGATTTTGGCGGAAACAAAAATGAGAACATGAATCCATCATGTTGTTACCACTGTGTAGGCTGCTGTTGGTAGTGTAATGGTGTGGGGGATGTTTTTTTGGCCAATTTGGGCATCATTTAAATGCCACGGCCTACCTGAGCATTGTTTCTCACCATGTCCATCCCTTTATGACCACCACATACCCATCCTCTGATGGCTACTTCCAGCACGATAATGCACCATGTCACAAAGCTCGAATCATTTCAAATTGGTTTCTTGAACATGACAATGAGTTCACTGTACTAAAATGGCTCCCACAGCCACCAGATCTCAACCCAATAGAGCATCTTTGGGATGTGGTGGAACGGGAGCTTCATGCCCTGAATGTGCATCCCACAAATCTACATCAACTGCAAGATGCTATCCTATCAATATGGGCCAACATTTCTAAAGAATGCTTTCAGCACCTTGTTGAATCAATGCCACATAGAATTAAGGCAGTTCTGAAGGCGAAAAGGGGTCAAACACAGTATTAGTATGGTGTTCCTAATAATCCTTTAGGTGAGTCTTTACACCAGCAGTGTACATTTTACACTGGTGATTTTGCTGTGAGAGGTCATATTTCTACTTTCACACATTACCACACCTATTTGCTTTGCACCTATACATTTAACCTCGCCATATCACTAAGCACAGATCTTCCCGAATTGAATTGTGGCAACCTGTTCAGTCATCCTCGCATACGCTTCAGTATTCCTGCTTGCTCTGCTGCAGCCCTGCTTATTATGTATTTAAAGCACTGGATGATTCCCTGCTAGTTTCCAGCCATCGACTTCCCTCCTGTCAAATCCACCGTGAGACAGATGAAAGCTTCATGAAGAGCGAGAGGCTATAGAGCTACTATAATATCTGTATTTAACCACAGCACAAAATATCCACACATATTGCGTCTTATTAAGGTGCCTGTTGTTATAGATCGCAGAGGGCAATACAGTAATGTTGCATGTGTCATGAATATTGATGAGTAAAGGCGGACATGAGGGCTGCGTATTGAGGGAGCGCTACATGACAGTGAATATGCAAGAATCTGGGGGTGGGAGAAGCTTCATGTTTTTGCAGTACACAGGAGAGGAAGCTGACCCATTTAAATGGCAGATTCGATGCGTGTGGTGCCTCACAATAAGGTGAGATGGCAGACAACCTACTAGACTGTGTCAAGAAAAAGGAAACGTGGGCATTGATGAGATCCATTTCCACCGAGCATATGGAGAACGATTGTATGGATAATTAAAATAGACATCACAATATGGGAGGAAATGGTATAGGCTTTCAGTGATTATGTAAATTTTTTTTGCACTTTTTTGTTTTCCAGTCAGGTCTGTACAGTATTGCGTGTTTGGATAAGAAAGTCATTTATTTAGTTCAGTGACTGCCAACCCTCAAATTTCTGCCCTCAAGTATATGCAGCTTTAAAGCCAAAGATTTCACTATGATGTTAATTTGTGTCTAATTTTTAATCTGGCATTTCCTATTCTTCTAATCTCAGTCTCATCCTAGATAAAGCAACACATTCTGATTAGTTCACGAGATGTTCATCGAATAAAGGGGGTTGTTTTTAGATCAAATTAAGCAAATGACGCAGATGCCTAAAACGCCATAGTGTGCAATGACGCTTATATAAACTAGCAACATTTTTAGCTAAATGACTGCATATTTTAATGATTCAGTGTATCTTCAATTATTTAATCTAAAATGACTCTCTTTTAAACTATATTTCATGCAGTTTTTATATAAAGGCTACTTCATACAGCATTAACAAGTGACAACAAACTTTGGGTTTTATTAAATCAGTGCTGCCCTGCAAAGGCAAAATACATTAACCGCTAAAACACTGAAACATAAAAACAGTGATTTTAATTGATCTCATAATAAATTTCAGACTGAATTTTGCTATTGCATAAATGACTGTGTAAGCGGGCGTGCACACCAAAGCTTTTAAACACGGCTGAAAACGCAAGGTAGACAGCTTTATTTTATAGCCGACTGCCAGCTTTCTTCAGCTGAGTGCTTTGATTGATTTGTTTATCAGTCGTTTTAGGATGCACCGGTTGGTTATTCAAAATGTTGATGTCTTTCTTTGTTCAGTCGAGAAGAAATTATGTTTTTTGAGGAAAACATTCCAGAATTTTTCTCATTTTAATGGACTTTAATGGACCCCAACACTTAACAGTTTTAATGCAGTTTAAAATTGCAGTTTCAAAGGACTTTAAACGATTCCAATCGATGCATATGCCTTGATATGATAAGGGTCTTATCTAGCGAAACGATTGTCATTTTTGGCAAGAAAAATAAAAAATATGCACTTTTAAACCACAACTTCTCGTCTTCCTCTGGTTGTGTGACCTGCCAGCGCGACCTCACGTAATACGTCACCACGTCAAGAGGTCACGGATGAAAGAGGACCGTTCCAAAGTTGTTTTATGTGGAATGACACTGTGTCAGTTTATTGTTTAAAGGTAAAGGTCCGGAGGAAGAAGAGAAGTTATGGTTTAAAAGTGCATATTTTTAATTTTTCTTGCCAAAAATGACAATCGTTTTGCTAGATAAGACCTTTATGCCTCGTTTGGGATCATTTAGAGTCCGTTGAAACTGCAATTTTAAACTGCATTAAAACTGTTAAGTGTTGGGGTCCATTGCAGTCCATTAAAATGAGAAAAATCTTGGAATGTTTTCCTCAAAAAACATAATTTCTTCTTGACTGAACAAAGACAGACATTAACATTTTGGATGACATGGTGGTGATTAAATTTTCTGGATTTTTTTTAAAGAAAATTGACTATTCCTTTTACGAGCTGAGCTTTTCACGCAAAGTTGAATATTTTTCAACTCTCGGCGCTCATTGCTGGGCGCTGAAAAAACAACAAGTGCCGAGTTTCAGCTGCTGATTTTTTTTTTGAAAAACGCTGCGCTTCCATTGGAAACAATTGAAAAAATACACCGGCCGCTGAGGTAAAAGCTTTGGTGTGCACGCACCCTTAATCCTTTATGCGTGTCAGTCCTTTTTAAGTGTTTAAAATGTTGCCATTATTTGGTAAAAAAATAAGTAGGAAGATCACTTCAAGGTGTATTTCTGAAGATTGTGATGGGAATACAACGCACTGTTAAAAACCCCAATGTAATATCACCCTACTGTTTCATTGATGTTTTTTATGTTACATAATCCATCAACATTATTGACTTAGACAGTACTGGGTTTGTCTATTGAAATTGTTATCTTACAGAATTATGCTCTTGGCCCATGCTGGTATTTTCTACAATCATCTGAGCTGATGAACTAGGAATATAAAATCTGCCAGTTTTCCCCCCAGCCAGCCAAACGAGCACTGGATTAATGAAGAAGTATGACACCACTGACATTAAAAGACCCTTTGTAGGGACGGCCTTAATTTCCCGGCAATTATGACATACCCTGTCAAGAGAGCATGAAGGGCCCGCGATACAGAAAAGAAAGGAACAAATGAATGAAGAGAATGTGGAAATAAAAGGCTTTCACGGGACTGAATGTAGAGTCACGAACGATAATGATGAAGAACAAGCGGTGGTTCTGTTGTTAAACACTGAGCTGACCTGCTGCTTTTCTCAGTTTGTCTCCTAATTGGGTCTCATATGCTACTGAGGCACGGATTCACCCTGCTGGGATTTGTGTGTGTGAGTGCCGTGCTCCTTCGCACCTCTCAGAAGTGCAACATGACTGCCTGCCGTCATTGCCCCTAATTGATCGTCATTGTTATGTCTGCACACATAGGCTATTGTGAACTTGGCATTTTGAAGGGGTTTGAGGGGTTTTTGACAAAAAACAGATTTTCTTTTTTATAAAATGGTCTGCAGTTATAAATCACAACATTTAAAGGTGATGTGTGTAGATTCTAGCAGCATCTAGAAGTGAGATTGTGAATTGCAACTAACGGCTCAGTTCACAGCTCAGCCCTCCCTTTCAAAATGCATAGAGAAGCAACGGTAGCCCCCATAGGACAAACATGTCGTCGCCTGGGGCTATGTTTACATTAATGAGTTTACCTTTTAAAACGCAGTACTTTTGCCACGTTTATGCCTTTCATTTACACTACGCCGCTGTTTTCGACCCTCATAAACGGAGTCGTTCATACACGCTGAAAACCCTGTTTTAGTTTGAGAACTCCGGGGTTGCGCTGCAGTGTAAATTAACATAGACGGAGTCTTATGTAAACAAACAGCGCATAATTTTCAAAGTAAAAATTATTTTTATTTAGGTAAATGGAGGTTTGCAATGGAGGTTTTGCCAAAAATAGTAAACATCTACCAACCAGCTATTATAAATGCTATATCAGATTGTTTTAACATGTATCCTTATAGATCATGTCTGTTTTATATTTATGTTTGAGTATTGTTGGGTTTGAATTTTGTTGTAATGTTGTTTATGTTTTGTTTAAATTTAGTTCGCTTATTACGTAAGATAGACTGTAATTATAAACGCCATATAGGGCGTTGTAAAGGCCAATATATGAAGGGAGAATTGTAATGGGTCAGACATTATTTTCGAGTTTAATTTAAGTTTTGTTTGTTACTTTAAAATGAATTTCGTTTCATATAATTTGTCTCTTAATTTTAATCTATGTTTTGTTGATACGTTTTGTGGATATAAATTAATAAAACAATAAAATCAACGTCATATTAATATTTAATGCTCGTTTAGCCGATTGCGCTTTTTGCTATTTCTGTGTTGCTAGCGGAGGACGTTCACAGATAAATTTTTAATACTTTAGCCAGCCACGATTTTTTCTCGGAGAACGCGTGTGAGGCAACACACACACACACACACACACGCACTGAACAGCGACAGGTAAGATAAGTTATTTTGTGTTTTTCTGAAGAATACAGTCAGTTCGTATGAAAATTTTCAAATGGGCTGTAAGATTATAAATATGAACTGTGAACAATAATCTATTATAAATATAAAAGCGTGAAATAGCTGAATAGGAACTCCCTACATTAAAGCAATAAGCATTTCTGTAGTCTAAAGCTATACTTCACCTCTTATTATGTTTGATTGAATTTTGCATTTGATGACATTTATTTTTGCTTCAATTTCGTTACTGTTTAGTACTGTTCACATCAATGCTTCCTTTTTAAGTCATAAAGACCTTTCTGTTTGGTTTATAACATCAACATTAACCTATTAATCATATAAATATGTTGTAGGGGGGAGCTAGAACAATATTAGACTTTCCCAAACACATTTCTATAGGTTAAAAAATAGTGTCTGTTGTAGTTGACGGCAAAGGATCCAGGTTTGAATTTTTGTCAATATCGCACACCGCTAGGTTGCATAAATGCCCAAAGGTAAGCTATTATTAGAGTAATAAGTTATTTTACACTTTAATTTCGCATGCCCAGTTACATGATTGGTAATGTTTCCTGCGTTTATGGTCGTGTATAGTGTGGATGTAGATTCTTTTTAAAATGCCAGTATAAACGAGGATCGTTTTCATTTTAATATGCCGTTTTAAAACGCAAATGCTCTAATGTAAACAGGGCCTGAGACAACGTAGTGACAAAACACGCTCTGTAGAGTAGTTTGTCTTTTTAGGGCTACTGTAGAAACATGGTGGCATGAAATATGGACTTCCATCTTAGGCGACCCACAGTGTATGTGGATAAAAACGGCATTCTCATGTGACAGGAAGTGCGCTTTATCCACTCGCTCTGTAGGTGGAGCTTGTAGGCTGGTTTGCTAACCGCCAACAAAGACCACAAGAATAAGATCACACTCATGAGTTTGCCAAAGGCTCTGCATTAATTTGTACCAGTTTAATTTTAGTGGAACAAAAAGGTTATCTGAATCTTTAAAGGGACATATCATAAAAAAGATCAACCCAGTAACTTAGTTTTGGCAAACCACTCTCTGCAAGGATGTGAAAAAATAGGTAGTTGAAATTTGCCCCTCCTTGTGGTGTCAGAAGGGGATAATACAGCCCCTTAATCTGCACTATCCAACTACAGCACTGACATTTAGTGCAGAGATCAGCTAATTTGCATTTTAAAGGACACACCCAAAACGGCACATTTTGCTCACACCTAAAAAATGGCAATTTTAACATGCTATAATAAATTATCTACATGGTATTTTGAGTTAAAACTTCACATATGCACTCTGGGGGCACCAAAGATTTTTTTACATCTTAAAAAAGTCTTGTGAAATGTCCCCTTTAAAGGTAAACAAGACTAATTAAGGTACAGTAATATACACAAAAATGTACAACCTTGTATCATGTTTAGTATTCCTGTACAGTGTAAAAGTTAAATATTGGCTGACCAGACACAGTGTTTAATATAAGTTTAGCCTTGCCATTAACTTTACACAGAGCTTCATTCAATTTAAATGGGATGATGGTGGGGGAGACTCCTGAGAGGAAGCTAAATTAAGACGGAGGGATGTTTGGTAAATATTGACTGCTGTGTAATAAAAAGGTGGAGGACAGAGGGACAAATATTGACTCAATAGGTTTTCTCTCAAAGTATTCACTTATAATCATTTTACACCAAGAAATTGAGGTGGTACAGACCCTAATGGGAGAATTTCTTGAATCTGAAATATTACAAATGATAATGAAAATTAAGCTTAGGACCTTGATGTAATAAATATATATGTGCAAATGTATATTTACAAATAAATATATTTGCATAAATCTGCAAAAATGTTTAGTATGAGTGTCATCATGCTGAACGATACTCTCTTTCATCATTTCATAATTGGAGCAGCGAAATAAGAAAATTGTGGGGTAGAGGCAGGAAAATGTCTGTTTTAGATATGCAGATTTATGGGATACACAGAGAGGATGGTCCTCAGAACCCACTCAGCACTGAAGTTTTGACATTGCTTGAATAGGAATAAGGTAGAGGGGATCTTCTTAACAAGCACTGCATCCACCCTAAATTTGACTCAATAAATGGTTCACTCCCAAATCAACTGCTACTTTCTGTCTTTGCCTCTCTTAACCCTCGCACACAGAGTAAAACTCTTTCACTTTTTAAGCTAAGGGACCCTCAAGAACTTGAGCATTCATATTTTACCACCACTAAAAGCCTTAGGTGGGATTAAGGATTTAACAGTCAGGATAAGCCTCTTGATATGTATTTAAAACACCTCTGGTTACATATTTTTTAATTTCGCTGCTTCACTGAAAATCGGTCCGGGATTTGTTCGGGTTTGATTTTTGGTTCATTCGCACTGCCAATGATTTTCCACAATCTGTCATTCACACACACATACCGTAAAGATGCCGTAAAGTCATGTGATTTATTTTTTACACAGTGTCTGATGCTTGCTAGTTATCCGTGATTTCTCTTTCGAGAAACCATGCGCTTGCATTTTAGTTCATGACAAGGAGTGCATGATGCATGCGCTGTTCTGTCATGCTGGTGAATGATCTCAGCTTTACCGCGGATTGTGACCTCTGATCTTTGCTTCAGTTCAGTTTTCAAACATTTCTCCATGTGAATGTTGATCTGCGTTTAAATCCCTGTGTCAAAGACCCAAACCATAACTTCTGACGAGAAGGATGACGAGATAGAAGAACCATTTTTGCTTCCCCATCAAACCATTCAGTCAAATTTCTTTTTATGTTTTTATAGTCTGTAAAACCACTTAAAAGCCCTTCATTTAGATCATCAGCTCTTTAGCAGAGATCCATGAACTACTGATCCATAAACATTCATTAGAGATCACAACAGAAGTATTTCTGAAGGAATTATTGGATCTCTTTAATAAGAAACTGCTTTATTTGGTTCACAAAACTAGTTTGATTGATTCATGGCTTGGTTCGTTTTAAAAATAATGTGTGTGTACGCGTGTTGTGTTGTGTCAGGACAGACAGGAGCATATTGGCAGTGAATTGTGGTTGATGGGTACAGCTACAGTCACATGTGGAAACAGCAATAGATTGGTCACAGCAGATTATAGCCAGAACACTGTATTTTTTATCACACTGTGCCACACACATGCAAAACACCATCCTGGCAGATGCCTTTAAGATAAGCCAGACTGTTGTATTTGTAAGTAACTATAGAACTATGATTTTTTGAGTTAGCTTTAGATCTTTATATAAGCAACATATCTGTTTTTGTAAGTTTGTAATAAGAAACTAGCATTAAAATATTCAAAGTCACTAGCAGGCTTGTGCACAATTCAGAATTTCATAATTGGACTCCATTCAATTCATGAATTGGAATTTGAATTGAATTGACTCCGCCCTACATGAAGTTGAATTGGAATTGGAATTGGAATGACAGGAAGTGGAATTTAATTCATGGCAATTCAAATAAATTCCACAGTCACACAACAGAAAGAATCTCATATACATTCAGTGTTAGGAAAGTTACTTTGGAAAATTGTTTGGCAACCATTCCAAATACTTGGTTAAAGTAAAGCATTCTGGGGAATGAAGTCATGTTCCACAAAATTACAATTACAAAAAAATCTAACTTATTATTTGTTATGTGACTAAAGTTTTTAACATTAATTGCTGGGGGAAAACATTTCCTGTTAATGTAATCTGTACAAGTAATTCAAACTAATATAATTTTTAGAATATGTAATGCAATCATATCTGACATATACTGAAAGCTTCATTTTTAACACTTCACTTACTGTATAATATGTATATTAATTTCTTGGAATTTCTATTGAATTGCAATTCTGCTTCCTTTAATTCAAATTCGATTTTTAATTCTAGATCCTGTTTTTGACATCAATTCAAATTCAATTCAAAATCAAGAATTGAATTGGAATTCAGGAGTCATTCTCAATTCAATTCTGAATTGTGCACAAGCCTGGTCACTAGCACAATGTTATATTTTTTCTTTGCATGTGTACATACATTATTCCAAGTGTTTTCAATTCAAAGTAATAATTTTGTCTTTTTTTGTACAAAACTTTTGTGCTGTGAAACTTTCCCCCCTCATTTACATAATCCTCAGATGTTTTTAAAGTTCTATTACAATATTAAATCCCTTAATATTTATTACAGTAAGTACAGAGCAGAAATGTATAATGATGAGCACAACATATGTTAAGAATATTTTAGCCAAGCACCTCAAAACCAAAAAGAGTAGGGAGTTTTTTGTGAGTGCGTATATGAATCCTGTACACCGTCAACAGTAATTCATACTGAGTTATTTGCTTCTCATCCCCAGGCTCACTTACATAACTGAGGGCTTTACAATGCTCCTCACTGCTCTGCCATTTGCCTCCCACCCCGCCGCTGGCCATGCTGAAGTGGTGAAGCTGCTCAGCATATGCCAATTAATGCAATCAGCCTCTTGATTGATGCATCTATTATACGTCTGCAAGGACTGCAAATGTAGCCATACTGCTGCTACGCGTCGCTCTGGTCTGTTTCTGCAGCTGCTTAAGTTTTCATTCATGCATTTTGGCATTTTATCCAAAAATGTCAAGGTATACACTTTTGTCAGTATGTGTGCTCCCTGTGTTTGAACCCATAACCTTTGCACTAATGCATTGCTCTGCCTCATTAACAACTATAAGTTGTGTGTTAACGTGGACCAGTGACTTCTCTTTCAAGGGACTGGAATTCAAAATATGTGTTTGGTCCGTCATGTGAACCTATGTGCATCATGTGTCGTGTCAAAATATGTTCCTGCTGCACACCCATCAAAAGGGTTTATGCTAAAAAGGGGAGCTCCCATTCACAAAATACACTCATGATTACACATGAGATTAAGCGAGTATTTGGCAAACGCGAGCGTCTCTTTTATCCTAAACCCCTTCGAATCGTCTGAAGCAGGCACATATTTTGACATCATGCGTGATGCAAATAGGTTCACATGACACGCCAAACACATATCTTAAAGCAGTGGTTCTCAAACTTTTTCAGCGTGCGGCCCCCCTTTTGTATGCCGCATTCCTTTGCGGCCCCCCCAAAGAAAATTTAGGACATGAAACTGTTTTAAAACTTTTGATTAAACAAAACATATTAAATGATACGAAGTAGTGCTGTTGGTTAGTAGTCTTATTTTTTTAGGTTTAATTGCAAAGAATTCATGATAAATTAATTTATTTATAAAATGTCATAAAACTGGGGCCTCCCTGGCACCATCTCGCGGGCCCCAGTTTGAGAACCACTGTCTTAAAGGGACATTGCACTTTTTTTTGAAAAAAGCTCCCCTAGAGTTAAACATTTGATTCTTACCATTTTGGAATCCATTCAGCTGATCTCCGGGTCTGGCGTTACCACTTTTAGCATAGCTTAGCATAATCCATTGAATCTGATTAGACCATTAGCATCGCGCTCAAAAATAACCAAAGAGTTTCATTTTTTTTTTTTTGTGATATTACGCACTGACCGAAAATAGTCCCCTTGGTTACTTTCAATAGCAGGGGACTATTTTCGTTCAGTGCGTAATATCACTACGTCTGCTGCAGCCATGTTACATCAGCAAAGTCCTTGATTATTACGCCAGATTGAGAGTATAGTTCCTAGACATATCGGCCTAGAAAATTGCAACTTTTAATTTTCTGTCGGTCTTAGTAAATGATGTAACTACAGAAGAGTCAAGTTTGAAATAGGCAAAATATTGAGAGGCTTTGGTTATTTTTTAGCGCGATGCTAATGGTCTAATCAGATTCAATGGATTGTGCTAAGCTATGCTAAAAGTGCTAGCGCCAGACCCGGAAATCAGCTGAATGGATTCCAAAACTGTAAAAATCAAAGTTTAACTCTATGGGAGCTGGAAAATGAGCATATTTTCAAAAAAAGTGGAGTGTCCCTTTAACATGACAAGCCACACACATGACGGGCAAAATACAAGTCACCAGCCGCCAACTAGCCCGTAGTGAGATTGCCAAGTATAGGACTTTTATGTATCTTTAAACTCCCTATTAAAACACAGCTGATGAAGCCATATACATGGGCCGTTATTTTTACACTAATGATGCTATGAACAGCCTTGATGCTATTTATAGACCTGGCATGGTGTTTGGCAATAGTAGAGAAGCTTAGTTGATGCCAAGTGCATGATTTTGTGCCCGGGAGGTGAGGAAGGGGCGAGGGTGATGAATATAGTAATGTCATTAAATCGGGTATACATACACGAGTAACTATCAAAGCGTTAAGAGCGCGCAAAAAAATGTTACATTATGCTTGAGATACGAATGATTGCATCATGAATGCGCTGGTGCAAATAGTGTATGCTTTAAGCTTTTAAAAGGTACTCAAATACAACAGAGGTTTGCTAAAGTCACATTAAAGATCAAGCTGATGTATATTTTGGGAGAGAAATCTTTCGTCACCACATAGATCCGTGTAGTGAAAAAGATCCCACAATGTTGAGGGAGATGTTGATGCGTGTTCTTGTGAGATTTAGTCAAGAGGTCTAATGCAGCAGTCATGCATGTGTGATTCCAGCTCTTATATAAACTTTCCTCTGTAGCGATTCTTGAAGATGGGGTAGAATTTGGTGTTTGTTAGAGGCACGCTAGAGGCACATATGATCTGATATTGGATGCGAGAGAGAAAAAGTGGATCAAAGGAAAGTAATAAGAAGAAAGTAGGGAAGATGACTTTCAAAGCATTTCTGTTTTTTGTATGATGTTTGTGGCCTAAATTCTGTTTTATTGCATGTTTAAACAAAATAGAAAAGCTGCATTTTTACATTTATAATTACCCCAAAGGTTCTTTTAAGCATATTGAAATATGTCAGTGTTGATTATTTGATAAAACAGGCAAATAACTTTAATTCATTTTAAATCAAATCCATTTTGCCCTGGAAACAGATCACACATCTTTTAAATTCAACTAAAGAGATATCACAGAGGCTGTGTACAATATTAAATTTATGAGTGTAATTACGTTAAAGGGGTCTTTCCTGCATTATGTGAGGTGTAATTTAAGTTTAAATATGGAGTGTTTTTGGGGCTAAAACATGCCAACAAATATGGCAAAATGCCTGGTTTAAAGTTTAGCATTTTAATGTGTAAGATTTATTACATTCAAGTGTGTTATATTCAAGACCTGTGTTGTGCATTATTTTATATCTACTTTTATATATTTTATGTAACAGCCGTTGATGCTTATATATCCCCTCGTTAAGTCTGACATCATGCACCGCTTTCGGGTCCAATCATCTCAAATGCCATAGAGAAATAACAAAAAAATCATGCCAATATGCACTCGTATCATGATGCAAAACTACCAAAACCACCCGATCCTAATTTTTATCTCCATAACAAAATCTGAGATGAGCAGACATGGACTCATAGACATGAATATTTTATGAATTATTAATACATTGCTCTCGGTGATTCTGTAAGTCTGGAGACTGCATCGTACACTGTGAGTTTATAAATTTTTCACTTAAATGTGTAATAGGAATAAATAGTGCTCATAAACAGCTGTTTGAATAATGTCCTCTATTGAAATGAGTGGAGGCATGGACCCAGTTTTTGTTATGTCCTGACTTAACAAGCGGATTGGGAACTGCTTTCATTTTCTTGCTGCTTTAACTCTTTCGCCGCCAGAGTTTTTTTTTTAAATTGCCAGCCAGCGGCAGCATTTTTCATGATTTTCGCAAAAGTTTAATGCCTTCCCGAAAATTTTACATACACTGTAAAAAAAATCTGTAGAAATTACAGTGTTATTGCAGCTGGGTTGCCAGTAACTTACCGTAGATTTAAATTTATGTTATTTACTGGCAACATTTTGTTCAAAGTTAAATGAACATTATACATTTACAAGTCTTTGTCTTTACAGAGTAAAACTAAAAAACAGAATCAAGCAAAACATTCTGGGAAACAAAATCTGAACCAAAAACAGAAAAAGGTTCCCATGCTTTGGATGAGGCTGTTATTGTATAGTTTTATTCTGTAAAGATAAAGACTTTTTAATATTTAAATTGTATTTAACTTTGAACAAATTCTTGCAGGTAAATAACATCAATTTAAATCTACGGTAAATTATCGGCAACCCAGCTGCAATAACATTGTAATTTCTACGGGTTTTTTTTACAGTGTACAATATATCAAATTAAAGAACAGACCCTCTGCTTTCAAAAAAAAAACGTTTCATCCTACCTTCATAAGTTCTCTTTTTATCACCTCTCAAATATGGGTAGGTTTCTTCAAAAACACAAAATTTTGACCAACGCTACGATAATTAAATTTTCGTGAAGGACTTTTGATAGAGATCAGATTCAGAGTGATCCTCAAAACATGCTCAAATACATCTGCTTGCCCTATGGTGATACTTCCGGGTTTAATAAGTTGCGGAAGAGCGCTACCGGGTGGATAATTGCGATATTGCTGAAAAACTAAAATACTTGTCTTTGGCAGGAAAGCGTTTTTGCTTAATTGACGAGATAACTTGTCAATGGCGGCAAAAGAGTTAACATGGTTAGAACCTGCCCCCATAAAGGTAAAAATACTTTTAAACAATCACATATTGATCTTTAATATTGACAGTGATTCATTTATTTTTCACAATGACACATCCTTTTAAAATCTTTTGGTTGCTGAAATTCTGCTTGCACAAATGTGACCCCTTCAACTATCTGATGCTTTTCTCTGTTTTAAAGCTGCTCAGTGCATAATTTGTATAAATTAACATTGGATGTTCATTTTTAATTTGTCAGAATGAGGACAAGCGTTACAATTAGATTAACAGACTTGTTATTGTTGAAATTATTATATGTTTCCTTTAATTATGTGTTTCAGAAGTTTATTGGTTCTGGACACTGATACCGTTGCACTGCCACCATGCCTCACATGCGCCTGCCATCCGTCCCTTGCCTTTTCTCTCTTCTCATCCTGATCTTCTTCTTGGGCCTCACCAATGTCTCTCAGGCCAGCCTCGATGTGTCCCACACCAGTCCAGCAAACTGTTCAGGAGAGGACAGCTGCTCAGAAGGCGTAGTTCTGCCGGTGTGGAACCCCCAAAACCCCTCTGTCGGTGATAAGGTCGCACGTGCTATCGTCTACTTTGTGGCCCTCATCTACATGTTCCTGGGCATGTCAATCATCGCTGACCGGTTCATGTCCTCCATCGAGGTCATCACCTCTCAAGAGAAGGAGATAACGATCAAGAAACCCAACGGTGAAACCACCACAGCGACCGTCCGCATCTGGAACGAGACCGTGTCCAATTTGACCCTCATGGCTTTGGGATCATCGGCTCCTGAGATCTTGTTATCTGTAATTGAGGTCTGTGGCCACAAGTTTGAAGCGGGTCACCTCGGTCCAAGCACGATTGTGGGGAGCGCAGCATTTAACATGTTTATTATCATCGCCATCTGTGTTTACGTGGTTCCTGAAGGTGAGGTGCGAAAGATCAAGCACCTGAGGGTTTTCTTCGTGACCGCAGCTTGGAGCGTGTTCGCCTACATCTGGCTGTACTTAATTCTCTCCGTCTTCTCTCCTGGTGTGGTGGAAGTCTGGGAGGCTGTGCTCACGTTCCTCTTCTTCCCGCTGTGCGTGGTTCAGGCCTGGATCGCTGACCGCCGCCTGCTCTTTTACAAATATGTCCACAAGCGCTACCGTGCTGACAAGAATCGCGGTATTATAATTGAAACGGAGGGTGACGGTATGTTTACCAAAATGGATATGGAGATGGACGGGCAGGGCATCAATTCCCACAAGGAGGCTCTTGATGGCATGCTAGCTGGAGTAGAGGAAGGAGGAGGTGGTAGTGGAGGAGAGGAAGAGGAGGCCAGGAGGGAAATGGCCCGTACGCTTAAGGAGCTCAAACAGAGACACCCGGACAAGGACATGGAGCAGCTGATTGAGATGGCTAACTATCAAGTTCTGGTGCAGCAGCAGAAAAGTCGAGCTTTCTACCGCATCCAGGCCACGCGCATGATGATCGGAGCGGGCAATATCTTGAAGAAGCATGCAGCAGATCAGGCCAGGAAGGTGGTGAGCTGTCATGAATCTAATGCCCAGGAAGAAGACCCTCACACCATCTACCTTGAGTTTGAGCCTTCGCACTACCAATGCTTTGAGAACTGCGGCTCCTTAAAACTCTCAGTCACCCGGCATGGTGGTGACAGTGGCTGCACTGTTAAGGTAATGATTAAATCTCTACGCTTTATGCACAGATGTACAGTCATTATATTACAGTGATTGTGCTGTGGTTGTCATTTTTGAGGTCAGAAACCCTAATGAGTACCAAGGGTAAGGAAATACTCTCAAAGCTATTTTAAATAATTACAGCACTTAAAAGATGAGCGATCTAATGACAGCGTTTGGAACAGACTTTACGTTCATTAATTTTATCATTTTAACATCACCAGAGGAAAATCAGTCAAAAATGAGATCATGATCTTGAAGTATTATCAGATTTTTCATTTTTCAAATATAAGACGTTAAACAGAACTAAACAATTAAAACAGTAGTGTTGTTGTTACATGACTGCATTACATGTTTTCTTAAGATGGTTTTTTAGCATTTTTATTCAAGATTAATCAGATATTACTTCCTGATCTTTACACAGTCTTCCTTCTATTGTGCTCTGTTGCCTATACAATACTATACTGTACTATGCCAGTGTTTCCCACAGATATGAAACATAATTGTGGTGGCAACCGGTGAAAAAAGGCAATCATTACCAATAGACAAAACAATGGTCTACGTGTGACAAACAACTAGTAATGTGTGACACAACTCAGTACTTTGATTTATTGAACATTTATAATAATTTCACAATCATTTCACAACAAATCCAAACACCCCAAACTCTCCTTGCCATGGACAAAGCTGACACTGTTTGTCAAAGCACCATAAAAACACTTTACTGTTTTTGCACTAATATATATAGTAATACTTGTAAGCCACAATGCTTAAATAATCGTCTCATCACGATTGTTTGACCTCATTGTGATGATTTCAAATCACCGCAATGATTGCACATATCTCTAAAAACACAAGGGGGAGCTGCAGCGCCTGTATAAACGAATATTTTAAACGAATGTATAAAATAATACTTTTAAATATGTGTTATGTGTATTAATATTTACTGCCAGGTAAACCATCCAAAAAATTTAATTTAAATAATCACAACAATGTGTAAATTATTTTATGAACAAACAAACAAAATGTATGAGAATTAAATGTCAAAGAAACAAAACAGACAATTAATCATCATAACCGTCAAAGCTCCAAAACAGGCAATTAATCGTAATAATGCATAAGCAATGACGGCTCGTAACTGCTTATCCGAGGGGCGCAAATTAAAAATATGTGTTCGGAGTGTCATGTGTGTTGCTTGTGTTTTCAAAATATTTGTTTGTTGCGTCATGTGAACCATGTGCATCATGTGTTTTGTCAAAATTAGTGCCTGCCGCACACGGGTCAAAACCGTTTATGATAAAACAGACGCTCACGTTCACAAAATGCACGCAAGACACTCCCTTAACACTAAACTCTGATTACACATGAGATTATGCGAGTATCTGGCAAACGCGAGCGTCTCTTTTATCATAAACCCTTTAGACGCGTCTGCAGCAGGCACTTTTTTGACAAGACACATGATGCACATAGGATCACTCGACGTGCGGAACACATATTTTGAAATTACGAACCACACACATGACGGGCTAAATACATGTTGTCACGAACTTCGCATCAAGCACCCTCGAAAAAAGAATTCACCGGCCGCCACTGCGTGCAAAGTGCAATGGGCTCGACATTAACATTGCTTTTTTGCTATCATCTTTGTGCTCTCTGAGCAAACTTTTTAGATATGAAAAGATAGTTTATTAATAATAATTTTAGAAAGAAAGTGCAGCGTGTGGTCGTGACTTTCAAAACAAGAGCCAGTTGTTATCACTGACTGGCTCTGATCATGGCCGTTCTGCAATCGACTCAGGTTTTACACAAAATGTTAATCAGACCTAGGACCCGAAGTAATTAAACAGGGACCGACCCGGACCCCATTGACCATTTAAAATATAGACCCGGAACCGTACAGTTCTCAGGTCCTCCGTAAATATCTGTAATCATGCATACAACTCTGCTCAAATTTAGAAGCATAGAGGGATACAATATGACATGGAGCTCGCTTCGCCTCGCACTTATTTATTGAGAAACAGTGAGCACGCAAACGCACACCAAACTCAACAGGAGAGACATGACTCACACGCAAAATATCATTATCAAAGAGTGTCATCACGGAAGAACAAAAAAGACTAAATTTGATGCCAAATATACTTGGGCGGTTGTTAATACATCTGGGCGGCCTGTCCAAGTCAATGTGTGGGAAACACTGTCATGGGCAATACCTGTATAATCCCAGAAAACACATACTGATTTAAAAATGTATCCCTTGTGATGCACTGTCACTTTGGACACGTTGGGGTTAATGTATTAATACTATGCTATGCTATGCTATGCTGTACTGTACTACTACTGTACTACATACTGTACTTCACATTTGTACTAAATATATTGCTGCATCAGCACTTTAGCTGTATGACCGTACAAACTGTTTCTGTGTCTAGGTTGACTATCGCACAGAAGACGGAACAGCTAATGCAGGATCAGACTACGAGTTTGCCGAGGGCACTCTGGTCTTCAAACCGGGCGAGACCGTGAAGGAGCTGACAGTTGGCGTGATTGATGATGACATATTTGAGGAAGACGAGCATTTCTACGTAAACCTCAGCAATCCTCGTGTCGTCCATCGTGCTGAGGTCTCAGTCCTAGACACCAGTGCCGTGTCTCCAGGCAGCATCGTCATAGGGTCCAGCCACGTTCCTCCAAAAGCCGCTCTGGGTAACGCTCATAGCGCCACGGTGACCATCTACGATGACGACCACGCAGGAATCTTCACGTTTGAGAACAATTCGACACGAGTGAGCGAGAGCGTGGGCATCATGCAGGTGAAGGTTCACAGAACGTCCGGAGCACGAGGAAAGGTGGCAGTACCGTACCACACTACAGAGGGCACGGCCAAGGCTGGAGAAGACTACGAAGAGGTGGCTGGCAAACTGGAGTTCCTCAATGATGAGACCATGTGAGTTAAATATTCTTTTGTTTTGAGTGTGCAGGTGCGAATTTCAGAGAGAAGGCATTTTGTCATTGCCATCACTCAGTATGCCAAATACGTGCACAGAGCATATGTTTGTCTGCTGGAAGCCAAACAAAATCAAATCTTCCTTGTCTTAAAATGTTTACACAAATCCTTTTTCAGTTTTATTCTACACTTACAGTATATTTGCATTTCCCCGATGACAGACCTGGGGCGGTACTTTTTTAAAATGTACGCTTTTGTACATAAAAGGTACATATTGGTACCTTTTAGGTACATGCTGATACATTGGAACTTTAAGGGGTTAAAAGGTCCCATTCCAGTGACAAAAGGTACAACTTTTGCACCTTTTTTCTAAAAGTATACCATTATTTTAATTAGGTTGGGTTAATAATGTCCCATCATAAAAACTGTGACGTGATACCACAGATCCCTTTAGCACACTTGCTTTGTGTTTGGATGTAAGTGTTAGCATCCTGATAAATTCTAGTAATTAATCCTTTATTTAAATTCATTAATACTTTTCGGTCCATACATTTAAAACACCAGAAAACATAATTCGCAAAACTAATTTTAAAGGGTGGGTTCAATGGTATTTCTTGCATTCTGACTTATTAACACAGTTATAGAGTTGTTTCCTCATGCTAAACGTAGGCAAAGTGTCAAAAAAGCAGTTAGACGTGTTACAGAGTATTTCTGTGCCGTATGTACTTCGCCAGGGTTCAGTTTTGGAAAGTTTTTTTCAATTACGGGTCCAGCTGTCGTTTCAGGGGTTTTCTATACGTATAACTTCTTTATATGGGCACTTCCCCCGGAAAACCTTTGTTTAATTTCAAAACTCAACAATGACACGAAAGAAGAAAGTCAGCCTTATGAAAACAATGGATATAGTTTATTATAGTTACCCAACCGGGTCATGAGTTGCATGTGGTAAGTAAGACTTCTGTCTTATGTTGGAAATATGCGCGTGCATATTATATAAATGACACAAACATGTAGTGAATTATAAGTTAAACAGTGTTGTATAGTGTTGCATTACTCGTACTTGCTCCTCCTGCGGTATAACTCCTCCTTCTTCATTTATTTGTACGTTATCATAAAGATTCGGTAAAGCTAATCTTTCTTTTAAAAATCTAATTAAACTAAAGACTCTTCGGAGATATAAAGGATGTCATACTACTCTATAGGTACTTCAGATTACCCTCAGAAACAGCGTGTGTTACAGTATGTGAGCTTTAAGAAGAAAACCTGGGCAATGTTGAATTGAAGTCATTTTTCTTACCTAACTGACATTTATTTCTTCTTTTAAGCAAAAATATAATACAAATTAGAAAAGTGTGCTTACACCAAGAAAAAACTGTTTACCAATGGCGTGTTTTAAAAACAAGTCTTTAAATACAGTTTTATCCAGCTCTGCATCTCAAGTAAATGTATCTCAAGTAAATGTATCTTCTTTTAAAAGTTTTATCACTGAAAAACAAGACAAAATACTTATTCGAAAAATGATGTTTCTATACCACAGATTAGAAGTTATAGCTACATATACTTTGAAAATCCATTGAAAATTGATAGGCTAATTTTACCCAAACCATGGCCGAATGACTGCTGTTTGAAAACACTTACACTTGTCTTGTGATGTTATTGGTGCAGAAATAACACAGTTCAGTTGATGAGATGATGAGAGGTTATGGGATATGAACAGAGACGTGTAATAGGCAGAATCATATATATGACTTTTAAGGATAAAATTGAAGAAATGCCTGGCAGACAGCCAGCGAGGGAGATTAAGAGTGATAAATATCCTGACTTTTTCCATTCTTGATCAAATCAAACGTGGCTGCACATGTAGCACTCAGTGCTGCCGCAGATCTGAGGTGATGAAGTCAACTGTAACAAAAACATGCTGGAAGCTGTTATTGTGAGAAGTGCAAAGCTTGTAGGTAAACAACTTAAATAGCTGTCTGAGAATGTCAGTCATGGATAGAAAGTATTTACATGAGAGACACAGGACAGGACAGAAATGTGTTGAAATGGAGACGTTCGTTCCATGCTTATTGTAGTTGGCCACCTGCCCCCTTTACTGTATATATTGTCTGTAGGCAGCATCCGAACTAAAAAGTAGTTGTGTGTTTGTTAATAGGGTCGTAAGAAAATATAGACACTTGAGAGTATTGTGATATTTAGTTGCCATACTGTATCAATAAAAAAAGCAATATCAATATTTTTTTCATAAAAATCATACAAGATTCATGGCAGTTGTTTCATTTTGACTTGACATCCTGACCGCTAGATAGCATTTTTCTTAGCTCTGAACATAAACAGTGACAGGAAGTACTAGCCACAATTTTTTGCTAAGGTTTGCATATGGTGGTGTCCCTTGAGCTGGACACCTGAGTTTACTTCAATAATGCATGTACATTTTTATCTATCACGACAAACTATGTATCATTGGAAAGGTCTAAGCCTCTAGAATACACATTTAAACAGTGTTTTATAAAAATAAATTATGTAGGGAGAGTAATTGATTCATTTATGAAAAGATTGTGTCTCAAAACATTTATATCCTGCGAAATGTCACTGTCCCGCCAGCGGGATGCCTACGTTTACTTCAGTGTTTTGCATGTGAATTCTTATCCAATCATGACAAATTATATATCATTTGAAAGCTCTAAGAGTGTAGTTTATTATTTATCACCAGCATTTTGGTAAAGGAATGACATAGTGAGAGCCATTTTCTAAAATATATATCAATTATGTAGGGAGAGTAATTGATTCATTTATGAAAAGATTGTGTCTCAAAACATTTATATCCTGCGAAATGTCACTGTCCCGCCAGCGGGATGCCTACGTTTACTTCAGTGTTTTGCATGTGAATTCTTATCCAATCATGACAAATTATATATCATTTGAAAGCTCTAAGAGTGTAGTTTATTATTTATCACCAGCATTTTGGTAAAGGAATGACATAGTGAGAGCCATTTTCTAAAATATATATCAATTATGTAGGGAGAGTAATTGATTCATTTATGAAAAGATTGTGTCTCAAAACATTTATATCCTGCGAAATGTCACTGTCCCGCCAGCGGGATGCCTACGTTTACTTCAGTGTTTTGCATGTGAATTCTTATCCAATCATGACAAATTATATATCATTTGAAAGCTCTAAGAGTGTAGTTTATTATTTATCACCAGCATTTTGGTAAAGGAATGACATAGTGAGAGCCATTTTCTAAAATATATATCAATGGAAAGCTGTAAGAGTGTAGTTTTCATATTGCATCACCATTTTGGGAAAATTATGACATAGTGAGAGTCAGTTTCTAAAATGTCACACGGCCACAGGTGGAACCAATTTGTTTTATATAGGTATAGCACTAATTCCCTATTCTAAACCTAAACAATTTTGGCAAATTATATATCGTTGGAAAGCTCAAATGGTGTAGTTTTCATATTTCAGAGGTAGGCCAAATTAGTTTTTACATATTTATAACACTACAACCCTACTCTAAACCTAAAAAATCATTACATACTATATATCACCAGAAACCTCTCAGAATGTAGTTTTCCTATTTCAAGGTCATTTGATGATAGAAATAATGTTGTGACAGTTTTTTTGTTACATGACCCCCCATAGGAATGCATATTAATTATTATTTATTCATAACACTATATCCTATTATAAATCTTCAAAAATGTTAACAAACTATGTATCATTGGATACCTCTAAGAATGTAGTCAAAACCTTTTTGCATTAATAATAATGCAGTGACAGTAACTTATTAATTTGTGACAAGAGTATGCAGCAAACCGTTGACACCTAGTGGCCATTGTTGATAAAACCACCAAAAGTGTGACACAAATCTATTATTACTTACATTTTTACATTATTACTTTTGTGAAACATTTTATTTATAAAATTAATATGCTATTGCATTATTTTTATTTATTACTTATTTCATATTCTCACCTCCAGACACTTCTGTGAAAAACCCTAGACCAAAAAAAATTTGGGTTATATTAAGGTGTACATAACCCCCCCCCCCATTTTGGGGGCCATTTTGAAATGTTCGCCAAAAAAAATCAATTCATACTCCACACTCCAAACAGATGGGGGCAGTATACCTCCAGAAAGTGAGTTGGTCTATTTTAATTTAGCAGCTGCTAATTTAGCAGCATATATCAAGTTTGATTTACATTAGCAACTAAGTAAGTTATCATTAGTCACCAAAAAAAAAAACATTCGGTCTCATTAACATTGCAATGTTTTTTTCCGCTACGTTTGCGTCCATTTGGTGTTCATTATCATCGAAGACATTTCAAGCTTCTTAGCTAATGTTACATTTTAGCATCAGCTTGGTAGATAATGGGTGAAAACCGGATCGGATCTGTGGGTAGAGCTAACTATTAAACGCTAACAGCTAAGGATGCGCGATAATTTGCATGCGTTAGTCATTGCGCTTCTCGTCAGTGAAGTCGGTTTCTTAAATTAAAAGTGAATCACCATCGGCTGCTTTCAGATGGAGCCACATTTACTGCACAAAGCCGTAGTTCATGTACAAGCTGAGCATAGGTTATCGCAAGGCCTATTATAAGTGAACTTCTAGCGAAATACTAACAGCATCTTACTTACCAATCGAAAAGAAATGTTGTCATTTCGGAGTCGAACATCATTTCTTTCATGTCCATTAGTTGTCTTCAGCGATGAAAAGCAGTGCCAGTATTTACTCTGGTTCGGTTCCTTTATTTATCAGATTTTATTTGTGATTCAGAGCACGTTTTTTCCCTGCAGCGAATGGTTGTGGTAGTGGTAAATGTCTCTTGCTTCGGCCATTCTTCCGCTCTCTTCCCTGAACTGAAATGCGTCCGAAAACCCAAGGCAGGAAGGCATCAAGGCATGTCCGAAACCATGGCTGTCCGAATTGCATTTCTCTGAGCTGCCTTCATGTCAACAAGTCAGCTGCCTTAGTTTTCGGACGCAGCGGTAGTAGTGGGCTGTACTTCCCACACATGTGACTTATTCGTGTATTGCATTTTGGCTGGCGGTTATATAAGTGACCCGCATACCGCCTCCCATGGTCGAAACTGGTATTACGACACCTGTCGGGCTGTAGCTAGTAATTTAGCATGCTAATTCAGATTGATATCTCTGCAGCACTATACCTTGTAATTTTTTTATGACATCTTTGCCCTTATTTCTTCTCATTCTTTTGATGCGTGTAGCTCATTTTTAAAAAATCTTTTACCTGAATTCTTACAAATGGCCCCTTTAAAATAGGAAATATGCCAATATATCTCCTCGCTTTACAGCACCGCAGTTTATCACAGCCCATAGCATGTGATACATATCGCATTGCGAGATTCTTGTCGATACACAGCCCTATTTGTTAATAAAGTTAATAATTATTGTAGTTTAAAACTACAGAAATCCCCAAGTATGTACTTATTTGGTCGGCACGATCGATTCCAACCTTCTAGAGAACTTTGCTTGACTTTATTAAAAATAATATACAGATGGAAACCGTGATCAAAGTTATGAGTTGAAAAGTGAAACAGTAGCGAGATGAAGAGAGGTGCAGTGCATCATGGGATCGATGAAATGAAACCGTGAGGTGATGATAAAGCAGAAGCAATAATTCACAAAAGAGGAAAGAGAACAAGAGAGTAAAGAGGTGAGAGGCAGGTGCGCGGGCGGAAGGAAAGGTGAAATGAGGGAGGGCACAGAAAGATGAGAGAGGAGGGTAATTTGTTTGAACAGTTCGCTTATATCGCTCCGTGTGTGCTGGCTGACTGGTGAGAGATGCCGGAGTCAAGCACCATGTGGGAGTTTGTGTGTTTCACATGGATTGTGCCGCATTGAAGCTGTCTATCAGGGAAAGATCTGAATTGTGTGAGTGTGTATGTGTGTATTTTTGGCCTAGTGAGGGATTGAGTGCCAGTTTGTGTCTATATGTGCAGTGTGTGTTATCACTCCTGATACTGTATTGGGGTTGGCTGGAATTGTGTATTGTGTGGGTGGATGAGTGAATATGAGTCCACATATGATTTTCTTTGTCGTATTTATGTTCAGTTGGTTGTGTTCAATGCAACCAATTTACATGTTTACACATAACTTAATTTATGGACATCTATGGTTTGATTTCTATGCATATGTGGATTGCATAGGTTGTTATCACATCTTATAAAAATTTAATGTCAATAGACGTAAAAAAGTGGTGTTCAGTAATCATTTTACCTGCTGTATTTGTGTATGAGTGTGTGACTCTGTCAGTACATTTCTGCTGACCATACAGAGGCTTAACATTTTCCCTCTGCGCTCACAACTCCTGTGAGCTGACACCCGACAGTGGCTGGAAATTGTGCGTATATATGCGCAACTCTATGTGTGTGGGATCACAAAGGGGGGCAACATCTTAAGATGCTAATGAGGAACTGTGAGCAGCACCGGGCTAAAATTCAAGCATGTAGTTTGGTTAGTGTTGTCTCCCATTACTAACCAACAACATACTGTAAAGAGTGAATCTTAAACACACACACAGCACCCTGCGCTCCAATTCCGGAACGATCCGCTCTCCCACGCATCCCACTGTGATTCACTACACGTTTGTGTGAATGCTTGTGTTATTTTACCATTTGTGCAGAAAAATATCTCGTATGAAGATATCATATCAGTGCCAAAGAAAATTGAGTTGAAATGGTATGAAGTGGGCTATGAGTGCACTTATGTAAGCGCTGAACAGGCAGGCAACATGCGCACGGCAGAGGCATCAGATGATGATTTGCTCAAGTAAAGAAAAGAACGGATCGATACGAAAGGGTTTTGCAGACTCTGCGAGTTCGTCGGGTGTGACGAATCAATAGTGACCTAGACTTCTGACAGAATATCTTCACTGATTTAAAGGCACAATATGTAAGATTTTTGCATTAAAAATGTATTAAATATTTTGTGTACTTGTGTACTTACGTTTTCCCAAATGTTTACAACTAAGTTTGAATCCAAAGAAATTTTCAATTTTATCCAGTGTGATGTTCCTCCTTTGTCAGTCGTGTCATAGCCGAGTTTTCCTCTGTTTCTTCTTTTACGCTGTACAAAACTGGCTTCTTTGGGAAGCGAAACAAGCTTAAATCTCCCTCACAAACAAAAACACACTTTTCTGGTGATGTTGATTTTGTGTCAGCACTATGTTGGTGTGTGCAGGCACTATTCCGGTTAAAGTGCCCATATAAGGACTTCCACTGCACTTCCTGCACTGAAATTGCCCATAAAAGAATAAAAGCAAGATTGTTACGTATGAATATTTCATGTACATGTACAAAACATGAACCAACCCTGGTGAAGTGCATTCGGCACAAAAATACTCCGTCATATGTCTAACTGCTTTTTTAATTGGGGAGAGTGGGGGCGAAAGTATCATTTTTCATAAAAACTTAATTTTAAAGCTCACATAACACATGCAGTTTCTGCATTTCTGATGTTAATCTGGAGTGCATATAAAGTAGTATTACATCCTTCATATCTCCGAATAGTCTTTAGTTTAATCAGATTTATAAAAGAAAGATTAGCTTTACCGAATCTTTACGATAACGTACGAAAAAATGAAGAAGGAGGAGTTACTACCACTAGAGGAGCGAGTACGAGTCATGCAACACTTTATACAACACTGTTCAACTTATGATTCACTACATGTTCGTGTCATTTATATAATATGCACGCGCCTATTTCCAACATAAGACAGAAGTCTTACTTACCGCATGCAACTCATGATCCGGTTGAGACTTTTCAATGAAATCTAGCGCATCAAACACACACACAAAACTCCGCTGCTACCCCGGATAATAAACTATATCCATTGTTTCCATAAGGCTGACTTTCTTCTCCTTACATCCAAAAACACACTTGAGGTTTGAAATTAAACAAAGCTGTCGCGTGATGTGATGTTTGTAAGTTATAGCGTCTCCCGCTGATAGACGAGTGGGCGGGGTTTTTCTGGGGGAGTGCCCATAAAAAGAAGTGATACGTATAGAAACCCCTGAAACGTCAGCTGGAGCCGTAATCGAAAAAGCGAAGTGCATTCGGCACAGAAATACCCAACTGCTTTTTTTGACACTTTGTGTTTAGCATGAGGAAACAACTCTTAAACAGTGTTAATAAGTCAGAATGCATGAAAAAGCTTTAAATCCCCCTTTAAAGTCCGATATAAAATGTGTTGTCAGCTTGTAACACCACAGAAAAATGTGTTATTAACCACCCAGCCAAATTTGAATGATAAAAAATAAATAAAGAGTTATCAAAATCTTGGAAAAACAGGCAGGGTTCTTTGGGGTTAAGATGTATTTTTGCATTTGCCCAGTTTCGAGCATGGACTTGCATCCATGTATCATGCAAACAAACATGTTTATTATTTAATAACTGACAATTGCTTTTGTCGCAGAAAGACTAATACAGGCTTATCTCTGACAGCTCAACTAGAGACAAAACATCGATGTGTCATTTCTTTCCCTAAAATGGAAACGAGAAATTAAATGGAGCGAATCTTTTCTCTCGATAGTGACAGCACTGATTAGCATTTTCTGCTTGTTTTCTTGTTCAAAAAACTTCATCAGCCTCACATCTCTTCATAAACGCACATGCAAATGGGTGAACACAGAAGCCCTGCCAAGCTCATTATATTTGAATCGCTCTACTAATGCTGCCACCATAAGCTATAGCTTTAAATTCTTGTCAATTCAGAAGACCTTGTGGAGCAGCGATTCCCTATCAATTTAGTACATCTTGAAATTATATCCCTTTAATCCATAATGTCTAGTTCTTCACACTCGATTTCTCAGATATAATTTAAAATGCCATCAGAGACTAGATTTGGCCATCAGCCTAATGTAACCAAACATCAGGTAATGAAGCCGACTAACATATTTATTTGTTTATTCTTAAACATGTCATTCACAATAACAGGTATTTTATTTTTTAGTGATTTTGTACAGTAAGTTAGGAGGAGGGATGTGTTATGTAAAGTGCATCCAGAGCTTTGTCAATATGAAATTGCTCCAATAAACTCAGTATCAAGTACAATTGGTATAGCAAAAATAAATCTAGACATTTTAGGCATTAGTGGTTTCATGGTGCACACAATAAAGTGAGCAAAAATGTCCAACATTAATGAGCTGTTTCTATTAGAAATAAGTTAGGGTTGACTTTTAGCGAATTATAATACCATTTCAAAGAGTGACTGTGAGCATTTTTATGCATTCATTAAACCCAAAAACCCTTTCTTCTTCTTTTTGTAGCATATTTTCACCCCTCATCTATTTCAATGAGTATCAGAATATGTACAAGAAAGCTGTTTAGTTTCACACAAGTTGCACAAGTAGACCAAGATATAAGCGAGAAGCCGATCAATGGAAATGAACAAGGGCCAGGATTATCAATGAATGTTGGAGAATGAACACTAACCTTTTCATCTTTTATTGGAAAGATTACTGCCCAAAATGAACTTAAGGCATCTTTAAATAGCCTTTGCTTACTTCAAGCTGCTGTGTGCAATTTCTGCACCTTTATGGGATAAAAATGAAATGAAAGCTGTGTGTGGGGTGACTGTAACTGGTAAGGGAAAAGCAGCTTTGCACAACCTCAACAGGCTCGTTGGGTTATAAAGAGATTGGGTTCATGGAAGAGAGAGAGAGAAATAGATCGAATTAGCGAGCACAGAAGTGAAAACTAGTGATGAAGCCCAGCTGCTTTCGTGTTCGCTCAGCCTTGTGTTTGCACCCCACACATATGGAGCTCATCCTCCAGTATCACATGTCTACGGACAGGCTGTCACTTTCACACCTATTTGCACTCAGAGAACCATCTGATGTCCGGGATATGTGCTGTGATTTGGTATCAGTTAGTTTGAAGCAGGACTGGATCGGCCATAGGGGGCTGCAGTGGACTGGTGGCCCTGTAGAAACCGAATTTATATGCGATACAATGAACAAATGATTTAAAGATTTAATGGGAGTTACAGAGGTGAAGTGAATCCTGCAGCCCTCAGACGCACTCTCCATCTATTACACATTAATAGCAGTTTTATGGGATCGTGTCGGTTCGTTTCAATTGCCCCTCTCATTGGAAATGAATTGTGTTTCAGCAGGAACATTTTCCCAAATATATTTCCTTTCTTTGTCGCTGCCCGGCCACCAGCTTATCTTTATGCATACTTTATTAGTTTCATATGCAGATTAATCATATTGGTGGATGGATGTCATGTATTATATATTAGGTGTTGTTGTACTTTTTATTTTTAAATAGATAGCAGCGTTAAATATGCGAAATAAGCATAGTAAATATTCCATACACAGGGTTTTTCCGGGCTCAAAATGAGGTGGAGGTGGTGCTTTCCTGATACATGTGTACAAAACCACATTTCAAGTGATGTATTTTTTGTGTTAGATTAAACAGTCCTTCCAGAAAAACGCTGAGTTTCTTTGTGATTATGCAGGCAAAAATCCTTGATCTTGCGCCATGTTTTCCCAAAAAATGCGATGGAATATGCGGCATATTTATGCAATTTTATGCATTGAAATTGCGGGAACTTGCCAACATTGTGGGAACTTGCAAAAACTGTTTGCAGATTTTGCAGCTTTTCAATGATGTTCACGGCACATAATCACTTCATGTCATAATGTTCCCATGGCAACAGGGGACATGGCTGCTCTTGTGTGAGGTAAATGCAATGTTTTTTAAGTTTCTGCTAAGATATATGTGATTTCTGCTACGAAAATGCGGGGATTATGAAATCGTGCAAGCCCCGCATATTTTGCGCACGTAAATCTGCAATTTATGCTGCCAAAATGCGGCGTATTTGAAAAATGCGGCCCCTGCATAAATATGCGGACTTTGGTGTAAGAAAATGACATTATTATGTTTTTATTTGTAAAACATTACATTAATTAATACAACGCCTCAGTTGACCCTTTGCTAAGCCCTGCCCTCATTAGTTGCTGTTGCTATGCCTGTCAAGCTTTCACGCCTGGCAAGTTTATTACAGTATGTATGAACAGGTGAAATATCTGAGAAAACAAGACAAAAGGGAATGCAGTATGCATTCAAGGGATATATCCACGCTCATTAAAAAACAATTTTATCAAAATTGAAGCTAAACCCTATAGGGCTTATTCGCAAACACCGGAAGTCGCTAGCCGCGGCCATCTTGTTGACATAACATCTGTCCTGCCCCTAGCCGCACGTAGATTTGAGACGAGGGGAGCAGTAGCCTAATGGCTTAATCTCGTCTGTATTAAGAGAAGATGAGCTTGATTATTGTGGAACAATATCAAATAGACCAATAGCCTTAAGTAAAGATCCGTCCTTATTGCCAGCCGTAACTTATCCGGATATTTATAACTATATCGTTCATACAGTATCCGCATTCATCATACAAGCACTGGGCCGTTCACATTATAACTATAACGATAACTATCATCGTCCACATCACCAAACAATACGTTTATGCTAATTCGGTCATGGCACTCGCGCAAATCACTTGCCTTTAATATTGCTTGTAATAAAAACTTTTGCAGATGTCCTCAACACGCTGCGTTTCGCGTAACTCTAAACAGTGAATCTAATAGTTTGTGTAATCTCTTACCTTTTGGCATAACAGTTAGTTAATGTAATAGATTAAAAAGCATTACGTAGTCAATTTTCACAGCAACTGGAGGTAATCTAATGTTATAGACCTCAGCAATGAGCTTCACTGTCATTTTAAGTGGCCGTGCACTTGAAGTTCAAATAGATTTTAATGCTATCATAATAATAATAATAATAAGTTTATTTGAACATGTAATAAAAATACAAAAATATACATATATATAATAATAAAGTATCATTGGTTTATCCTTCATCAGGTGGGAAAATCGCTCAGAAAGTGATCCCAATGATGTCGTTCATTGTATCTGTATCGTTATAGTTTTGGTGTGAGCTCCGCTATTCTGTTTAATATAAAACGATTTTTAAAACTATGTGAACGGCCCTTAATTCCCTATCAATGCCAGACCTATTATTATGTTCATATAGTTATTAATACGAATTTAATAACTGTCTCAATTTATGGCAGCTTATTTGAAAGAGCAGTTTCAGCCACTGCTTACAGCTAACCATATGTGATCAAATTATGGGGACAGACTTTGCTGTGAGCATATATCCCTAACGTTACCTGGGGTAAAATGATGGGGACAGACTTTGCTGTTGGGAGTCTCTCCTTCGCTGGTTCAACTCCTCTGTCTCCTTCCTTTCATGTTTTCTGACAGTCGGTATCGCATAAAAATTAATTCCGGGGTTCTTTTGCTGTTGTTAGAACATCCGTGTATTACACCACACACCATCGCGCGGTTTAAAAAAAATTACACCGATAATACCATGCATAATACCCACGCTGCCTCGCTTGTCAATTGACAGACTGACAGTTTTATGTCAACAATATGGCCGCTGCGAACATTGATGACGTAGATCGAATAAGCCCTATAGGTCCCAGCGCAAGCAGCACCCGCCTCGTACGCTGACTATTCAAATGGGAAACACACAAATTGAGGAACAGCTTTGTTCATGTACAGCAGGGTAAGTAAAATTTGTGAAAATTATCTAATAATTATAAATCAAACAGCTTATCCATAGTGGAGTAAAACAAGACATTAGCCTGATCACTTTGCAATGATAACATTCTTCCGCTTATCGGATTGAGGCACTCAGGGGTAGGCCGTCTATGAACAAAATGTTAAAATATTTTTTTAAGTATGTCAACCTTTGTCTTGCCTTTAATCATCTTATTTTATGTTTAAATATATGCATTATGAACAAAGAACTGACATCATTTCCAAGCAATGATGTGCTGGGTTAGCCAGCTAGCTAACATTAACGTACATGTTTTTGTTAATCCTGTCAACATTTAGTTGTGAATGAGGTTTTCCACACAGCTTGATTCACATCCGGCATTTCTCCCCTTGGGTTTTAGGATTCGGGAAGGGAAAAAATTCCACCACCCCTTCCAAACTTTTAGGATACCAGATATCATATTTACACAATCCATACACTCTAAAAATTGCTGGGTTATTTTTGACCCATAATGGGTAAATATTGGACAGAACACATGCTGGGTTAAAAATGACCCAATGTTGGGTTGTTGTTATGCAACCATGGGGTATTATAATCCAGCAGTTGGGTTAAAATAACCCAGTATTGGGTAAATTTTTAACCCAGCACGTGTTCTGTCCAATATTTAACCATTATGGGTCAAAAATAACCCAGCCATTTTTAGAGTGTACGCACAATGCTTCGGCAGGTTTCCCTCGCTTGAAAGCTTGACAGACTTTCCGCGCCTAGTTACGGTTGCTAAATCACGATTGGCCTGTGGCGGTTTTCGGGCATGGGTTAGCGAAGTGTCAATTCTCTATGCAGGAATACATCATGAATATGTCTGATAGAAATGATGGTCAAAACTTCTTAATGTGCAGTTAGGGGATTTAGACATTAACAGACATTTTAATGGGTTATGAACTTTTAGAAAAAATACAGTGTGTATGGAGAGATGGTTTCTACATAAAAGCACAATTTGAATTAATCCGGATTAATGTGGATGTGTTTTTTGTCCCATAGCACTGGGTTAAAAATAACCCAGCAGAATTTATAGTGTATGTTTTACACATTACTTTAACAAATTAAGCAATTTCAACTTTCAACTTCAAAATTTGTGAATTTCACATTGATTTAAATTTTTGATATTGCTTAGTCAATATTAAAGATATCAAGGTTATATTTTCACAGAATATTCTTTACATTATGAAGGATAAGTCTATGTAGAAAACAATCACCAAAATAAAACGAGGAGGGTCGCAAGTTAAAAATGACTTGCACAGACCATTTGGTTGTTAAAACTTAAAAAGAGTATTTTTTTTACACTGTACAACTATTTGGTGTCTATATACAAATAGTGTTGATTGGCTGCATGGTTTGTATGACAAGGGTGGTTTTGTTGAGAAAAATGTCTGATGGGAAGTAATGAGTACGAGACCTTCCAGATGGCAAAGACACTGATACCATCATTCCTTTGAAACTTTCCTCCCTCTCCTCTCTTTTTTCTCTTGCTCTGAATTATGAATTAAGGATCCTGCGAGTTTCTTTCAGCGCGGCACAATTATAATATGCTCGGCAGTACTTTGAAGATAGAGGCAGAACAATGCAGCAGAGCATAAGTTCTGTTTCAATTTATCAGTGAAATAATGTTCTCATCCTCCTGTTTTCTCTTCTCTAAAGATAATCACATGGCTTACCTCAGTTGGCCCATTATTCCAGAGTCTTATTTTAGGCGTGGAGTTATTTTTCCACATAGAGTACAAATATCATTTTGCTTTTGCAATGCATTGACTGCAAAAGCGCCATTATCAAATGAAATCAAACTCATACGGCTTAACGTGTACAATCTTTTTCCAATTAAGTACGATTTACTGCGGCTTCCAAGCTTAGCAATCTTTCATCAGATTTCTTTAGCTCCGCGGTGTAAGTGTTTGTACTTTAATGCTGTGCTTTTCTTAGAAAATTGACTGAATGAATGTATTTGTTCTCAGAAGTAAAATGCAAAATAGATTTTGACAGCTTCTTGCTAAACAAAATATTTAAATTTTTTTATTATTGTGAGAATAAAAAGTGCATCTAAAATTCTTAGGACAAATGTGACCCAGCTAAAGTCATATTTGTTATTTAAGGTCACATAAAACCATCCTACACAATGTAAAGGAATAATTTGGGTGAAAATATAACCTTGATATCTTTAATATTGACTGACCCTTGACCTATTGGTGAAAATATAACCTTGATATCTTTAATATTGATGTGTGCCATGCAGAGTAGAGCCTTATTGAATGTGTGTGCTTATCAGTTTGTATAAGTGAGATATTGACTTTTGTCTCTGGAGGGGTATGGTGTTGTGTTTATTTAGTAGATGTCTGACCTTAACACCCTTGTTTTTCTCTCTCGTTTTCCAATAACTGATCGTTCTTATAAATTTTGGTATTCTGTGTATGCTGGTGAACAGCAAAAAAACGATTGTACCCTTCCAACACGCACTTGCCATCTCTAAATTTCTCCAGATCTATAAGCAAAACATCTGCACCGCCTTACCATCAGGCATGGATGTTTTAATCCCGTAGACATTTTTAGTGCCGGCTTATGTATCAAAAATAGAAATACTTTCTGTGTAAAGACTGCTGGCATTTGAGCAGACATTTTAAATGAATCATTTATAAGCGTTTCTCTTTCTTTCCTCTGATTATTTTTCTTGGCATGATCCCATTACGTTTGTGAACAGAATGACGGAGCCGGAAAAAGGATTTGTGTCTTTTGACAGTCAAAGTCTTGCCTGTTTGTATGTCCGTGCCAGTATGCAGACAGAAATAGACAGCCACCCGCAGGTCATTAGAGAAGGATTGATTGAACGTGACTACAGGGTAGTGTGGGACAGATTGCAATGCTGAAAGCGAGACAGTGGGATCTCTTTGCTTTCGTACCTCATCTTCCACTGTTACCATATTTTAACACAGTTTTGTCGTCTGTCTGGGTGTGGTTAGCAGCCTGTATAAATTGCATCTATAAGTCACCGTACCACTTATTTGCATGCCCGCTCGCTCCCCCCAAACCCACTCATGCTCCGCAACGCATCCTGACACCCACACATCTATTTAATGCACAGAAATGCTTTATGTGTCAGCGCGTTGGTTGGACCTTTTACGACACTGAGGCTACATGCCAGCGTGTGAAACAGAGTTGCCGTTTTGTACATCCGTGGCTTTTCCGCGCAGTTGTTTATCCAGCGTTATTTGTATTTCCCTGGTGGCAGCAATCCATGTGTGCATAAACCTGTGGTGCAGAAATTAGATGCAGCATGTTGTGCTGTGATGCAGTTCACAGGAGCTTATAATGAGCGTCCAGGGACAAGCATGTTACTCTCAAACCAATAGTGATTCCTGCATTGCTCCTGCGATAGGCTAACACTGACAAAGCAAATATATGATACAAATAAATAATTTAATTTGGCGCATTCCTCTTGGCTTTCATTTGGGGGCAATAGTGCCATTATAAAATACATTTGCACTAGAACACAAACACATTATCATGTTTTACTGAATGTTGTTTTGCATTTTTGTATTGAGTGCACACTTTTATTCAGTATTACTGTTTTACAGTGTATTCCTTTGTTCTTGTAACTGGTAGAGCACTGATAAAATGTATAGCAGTGGACTCCAACAAGGTGCCCACGGGCACCAGGATGCCCAAAGCACATTCTATAAATAGCCTCAAGTTTTATTTATTACATATTCGCTTGGCTATTTTATGTATGTTAACATTTTAAACAATGATAAAACACACCAACAAGTAAAACAAAAAAGTTTTGACTATATCAAAAAAGTAGCCCTCCAGATTGTTTTATCCATTGTGGTTGCCCTCGCTCACAAAAATGTTGGAGAAACCTGATATGTAGTATTTGAGGTAACTACGCCCCAGGGTACAAAAAGGGGGGTACAAAAGCTGTCACTGGGGGGGGGGGGCTTATAAAAGTACACCTTTGTACCTAAAGGCTGTATATTAGTACACCAAGGGTATGTATTGGTACCACTATATTTTGGTACCTTAATGGTACATATTAGAACCTTTTTAAAGGGTACCGTCCCAGTGACAGCTTTTGTACGTTTTTGCATAGCATACACAATAATGTCAAAATAACACTATATACACTTATTTGAGTCTTATTCAGTTCTGTAGGTCACAAATAGACCATTTCAGTTTACTAGAGATGATTTCTCATTCATTTAATTTTTTAAGCCTATCCCTTGTGTTTGGCACTGGTTTAGAAACCTAATAAACTGCACGTATATACATACAATGCCCCAATAACACAATTGTGCATGCTCTTATTACTTACTTAAAAAGGCACAACCCTTATACGATTATTACAGCAGCCATCCCTATTTCCAATGTGTTAATAAGATATTATAGGAGTGTAGTGTGTGATTTACATTTTTCCATAACACTAGCAAGTGATGATGGATGGATATACATTAATAGTTGCACCACTAAAGCCTTCCATCTCATTTATTCTGGTCTTTTCTTACCCCTGCCTGGTTTTCACCCACATGATTAAAGTTAAACAATTAGGGGTTACAGAGGTATATGATTCCAATGCCAGAGAGAACAGTGTTCAAATTAATTATATTCTTCATCTTATCATATCTTAGATCTCTCTTTCTCACTCCTGTAATTATGAGTCTCGTCTCTGTTACTGAGCTGATCCCTAAAGCCCCACATACTCTTAGCCTCCTTTTCTGTCTCTCTCTTTATCTATCTCCGTCTTGCTTCTTAATAAGCATGTGATATTGTTATACGATACTCAGACTTTCTCTATGCAATTTTAACACCAAAAGATGAAACAACCAGGATCTATTCTACTGCAACAATTTATATGCGTTTTTAGCTAATGTCATTCAAAGAATTTCAGTATTTTCAGAAAGAAAGAAAAACAGGTCAGACATGATCAAAACAGAATCTTTTGTATTGCACGGATGAACGAAGTCTTTAAAGTTTTTTTAAAGGAAAAACAAGAAGGAATTGTGAACAGGAACATTTTAGTATCAGTATTTGTCACACAAATTTTTAAAATGCATTTAAGCACAATTTTTAACATGTTTGTTTTAACAAATGTTGTAGTGAGGAAAAGCTCACTTTTCCCTTTTTACTGTAGTAAAACACCAACATATACACAATAAATGTATTTAATTTGTGTCTATGCAGTTTCCTTGAAACAAAAAAATGCGGGTCAAATTGACCCGCGAACATAAAAATCGTTACTAAATTATTTCGGTGGTCTTCAAAACATATCAGCGTATCCAAACTTTGCATGCATGTTCATGACCATAAATGAGAAGAAGTCTAGCCTGGGTGCCAGCCGATCTTAGCCCCGCCCACAAGAATGTGAAAACGGGAAGATCGGTCTGGCGTTTCTCCGTTGAGGAGCTACTATGCTTGGACAAATGCTGGTCGAACCAATCAAATTGTGAGGGCGGGCTTTATACGATGATGGACAGATAATCAACAGTAACGTAATGAACCACGTCACCAAAGAGCGCGTGTGTTGAATGGCTGCTGCTGTAGAGTTCAGATGTGTGGATTCTGACATTGAGTCTGTTCTAAAAGATATCGACAGAGCATTGATTTTAAAAGAGGAACAGAGAAACGTGAGCAGGGCATTTGTTGATGTTTTTGCAGTCCTTCCTATTCGGCAAAAGTTGGTCGCAACTGAAATGGCTAACGTTATCACGGCGATGCAGCTCAGCGTGCACGACGAGATGGATATAATTAGCGGTCGTTGCCAGCTTTTTTTCGGAAGCCCGGAATCGTGGTTGCTGAATAAGTGAGGGACATGCTAGGCTCCAATATTTTCAAGCAAACGTAATGGGTATTGTCGTGGATGAAGTTCACCTAACGTACAAAAGGTAAGAGATAGTCTTACTCTATGACTTAGTAAATACTTCATGTTGTGATATAAACGAAATGTTGTAAACATAATAGGTGTTGATGTACATTCGCTAACTCAGTATAATCACAATGTTAGTGTCATTGTTGCGAAATAACTAGCAGTTCGGTCAGGCTGTAAAAGACGTAACGTACGTCACACACTCCGTTGCTCTGATTGGTCGTAGGTCTATCCAATTGAGTGCAGAGGCATTTTTCGGTTGAGACACGCCTCATAATTATAGCTCAATGGAGCGGTATCAGACTCAAATTCTGACTAGAATTGAGTATGACAACGTCAGGCTAGAAGAAGTCACAAAATTTCAAGAATAAAATCACAAGTTAACTGGTTTTTCCTAAATATCTTAAATATCAAAACGGGTCAAATTGACCCGGAACATAATATAAGGGTTAAAGACACAATATGTAATTTTCACCAAGCAAACTTCTTTGCACTTTAGCACAAATTGTTTGAATTTAAACATTAGCAAGGTTTAGAAACACATGCAAATGATGTGAGATGAGAATTTTTTTGTTGCCAGACACTGGCATCACTCTTCATCGTTCCTCTTCTCATCTATGACATAAGATGCAGCGCTAAAGAGTCTCTCACTGTGCCCGCTTGTGCATAAAGCAGACAAGTACTTCGTATCATAATCGCTGCGATGTCTTTCTCATGCTCTGCATGTTGTTCAAGTTGTCTTGAATTTTAATTGATAAACTGAACTTGTAGTGTGCTCTGTGTTTTTGCATCTGTCTCAGACACTTTAAAATGCTTCAACTGACATGTTTGATGCAGTTTAAAAGCATGTGCGTCTCTCACTATAAACCCTATATACATGATCTTTAGCTCTGGCAATGCTATTGTATTTTTACTCCCAGGCCTAAACTGCAACAGCAGTCCTTCCCACTAAATAATGCTTCATCTAGCTACCTTTACCTAATAGGACAGCAGTTTCTAGAACCTATAAGTTGTCTCTCAGCAGTAATAAACCATCCCCAGCATTGTAACCAGACATAATAAGCTTATCTACAGCAGTCACTTATATTCATTAAAGCAAGGCTCACCACAGCCTTGAGAAAACAAAATCTAAGGGCTATCAAGTAATGTTATTGTTGTAGAGATTACCATCAGGGCCAAACACGATCAATAGTTAATGAATGAGTGGAAGAGATGCCCTAATGAGTGCTGAAAAAATAAAACCGTGCCATCTCATAAGACCAGCTTGTCAGCAGTTTATACAGAGATCAGGGTTAAGGAAGGTGAGGAAGGCATGCCAATGCTTATACCAGTTAACATCTGGAACCATAGGTAATCCAGATGTGCTTCATTAAGCCCCACATCAAACAAGCCGAACTGTGTTGCGGGGGATCAGAGTGAGACAGATTTCAAACTGTCTTCAGATCATCCATCTTTTCTTTGAACCTGCCTGTCCTCTGCGGGGCAGTGTGGTTGATCGCATCAATCATGTATTTATTAAACCAGAGAGACATTTTTGTTAGATGGTTTCTGACATTTGCAGAATGTATTTATGTAGAAAAAATACTCCCACTTGTGCACATTGGAAATTGAGAAATTAGTTTAGTGGTCTGTGTTGTTCATTACAATATCAAAAGCCATGGCTGGTGTTTTGTATTTAGAAACTCTGGCTGTAAACAAGTTTAAGGATTTTCTCTTGGTTGTTAGACCCTGTTTGTGAGCGCTCACTATCAATGCTTCGTTTCACCCTCACTGGATTACAGCGTAGGTCCACTGTCAGCCGCTACTACTGTAGCTCCTCCATTTGCATGATAAAGCGATGCTTCAGACCGCGCTGTCCTTTGTCTCTTCACACACAGACCAGAAAATCTTTACAGCGGAGACGGAGCAAGAAGGAAAATGGAAGAGAATTTGGGAAGGCAGCGAAAACAGAAAGCTTTTCATCTATGAATGGTTTGAGGTGGCTGGTGGATGTTGGCGGCTAATTTTCATTACTGAAAATTTGGATTCTGTCATCTTTTCCAAACTGATCCGGTGTTGCATTGAACTAATTCATGATTAATTTAAATATGATGCCATTAGATATCCAACTGTATGTTTGACATCATAACCATCATACCCCATTGGTTTCTGACTGTGTTGATATGATTTGAGAGCTGTAAGAGAAGATTATCAGTGAATAATGACTACATTTCAGTCTCTTCTTCACACAACTATCATTAGACTTGAAATGTAGTTCATGGTGTCAAAAAGACCACGGCTGTGTCTGAAATCCCTCCCTATACCTTTAAATGGATAGTTCGGCCAAAAATGATATTAAACCCATGATTTACTCAACCTGAAGCCGTCCAAGATGCATATGTCCATAATTATTCAGACAAACACATTTTCAGTTATTTTAGAAAATGTCCTAAATCTTTCCGTTTATAAAATGCAAGGATATGGGGTCCACCTCCTTCAAGTCCAAAAAATTAGATGTCCTTCCCCAAAAAATCCCAACGGCTCCAGGATGATAAACATAGGTGTCTTCTGAAGGTAATCTGCGCGGTGTTGTTGTAGAAACATCCATATTTATAACGTTATAAACGAAAATGTCTAGTTTACGGTAGCGCCACCATCTTGGACTCCTCTGTATTCAGGAGAGAGTATTAGCGTAGTGTATGCACTTGTCTTAGTGACGTATGACAAATTCGGAGGGCGGGGGCACAGAGCACCAGCAGAGAAAGAAACCTCCGTAAGCTGCGTAAAGCTCTCATCTTGAGTGCGGACGCGACTGGGATGGCTACATTACCGGAAGCTGGTTATTTTCGTTTGTGGGGTTTTAAATGTGGATATTTCTACAACAGAACGGCGCGGATTGCCCTCGGGGGGCCTTCGTTTGTCATCGTGGAGCCGTTTGGATTTATTTTGTGAAGGATGGATGCCCTTTTTCTTAGACTTGAAGGACATGGACCCAGTAACTTTACATTTGATTAACTGAAAGATCTAAAACATTTTCTAAAATAACTGAAAATGTGTTTGTCTGAAAAATGATGAACAAATGCATCTCAGACCACTTTGGGGTGAGTAAATCATGCGTTTAATGTAGTTTTTGGCCGAACTATCCCTTTAATTTACTATTCCAGACATTATTTCACTAATGCCCTGTACACATTACAAGCGACAAGCAGCAACGAAGCAACATAAGTCCTTTAATTTTAATGGAGAGCTGGTGATTTCTGGCAACACGCGTGGCAGTGTTGGCCGGATATATTAACTCTCTAGTCATTCAGGGCTCCAGACTAACTTTTTTATTTTTAGGAGCACTGCATTTTCCCTGGCTGAAAATTTTAGGAGAGCCAGCAGAAAATTTAGGGCACACCTTAAATCAGTCTGCAATGTAATTATTCACATTTTCCCAAAATAACTGCATCACTGCAAAATACTGAATAGACTCTCTGCATTTGCTGCACATCTGATGAAACTTTCCAGTTATAATCCAAAGAATCATACAATCCCCTTAACTAATTCTAGGCATGAGATACATACATATATAATAAGTTATATCCAGATGGCATACTGTAATGAGATAAGTGGCATGGCAATATACATACTTGTATCCTTTACACATTTCTCGTATTTTATCCAATTTTCCTTAACTGGGCACTGATGTCTAAAACCTTATGCTCATCTACAATGTTTTTGGTGTTAATGTAGGCTAGAAGTTCTCCCTCTCTCTTTATCTCTAATCTCTGCAATGTTTAATTCTAAACTTCTCGTGGTTCTGAGTGAGATGTGTTGACTTTACCTGGGCTACTCCTATACGTTGACCCATCAGTAGATTCAACTGAGTGCATGGTGACATTAAACAATATACACGTCATGCAATTGAGCGGTTAAAACACGATCACGCATTCCGTATTTTTGTCACGAGTGCCTGCACGTGCGTGAGTACTTGTAAAAAATCATTTTGGTTGCAGTCTGGAGCCATTGTTGGCCCCCTGTTGCCTGGTGCCCCAGAGCACTCGCCCAATCCCGTTTATGGATAATCGGGCCCTGACTTCATGCAAATGATGAGTGACTTTTGGAAGCAACTACTGTACCAATGAAAGTAAAGCATCATCATTTTATCATTGAGAGGACGCTTACTCATTTGTTAATAGAACTAGGTCAACCAGAATTAGGAACACCTCCTAACGACCTTATTAAACTGCTTTTCGCCTACTACTAAGAAAGTAAATGGTTTCAGACGCAACGTGAGTGCGCTGGAAGAGCTGCAGTTGTCATCTTCTGGTGAAATCCGGGAATTCATTTAGTGCAAATGAAGGGATTGGACAGTGATGCATATCAGGACGCTTAATGAGATTGAATGAATGCACTTGATAATGTCCACCCTAAAGTGACCGTCCCCTTAAATAGTGCACAGTTTGTGTGTTGAATGATGAATGCCGAACTATCCCTTTAATTTACTATTCCAGACATTATTTCACTAATGCCCCGTTCACATTACAAGCGAAGCGACAAGCAGCAATAAAGCGACATAAGTCCTTTCATTTTAATGGAGAGCTGGTGATTTCTGGCGTGACAGTGTTGGCCGGATATGGCGTGTCCAGCGATGCGATAAAGTTGAGAACAGGTCAACTTTATGCAAGCCCGTATTAGCACAGTGTAGTGCCCCAGGGTGAATACATTTGAAGTGCCCCGCCCCAAGAAATATATATAAGAAATATATTACTAAGAAAGTAAACTGTTTCAGACGCAACATGAGTGCGCTGGAAGAGCTGCAGTTTTCATCTTCTGGTGAAATCCGGGAATTAATTTAGCGCAAATAAAGGGATTGGATAGTGATGCATATCAGGACGGTTAATGAGATTAAATGAATGCACTTGATAATGTCTAAAGTGACCGTCCCCTTAAATAGTGCACAGTTTGTGTGTTGAATGATAATGTTGTGTGCGCGCGTGTGTGTGTGTGTGTGTGTGTGTGTGTGTTGTAGAAGTGTTTGGCCTGAAGCTAAGCAGCAATCCAGTTTCACCCACGTTTGTCCAGTGCAGATGTCTGCTGACCCTCTTACTGACCCACAACACAAACAGCTCCACCTGCAGGTCATTTAATCACCGCCACCTCATGAGATCTGTCTGCCTGTATTTCTTCCTCCTTCTTTAGTTTGCAAATTTCTTTGTATTTTGTTGTACCTGTAAAGAGTTTAGCACCCCTGATGTCCAATATAAAATCTGCTTGTTAAGTCTGATGTCACACGCCAGCGTTTCTAGATCCAAATGCTTTATTAGATGCCTTAAGCAAACAGCAAGCAATTCTATACACTCATGGTGTGCTGTAAAACAACAGAAAAAACTTGATCCTAACCTGATCTCTACCGAAATGCCCAGATAGCCAAAAAGTAATTCATCTATTATGAAATATTGCAACGTATTGGTGTCCAGGACGCTGTGTATATATAGAGAATGTGGTGTGCACTATGAGTTTATAAAAGCTTAAATGTAAGGAATATTCAATTTTCTTAAAAGAAAAATCCAGATAATTTACTCACCACCATGTCATCCAAAATGTTGATGTCTTTCTTTGTTCAGTCCAGAAGAAATTATGTTTTTTGAGGAAAACATTGCAGGATTTTTCTCATTTTAATGGACTTTAATAGACATCAACAATTAACACTTAACTCAACACGTAACAGTTTTTTTTCAACAGAGTTTCAAAGGACTATAAACAATCCCAAACGAGGCATATGGGTCTTATCTAGCGAAACAATTGTCATTTTTGACAAGAAAAATAACAAATATACACTTTTAAACCACAACTTTTCGTCTAGGTCCGGTCCAAATATTGTCAAATATTGTTCGTCTTCTGTGACCTCTTGACGTCATGACGTATTGTGTGGGGTCACCTGGCGCATCACGCCCAGATCTAGACGAGAAGTTGTGCTTTAAAAGTGTATATTTGTTATTTTTTGTCCAAAATGACAATCGTTTTGCTAGATAAGACCCTTATGCCTTGTTTGGGATTGTTTGTAGTCCTTTGAAGCTCCGTTGAAGGGAGCTGTTGGGTGTTGAGTTAAGTGTTAATTGTTGGTGTCTATTAAAGTCCATTAAAATGAGAAAAATCCTGCAGTGTTTTCCTCAAAAGGCGTAGTTTCTTCTCGACTGAACAAGGAAACGGCATTTTGGATGACATGGTGGTGAGTAAATTATCTGGATTTTTCTTTTAAGAAAATTGAATATTCCTTTAAATGTGACCCTGGACCACAAAACCAGTCTTAAGTAGCATATTTGAGACAAAAGCCAAAAATAAATTGTATGGGTCAAAATAATCGATTTTTTATGCCAAAAATCATTAGGATATTATGTAAAGATCACGTTCCACAGAGATAATTTGTACATTTCTTATCGGAAGTATATCAAAACTTTATTTTTGTGAGTGGATGCAGTTGCTAATGACTTCATTCGGGCAACTTTTAAGGTGATTTTCTTTTTTACCCCCTCAGATTCCAGATTTTCTAATAATTGTATATCGGCCAAATATTGTCATATCCTAACAAACCATGCATCAACCATACATTATTTATTCAGCTTTCAAATAAAATATACATCTCAAATTGACCCTTATGACTGGTCCAGGGTCACAAATGTGTGATGTAAGTAAACTGCGCTTTATAAACGGCTGTTGAGTGTAGTCTTATATGACGCTGTCTACAGGATTTCTGCCAGTGTGTGTGTGTGTGTGTGTGTATTTCAGCAAGAGAATATATAAAAAGGGAAAGATTGATCTTTCTTTCTTTATGCTTGTAGCGCTTTCTTTGATAGCCTGTCTGTTTTATTTACCCTTAGCATTTGTAAGATTAATGCATGCAGCAAATTAATGCATCTATTAACATGCGACCATTTCATTTAGGAAAACACGATTTTATCACCTTTGCTTTTCTGTCTCTAAACGTTTCTTTCTAAGCCCTCCTCCTTTTTACTTACATGCCACCCCTGTCCTCCTCTTCTCTCTCTCCATCTCTTTTGTTACATTGCCTAAGGCATATACTTTTATCAATCCTTGCTACCTGTTGCCATGCCAACGCTGTAATTTAGCGGATTCGGGTTCCTACACAATGCAATGCGTACACCTGCCTCATGTCCTTGCGTTACTGCGAGGGCATCAGAATCTTACCTGCGATGCAGTGTCTGAAGGTGCTTTAAATGACTCATTTAAACCGGGCTTTTAATGTTTCGCCTCCTTTGCTCACGCTGGCAACTTTGCAACCCACACACGCTCCATAAAGACCCTCTTTAGAGAATCCAGCGGATAAAGAAAATATTTTCATAGTATGTATATATGTGATTTTTTTCCAGTTCTTGTTTCCACTAAATTGCACAGGAAACATTATCAACATTTTTACTGCTGCGTGTTTTATACTCATTAGCATTTGCGCATATTGTATGCATACATACGGGCTGTGTATGTAACCGTGAAGCGGATAGGTTCGGAAGAGAGCAGCTGTGTGGATTTCAAAGCTCATTAAAGTCCCTTGTTAGTTTTTGTTTGCGCACATCTGTTTCTTTCTTTGAGATGGAGGGGCGACTTCGCCTCACTGACTAATAGTTGTCATTACAGCTGAAAGGTGCGGTGTGGGATTAAGGTACCTGTTCAGTGAGCTGACGTTAATGTGAACGTCTGGTATCATAGTTGGCTTTTTCCTAAATGTCGTCTGTTTTTTCTCCCTGTGTTGGTGTCCAGTGGGATATTTCTGTCTCCTGATGGCCTTTACCAGCCTTCAAGCCAAAACCACCAGAATGAAAACGCTCTCTTTATACCTGATTTTAGCAGTTTTAGTAGCTGGATCAGTTTATTGACAACATTATAATAGTTGGTATAAATCCAGTCATGGCACATGGTTGGCTGGCCAGGGATACTGTAGACATGCAGTTTTTCATTTATGTACTTTATACTGTAGTATAATACTATATGCATTTGACAGACACTTTGATTCAAAGTATTCATTTCATATCAGTTTTTTTGCATGTTCACATTCGAATCCATGATGTTGCTATTCTAAGCACCATTATCTCTACACTGTAAAATATTTCTGTAGAAATTACAGTATTACTGGGTATTACTGGCAACTGGCTGCCAGTAACTTACTGTAGATTTTACATTTTTGTTATTTACTGGCAACAGTTTGTTCAAAGTTAAATGAACATAAAACATTTTCAGTCTTTATCTTCTACAGTAAGTTACTGGCAACCAGCTGCATACTTGCAGCAATTTTTTACAGTGTAGGAATCTTTAACATAAATCAAATCTAGATTTTAGTAAAAAAGTTCATTTTTATAACCATATGTATTCTTCAAGTCTTTATTTAGCATTTATTGTATGACATTACGACTTACTATACATTGCAGTTAAGATGTTTACAGGTTCATTGGAGTAGATCGAGGTGGGGGGGGGGGGTTAAAAGAAAAGAAGGCATGTACTGTAGTACTAAAGGATTTAATTACACACATACAATTCAAGCTAATAAAGACTGCAAAGCAAAACAAAGACTGGTGGGCAAAGAGAAGATTAGTCGTAACATCCAATAGAGGATTACGGTGCAAAAAAAAAGAGTTGAGTTGTGTGTATGTGTGAGACCTTACGAATACTTTTTTCTGTTTGATATTTGAAACTGCCTTTGGGTCTGTCTCTTTTCATTATTCATTAGCTATAATTATCAGTGATTCATTCACGTAAGTCTTGTGATCAGTTGCCTTCTATTACTCTGTTTGCTTTAATGCGCAGACAGACTTTATTTCCCACATATGCTGTGTGGCAATGCTTTCCTGTACAGTAGCTCAGTGCTTGATATGCAGAGGTCATTTACTGGACTGTAAATATTCATACAATTTATAGATTAAATGTACATTTCCTAGGATTAAAACTGTGGATTTCTGCTGAATAAATGTAATACTTTATAGCTCTTTCTGTTGCGCCTTGCTTCGCTTTTACTTGTAAAAAGTGACCTTTTACACAGTAAGAATATGCATGGCATAAAGACTCCTATAAAGCCTGTCCTCTAAAATAAATTATATTTGAAGTATCATGTGACCCTGCCTGTGAAAACCAGGCTAAAATCTCAAATCAAATTCTGGGATAAGGAGCATCAAAGTGTGATTTCAGCCATTGTTCGACTGTTTTCACATCTTTGACATGACCTTACTCAGTCCATATGAGAGATATCAAAGTTATATTTTCACTGAATGTTCTTTATATTATGCACTGTAAAAAATGCAGTTTTGCAAGTCAGTTCAACCTAATAATTTAGGTTTTGACTTGTGATAAGTTGACATAACTTAAAAAATAAATTTTAAACAATTTAAACTTGTTTTTTTAAGTTATAGTAACATAAAAATATATGAAGAGTTTGGTTCCAAAACGCAATAATTCACTATGACAAATTTCGGTAACAATGTGTTTTCTATACCAAGAAAGTGACAAGATGAAAACAACTATTTTCCGTTACAAATGTTCACATAGCATCTTTAGGTTATAATAACATTAAAAATTCAAATTCATAATTAGATTTTCAAAGATTTATTATAAAAACTGATTATTTTTTCTGCAAAATGCAATAAATCCATGACCAGTTTTTTTTCTCCAAAAAGCTATAAATCTATTCAATCAATATATAAATGTGCATTTATCTTTGTCATGTTATATTCATTTAGTTGACTAGTGGTATACACTGAATAAAAATCAAAACATGAATGGCATTAATGAAAACACTTACTTTGTCATATTAATAACATTAATGTCATTCCTGCTGTCATCCTTGGGACGTCATCCCTGAACTTTTTTGACATCGATCAGCTGTAAAATCTTTTGGTCCTGCTCGATTTTCGTTGACGTCAAGTAAAATAATGTAAAGTTTTTCATAAGATCCCCTGGGGTCAATGTGTTAGCATGACAGAAGCTTGATGCTGTCGTGTGAGAACAAGCAACAGATGGCATTTTTCCTTCGCCAGAGTGCCTCTGACATAAATTATTCGATTTTGATGGCTTACGTTTCTTCCCCGCCACAGAAAACCACCACAGGTTTATTAATGCCATCAAAAGTATCATTTTGTTTTTGTTTGTTTGTTGATCACAAAGTACAAAGTAGATGAGGAAAACTAGGATTCTGTGTGTATTTAAAGCGCTTCCATTGTTGTTTACAATGCGTGGAATGGTGTGCTGTGATTTGTTGAGCGGATTTATTGCATTCTGCAGAGAAGGAGGACCGCCGCTTATCACGTTTTGGAAGAAAGGGAGAAAAGATGACAGAATAACATGGTGGATATCGGATTTTGCATAAAGTGAAGAATTGAAAAAATTGGTAATATCGCGTTTTGGAACCAAACTCTTTATATTTTGATTTGACAAAAATGCAGCATTTTTATAGTGTGTAGAAAACAGTTAGTCAGTAAACTACTTTAAAAGTAAAGTACAGTAATTCTCAGTAAAAATACAGTAAAAAATGACTTTTCACATGCAGGTTCACATATTTTGGAACCAAAATTATATTTTTGTACGAGGGAAAACTCTCTCGTTCTCTCTCTCTCTCTCTCTCTCTCTCTCTCTCTCTCTCTCTCTCTCCCTCTCTCTCTACTGTGTCTCCTTGTTGTACAACTTTTTAAATCAGTGTTTATCAACCATGACCACAAGTGTTGTGTGAGCTAATAATGACAAATGCTGATTAGCCATGGTTAACCACCTGCTCCCTTGGCACACAAACATTATACTGTAGTGAAACTCAGAGCTGCTGTGGTTTGTATCTCTCTAAGTTCTTCTGCTTTTGTGCTTCTCTGAACATTACTGGACTCCAGATGCATGAACTTTCTGCTAACAAGGGTTTCCACAGTGTAATATATACCTATAAATGTAGTTCTGAAGAGTGGATTTGGGAGGAGCCTGCAGTCCATAACTTTTTTTAATGTGTGTGATTCATAAGTCTATTGTTAGGTAAACTGACAATCTCCAATTTCCTGGATGACTTACATAGACATCTGTTCTGCTTGTGTTTCATAAATATGTTTTTCAGCCTTGTTTTTTTATGGTAAATATCCATTTTATTTCCGTCTTTGCCCATCACAGGAAGATCCTGGAAGTGCAGATCATAGACGATGAGGAATACGAGAAGAATAAAACCTTCACCATCCACCTGGGAGAGCCGATACTGCTGGAGATTGGACAGAAACACGGTCAGTAGAAGTTCCAGCTATCTGACATCAACACTGCATTTGCAAAACTCTCCGTGCCGTTGTATAAGAATACACAAGGGTGTCTCTGTTTAATATTGTATTATTAGCTTCCACATCCATCCCTGAATAATTAAAGAACAAATCTGAAAGGTTTCATCGCGTAAATAATGAGAGTCAATGGGGAACATATAATGGGTGACTTGTTATAATGGAAGACATGAACAGGCAGTAACTGGTATCAGCGCAAGCAGCCATATCGGAGCAATATCTCCAGGCCATTTCTGTTTATTAATAATGTACGTACTGCTCTAATTCTTGTTCTTCCTTCAACTCATCATACATGTTGCATGTTATTTATAAAAGCAGTACATACCAGTTTTGCATGAATGCAAGTAAATTCATTCTTCCATAAATTATACTTTGTCAAAATACTATACAGCTTAGTAGATTTTCAATGTGTCATCCACTGACAGGAGACTCGAATGATAACAAGCCAGCTGTGGGGGCTGAGGAAGAAGAAGTGGCCAAGATGGGCTGCCCGAGTCTAGGAGAACACACTAAGCTAGAGGTGGTCATAGAGGAATCCTATGAATTTAAGGTAAATCCTGTGGGCCGTACTTGCCCCTCTTCTCATTTGCATTTCTAAGATGCTTCCTCCCTCTTTATTCCCATCATGACAGTTTCAATGCAGCAGGTCAGTGAGGTCAGGATTTTGAAGAGATTTGAGGCGGACACATTGCTAAATACGAACAGCCAAATGACATTTGAGAAAATGAAATTCTGATGGGGCTGTGCTCTTACACCCACTCAGTTGAAATCAGTTTAGTTGGTAACTCTATTTTTTAGGCTATGAGACAGTCATATTAAATCCATGGCTTGTCTAATACAAGGGCACATTGGAGAGGATGGCTTTGGTTTATCTTCTGTATGTGCATGTGTGTGTGTGTGTGTTTGTTCAGAATACTGTCGACAAACTAATAAAGAAGACTAACTTGGCGCTGGTGGTGGGCAGCAGTAGCTGGAGAGAGCAGTTCGTAAGTGCTGTTACTGTCAGTGCAGGTCAGTAACTTTCTACTATAAATACACACATCTGTCTGTAGTTGATATTTGTATAACACATTTCATGTAACATTGTGTCCTATGAAAGCAAATCATCCTGTGACGCAATAAAAACTGACATATTTGACATTTGTTTTAAAATTAGAAACAGGTGCACATTTGGTTATACAATGATGACAACAGAATTGACACATTTTCTGAATATCTCACTTTTAAGTTTGCACCACAGTACATTATTATTATTATTATTTAAAGGACAAGTTCGGTATTTTACACTTAAAGCCCTGTTTTCAGATTGTTTATGATGAAATAGAACGGGTTTGGCTGAAATTTGGACATATGATGCTGGCCCGAGAACTTTCGGGTGTTTGTTGTATTACCCCCCACCTCTACAATGGCTGTATATGTGCACAAGAACAATCCTTCCTAAAATGCATTAAACTTTTATTTACAAAGACGTGAAACTCACCGAGGGGTCAGGGGTGTTCACTGATATGCTCACACAAAAATCGCTGCAAAAGATGCTTTCCAACAGGTGTTATCGTAGTTTTTGTCCAACTCCATTGACTTGCATTAGATGTGCTATGAGGTACGATATTACTCTGCGCTGGGAACTTTGTTTGTATTCTTGCAATTGGCAAAGGTGGATTATCGCCATCAACTGGGCTGGAGTGTCTATTATTCAAGCTCTCAGCGGAAGAATGTACGGGTGTGAGGCGTTTGGAAAAATAGGTCCACAAGTTTACAACGAATGCTAAAACACCTGTTGGAAAGCATCTTTTGCAGCAATTTTTGTGTGAGCATATCAGTGAACACCCCTGACCACTCCGTGAGTTACACGTCTTTGTAAACGAAAGCTTAATGCATTTTAGGAAGGATTGTTCCAGTGCACCCATGCAGCCATTGTAGAGATAGTGGGTGATAGAACAGAAACTGAAAATTCTCGGGCCAGCATCATATGTCCAAATTCAGTCAAAACCGTTCTATTTCATCATAAACAATCTGAAAACAGGGCTTTAAGTGTAAAATACCGAACTTATCCTTTAATTGTATTATTTTCGCTGACTGTTTGGTTACCTTCTCAGGTGATGATGATGAGGAGGAGAGCGGAGAAGAGCGCTTGCCCTCATGCTTTGATTACATCATGCACTTCCTGACAGTGTTCTGGAAGGTTCTGTTCGCCTTTGTCCCGCCCACCGAATACTGGAACGGCTGGGCCTGCTTTATCGTGTCCATCACACTCATCGGCGTACTGACTGCCGTCACTGGAGATTTGGCATCTCACTTTGGTTGTACAGTTGGCCTGAAGGACACCGTCACAGCCGTGGTGTTTGTGGCCTTGGGTACATCTGTGCCCGGTGAGTGTGTGTTTGTGTACTTGTCATCTGATGATGTTTTTATATGACATACTGTAGTTCAATTGGGTGATTCTCATGAAATCCAGATTTAAAAGGTGTCCAGCATCAGAATTTTTAAAAACCCTTGTAGCCATTTTTTTTGCACATATAAGATTAAGGTCTGAACTTACTATAACCATTATTTTTAGAGGATTTAAAAAATATTTTCTATAGAATTATTAAAATTATCATTATAAAAAATTATCATTACCGCAACATGATATTACATTAAATATATGCATTTACAAACGCATGTTTCGGTAATGAGAACTAAAAAGTTGTAGGTACTACGACAAACAAAATTTAAACTTTTATCTGGAGGGAAAAAATAAGAACTGCTTACCTGGTAGCCATCTTGAGTGTCACAGTCAATTATGTCCCTTCCAACATTTTTTTTTTGAACATGTTAGTTCCTTAAAGGCTTAAACAATGATTGAAAATTGTTGCGGAGGATGATAAAATTGGTCTTGGGCACATTTATATTCCTTATTTTTGTCACTACATTTATCAATGATCACCAAATACCACATTTCTTTACTGTAAATGTTTATAGTATAACATGCACTGAAGCTTTTAATTTTTAAGATTTTTTTATTATAAATATTTCCATGTCAAAGAACCCAAATCCAGTCATGGGCACGTTGCGGTAATGACAATTTTCCCCTTAAATGTGGAAAAAACAACAAAATTGGTTTGTATGATGTCATTTGAAATCATGCGCAAAATAGTACACGAAGAGATGTTTGTAACTGTATGCTTCTTATTATCAAAATGTTTCATGACACCTCATGAAGTCTAATTTGGCGAGAATCACCCAATTGGTAGATCATTGTGTAATTAGGTAATAAAATGCTCATACTAATACTAATGTATAGCTCAAATGCAATGCCATTTCTCACACCCCCTCTCTTTATATACAGACACCTTTGCCAGTAAGGTGGCAGCCATCCAGGACCAATACGCCGATGCGTCCATCGGAAATGTGACGGGTAGTAACGCAGTAAACGTCTTCCTTGGAATCGGAGTGGCGTGGACCATCGCCGCCGTGTACTGGCAGAGTCAGGGGAAAAAATTTGAGGTCCCGCCCGGCTCGCTGGCTTTCTCCGTCACCCTCTTCACCATCCTGGCATTGCTGTGCGTCGTCATACTTCTGTACCGCCGTCGGCCCTCCGTCTCCGGGGGCGAGCTGGGTGGCCCGCGAACCCCCAAGCTGCTCACTGTGTTCCTGTTCATCTCGCTCTGGCTCATCTACATCCTGCTGGCCTCTCTCGAGGCGTATTGCTACGTGCCTGGCTTCTAACAATAAGAAACTTCTCACCGTATACATCCACTAGTCATTCATCGTTGTGCATATGAGACGTCTAAATTGAGTGTTTAGGTTGTAAATGATTGTTGTACAAATTGAACTCTCAACCTTTCACCAACACTTGGGTGGAGGATGATGGAGTATCTTACTTAGTATCTTTACTGTCAGCACCTGGATATTGAGACACAGCGACACTTATCCAGAATAGTCTCCAGAGAGCCCCTTCAGCATTAGACTCGTTTCTTTCAAGGACGGCGCTTTAGCTTCACTTCGAGATTCTCTCAGAAATCCCTACTCTGTCATTTCTCTCGGGCACTTTCAATAAACTCATTCCCACTGCAGATATCTGGGCATGCTTCACACCTCCACCTTCCCCGGAGACAAACATTGCTCTTCTCTTGCCTGTTACTTTTGGCTCACTGTAGCCCTTCATATCTCACTAATGAAGTTTTTTATATACGTACATTATTTTGCCCCACCTCAAAACTATACACATCATCTTTTCGAAGTTACATCGTACCTTCTTGATCAATGGTCCTGCCCTTCATAGATCAAATATTTAAAGCTATCCCAACACATTATAAACCACACCTTATTCACTTCTAATCTTTTTTTTTATGTCAAGTGCTTGTGTTGTAGATCTCGTTTTTAAAATGCTCTTCTGAATTTTTATTTTTATTATACTACTGAAAATCAATTGATATTGTAGGGAGGACAAAAATAGTTTTTTTCCTAAATTTTCTCAGTATTAAGTTAATAAAAACACAAGAAATGCATATTTTGCATGGCACAACATTAGTAATAGAAGTTGAATGGTGACCAAAAGAAATAGTTTATCGATGACAGTGTCATACGAACCAAGGTATCAGTGTTTTTATTCATGTGATATTTATTGATATTTATTATGATCAACTATGTATTACGTGGAGAACTATTGTATGACTGTATGTGTGTCATATGCCAGTCGTGCATATGAATGTGTCTTAATGTATGAGAGCGTGCTGTACTCAAGCACAGTGAATTTTCTGTCGCCACTGCCATAGTCGGGAGTTTCAATCTCCTGTTTTGTTCAGTCCTGTGAGCTTCTAGGACTTTCTTTGACGTTCACGTTTCTATTGAATCATGTGGTTGTGTGGGAACTCAACAAGGATGCCTTGATATAAAAGTCATTAACTACTGTAGACGTGTCACTGAGTTTACACTGTTTTCTAGATGTTTTCACTTGACTAAAAAAAAGGCAGTGAAAAATTGTAAATATCTTGTTTTGTTCATTACACCTTGTTTTTTTTACGTGTGAAATGTTAGACCCTCAACATCAGCACATTAATCCAGGGCTTCATCTATTTATTGAGGTCATTCATTTTGCCCTTTATGCGCATGCCTAATGTATAATGTATAGTTAAACTTCTGTTCAATTTTTGTTTGCTCTCTCTAAATTATTTTTCTCTTTATATGCTCTTTCACTGTAAAAAACAAATGTTGTCAAATCAACATATACACTCGCCTAAAGGATTATTAGGAACACTTGTTCAATTCCTTATTAATGCAATTATCTAATCAACCAATCACATGGCAGTTGCTTCAATACATTTAGGGGTGAGGTCCTGGTAAAGACAATCTCCTGAACTCCAAACTGAATGTCAGAATGGGAAAGAAAGGTGATTTAAGCAATTTTGAGCGTGGCATGGTTGTTGGTGCCAGACGGGCCGGTCTAAGTATTTCACAATCTGCTCAGTTACTGGGATTTTCACGCACAACCATTTCTAAGGTTTACAAGAATGGTGTGAAAAGGGATAAACATCCAGTATGCGGCAGTCATGTGGGTGAAAATGCCTTGTTGATGCTAGAGGTCAGAGGAGAATGGGCCGACTGATTCAAGCTGATAGAAGAGCAACTTTGACTGAAATAACCACTCGTTACAATCAAGGTATGCAGCAAAGCATTTGTGAAGCCACAACACGCACAACCTTGAGGTTGGATGGGCTACAACAACAGAAGCCCCCACCGGGTACCACTCATCTCCACTACCAATAGGAAAAAGAGCCTACAGTTTGCATGAGCTAACCAAAATTGGCCAGTTGACGACTGGAAACATTGAGACATTCAGATGGTAGATTCAGAATTTGGCGTAAACAGAATCCATCATAAACAAGGACAGGACATGGATCCATCATGCCTTATTACCACTGTGCAGGCTGGTGGTGGTGTTGTAACATGTGGGGGATGTTTTCTTGGCACACTTAAGGCCCATTAGTGTCAATAGGGCATCATTTAAATGCCATGGCCTACCTGAGCATTGTTTCTGACCATGGCCATCCCTTTATGACCACCATGTACCCATCCTCTGATGGCTACTTCCAGCATGCACCATGTCACAAAGCCCAAATCATTTCAAATTGGTTTCTTGAACATGACAATGAGTTCACTGTACTAAAATGGCCCCCACAGTCACCAGATCTCCACCCAATAGAGCATCTTTGGGATGTGGTGGAACGGGGGCTTCGTGCCCTGGATGTGCACCCACAAATCTCCATCAACTACAAGATGCTATCCTATCAATATGGGCCAACATTTCTAAAGAATGCTTTCAGTATCAATGCCACGTATAATAAAGGCAGTTCTGAAGGCGAAAGGGTGTCAGACACAGTATTTGTATGGTGTTCCTAATACTCCTTTAGGTGAGTGTATTTTTGTGTTACTTTGTTTCAACTTGTTACAGTCAAAACTTAAAATAGTAGATTGATTTTACTTGCAAAACCAAGTTGTTTTAATTTTATTCTACATATTATTTTACAGTGTTGATCCTTTTTCAGCCAACTAAACTAGTTTACCGAATTTCATTTTTTTCTCATCTTTCTTTCTGTTATTTGCCACTCTTTGCAAAATGATACAGTAGTTTTAGTTTGTAGATAATTGTTTACAAGAGTGTCCCAGTTATCAGCCATCTGCTTGGTACAACCTGGGACATATGCTACAGGAAGTGATAGGATATAGCTGTAGGATAATTTTGTAATTTTGCTGTTGTTCACTATTAGGGCTCCCAGCACATCAGTACTTAAAACTTTTAAATGCATTCACATTAAAAAGCATAATAAAATTATAGGAACACCACAAGCTGTAGGTGGCCAACGGCTTTTTTGTAAATTGTAAAGGAGAAAATGTCCTTCAAAAGACTCGGGGACCCTCCATTTAAATAAATAATAAAATATCAACAAATCCACAGTCAGCCATCTACACTCTTAAAAATAAGTTGTTGTATGGTTGCACAAATGGCTATAAAATTGTTTCTGCAATGGCATTGGTGCGTGAACCCTTTTAAGACCTTTATTTTAAGAGTGTGTCGAAGTTTTCCACTCTTTTCCTTCGGATCACATCTTCAGATCCGGTGTGATGTTGAAGTGGGTGGATCAGATGTACATACGGTCCACATTTGTACCGGCATATGTGTATTTATACATTCAGACGTTTCAATGATACAAGATTGAAAAAGCACAGAGCGATGTATTTTTAGTTCTTGTTGTTGCTAGGCGACGTTCAACGAGTCATTGTCTTTCTGTCATTATGTTGTCTGGTGTCAGTGCATAGGGTGGGTGGAAGGAAGGGGGGCTGCTGGTTTGTAATTACTTTATAAGGTCACTTTCTCCTTGTATCTGATCGTACATGGTTTTTGAACTTGAAGTTCCACCTTTAATTAGAGCGTTAGCGCTACTATTTAAGTTATCCTGAAAGTTTTGAATTGTACGTCGATTAGTAAGAGCCGATGTTGCTTTATGGAGCAGTGACTGAACTCGCTTAGGTTGCAATAGCAGTACTTTTGGTATTGTAATAGCTGAGAATTATGGTAGCTTTATTTAATGATCAAAAGACAGTGGATAACCTTAAAGATGAAAGAAAATACCACGTGAAACTTGTACATCCCACTCTAAGAGCTCTTGTTTAATGGAGACTGGGAAGGACCATCCCATGTGGGCTTATGGCCTAAAGCACTGTTATCCAACTTAATGATTTATGATCAAATAACAGTAGATGCACACTCAGAGACCATACCCACATAGCAGATTTTAAAGGGGCAGTTCACCAAAAATTTAAAATGTGGACTTTATTTACAGTGTGTCATTTAGTATGCAGTTTTTTTACACAACATAATGAAGCGCAATGGTATGAGCATGCACAGCGCAAAAGGAGACAGCATGAATTGACAATATGGCTCCATGTTTAAGCCAAATTATAGTTTTGTGTAAGGAACAAAGCATAAATAATTGCGACCCTTTCAGGCTAAAATCTCATAATCTTATAATCTTATTATGAAATTAGGAGCATCGAAGCTTGATTTCAAACCTTGATTTTAATCTTTGACATGACCTTACTCCTAATATTAAAGATATCAAGGTTATATTTTCACACAATGTGAATGACATGAGGGTGAACTGTGCCTTTAAATGACTACATGGGAGCAGCACAATGGCTCAGTTGGTAGCACTGTTGCCTAACAAGAAGGTCCCTGGTTCAGGAGGTCTTTTTGTGTGAAGTTTACCATATTTTACAGGTTGGCTAATTTGTACGAATTCGTACGAAGTTAAAGGTGCAGTGTGTAAATTTTAGCGGCATCTAGTGGTGAGGTTGCGAAATGCAACCAACGGCTTAGTCCACTGCTCACCCCTCGCTTTTGAATCACATAGAAAAGCTACGGTAGCTGCTAATGGACAAACATGTTATCATTGGAGACAACATGGTAAAAAAAATCTGTAGAAAAATGGCGGCACAAAATGGCGACTTCCATGTAAGGGGACCCTCTATGTATGTAGATAGAAAGGTCTCGTTCTAAGTTAATAAACACATAACGGTTCATTGTGTAAGGTCTTTTTTACACCCCTGATAATATAGTTTTGTATATTATTTTGCATTTCTGTCAAGAGATCCTATTACACACTGCACCTTTAATTGTGCAAAAAAACGTATGATTATCATTTTAAAAAACAATAACGAAACCATCTCCCTATTCCACCACTAACACCACCATCAATTGGGTACAAAAATGTACGAATGTGATTGTACTAATTAATACAAATTAGCCACCTCATAAAATACGTATACGAATTGCCATGAGATAGCATTGAGTTTGCATGTTCTCCCTGTGTCAGTGTGGGTTGACTCTTGGTATTCTGGTTTCCTCCCACAGTCTAAAAACATGCAGATTATGTGAATTTGAGATCCTCAGTGTGTTCATGAAAATAGCCGATGCTGGAATGTTAAGAAATAAATCCATTTGCACAGAGAAGCAAATCATAAGCACAAGATATTTTCAGTGCAAATAGAAAAGTACCTTAATACCTCTATCAGGTGGAATGCATTTCACTTTAACGTGTGCAGATGAATCGATATTATTTGCAATAGTTGACAATGAATAAGCACAAAGCAGTTTAAAGGTTTCACGACTTCTCTCACAACGACCCCCAAAAAATAAAATCCATTGAATAGCATGCTCGTTTCATTCCTGAATGTCTGATTCTTTGCGTCACCCGTCGCGTGAGAGTCCAGGTCTCGTGATACGATCTTAAAGCATGTATTTTTTATGTGCGTGCATTTGTCCTATAATATTGCATTTCTCTTGAATCACAACACTGAACTATTTACAAAAGAAACAAGTCGTGTTTGGTTTTGTATGTATTTGATAAATTACTGTTTAAAAATCATTTTTTTAAAGCCAAGTGTTCTTTATCTAGTTATTTGACACTATTACTTTCTTCTTGTCAATCTATTCTGTACTGGGACAACTTTATATTTTGGTAAAAAAATGCTACATAGAGCATTTATGATCACAACAACAAAATTGTCAATGTTCTGTAAATGTTATATTTAGAAGTGTGTGTGGGTGAAGGGCTGTGATTTTATGTATGTGAAATGAAATCTCTGTAATGTAAACGGGAACATTTGCCAAAAGATAAAGAATGATTGTATGTTTGTAATGTCTGTTTTTTATTTTATTTATTATCGAGTACATTAAAGTTGGAATTGTATATTAAGAACAGACTTATTCTTTTTTTAAAGAGCTTAAATTTCTCTCATAACAAATTCTTAATACTTTTTTGGTATTCCTATTAATTTCATTTTAATGAGTTGTTGCACTTTTTTTAAGTTTAGTCAACTTGAAATTACAATTAATTTTACATTTCATGATTAGAGAGGAGTTACTAATATCAATTTTTTTTTTATAATTTATAGCGAACTATAAATTTGAAATAACTGAGCTAATTCATCTTTATTTTTTATAATTGATAGAAACTGCTTACTAGTCAAGAAGTTGCAATTGTAAATTCAAGTTTATTAAACTTTAAAATGTAAGTGCAACAAGGAATTTTTTTAGAGTGTAGTGTCTGGTAATACATTAAAGGTGCAGTGTGTAAATTTTAGCGGCATCTAGTGGTGAGGTTGCGAATTGCAACCAATGGCTCATCCCTTGCTTCTGAAACGCATAGAGAAGCTACGGTATAGCTGCCACCGGAAAAACATGTCATCGTCAGGAGACAACTTAGTAAAAAAGTTTGTCCGCTAAGGGCTTCTGTAGAAACATGGGCGTCACAAAATGGCGACTTCCATGTAAGGGGACCCTCTGTGTATGTAGATAAAACGTCTCATTCTAAGGTAATAAAAACATAACGGTTCATTATAAAAAGGTCTTTATACACCCCTGATAATATAGTTTTGTATATTATTTTGCATTTCTGTCAAGAGATCCTTCTAAAAATTACACACTGCACCTTTAAGTTGAAATGAAGTGAGCATAGGAATATATTTATTTTAAATTGAGGTGTACTTAATCAATTATAGCACTTCTGTGAGTGAAAACCCACAACATTTAATGAGGTCATTGTGGCAAACAACCCATGCTGTAATGCACCACAGTCAGCAATTACTGGACCGCACATATAGCATCTATCTGATCTACCTCACCTTGACTGGATAGGCTATAAGTGTCTATCCAACCAGGAATCATCCACATGTTTGTGTAAATGATCGCTTTCTTTAACATCTGTCTGATGTCCCAAAGGTTGCTGCAGTATGCGCAGAACAAATTTTTGCATCTTAGTTTCAGTCAGTTCCAAAAGTGACAATATGTTTTCATAGTACCGCACATCAAGCTTGCAAAACTTTTGTTTCCCATATGACCCTTTTAATGAAACAGAATCTATGCTTGAATAGTGACAAGTTTTTGCATTCTCCAGAATGTTTGACAGATGGCTCCTGACTTGGACTCATCCCCCTGCAGGCCGACGAACAGCACAGTTTTACAAAACAGTCATTAGAGGAAAAGAAAGGAAAAGGAAGACGGCAGAGGAAATGCTCTGGAGTAAAGATGTTAAATTACAAGAACAACATTAAAAAATAGCTCACAGGGGAGAACAGGAAGAAAGAGACGCTATTTTTAAAAAGCCTGGTAATTTGGTGAGCTAATAACGCCTACGCCAATTTTTCATATTGTAGTACGAGTTGTGAAATCAATATAACATGCCCTCATTTATTATTGCTTAGGACCTACATGAAAAAAAAAAAACATTTTGACATGCATCTATCCAGCAAAGATAATGTAGCTGAGTTTCCTCTGAAAGGTGGACCAGGAATAAGACTAATTCGGTGGTTTTATTGATGCCAATTTGTAAAAGAAATCAAAAGACAGTCTGCCATTAAGAAAGTTAATGATGTTGTTATTCTCTTGTATAACTGTTTTGTAACTTGCAACGTTTTCCTGCAAGATAACAGACCGGCTGCAGGACATTAACATATCCCATAATTCCTCTATTATGCAGTATTCTATTTTTAAAACAGGACATATCATGAAATTCTGACTTTTTTCATGTTTAAGTGCTATAATTGGGTCCCCAGTGCTTCTATCAACCTAGAAAATGTGTAAAAGAACAACCCAGTAACTTAGTTTTGGTAAAGCATTCTCTGCAAACACGTGAAACAATAGCTCATTGAAATTTGGCTCCCCTTGTGATGTCAGAAGGGGATACAGTAATACTGCCACTTAATCTGCAACATCCAACCACAGCACTGTCATTTAGTGCAGAGATCAGCTCATTTGCATTTTAAAGGACACACCCAAAAACAGCACAATTTTGCTCACACCTGCAAAATGGCAATTTTAACATGCTATAATAAATGATCTATAAGGTATTTTGAGCTAAAACTTCACATACATGGTGACACTAAAGATTTATTTTGCATCTTGAAAAGTCTTGTGAAATGTCCCCTTTAAGTTTGTTTCATAATATGCATCAAAAGATCCCATACCCTGTGCTATATTTTCACTGCAAAACATCCAAATCTATTCCTTCTCAAAAACGAAAAGTCTTTTGATGTCAAAAGTAAAGAAAATCAACAAATAAGAGTAGGGAAGTAAAATAATTTCCTATAACAGATACTGGATTTTATGCATCGAGGATGTTTTTTAAAGACAGAGTGAATTTTTATTGGAAACCATAAATAGAAGCAAAAGCAAACGTCAGTGTTCAATAATGCATGGGAACTGGAGCATATTACGCTCATAACCGTGTCGCTTCTCTTGCCAAAGATCCTCAGACCTCCTTTAGACTTCTTAAGCATGTTTTGAAATATTTTCTTTCACAGCATCATGGATTCTCTGTCAAATAAATCTTCATTCATAACAATAGGCCTACAATCTGATATTTCCTTGTACATTTGAATCTTAAGATTCATCTCAGTATTTTAGATACTAATATATAGTCAACAACAAAGTGCTTTTAAACTCCACACAAGATTAAAAATGTGTCACTTTAAAGGGGACATTTCACAAGACGTTTTTAAGATGTAATAAATGGTGTCCCCAGAGTACGTATGTGAAGTTTTAGCTCAAAATAAAAATATAGATATTTTATTATAGCATGTTCAAATTGACACTTTGTAGGTGTGAGCAAAAATGGGCCGTTTTGGGTGTGTCCTTTTAAATGCAAATGAACTGATCTTTGCACTAAATGGCAGTACCGTGGTTGGATAGTGCAGATTAAGGGGCGGTATTATCCCCTTCTGACATCACGAGGGGAGCCAAATGTCAATGAGCTATTTTTACACATGATTGCAGAGAATGATTTACCAAAACTAAGTTAATGGGTTGAGCTTTTTCACATGTTTTAGGTTAATAGAAGCACTGGGGACCCAATTATAGCACTTAAACATGAAAAAAGTCAGATTTTCATGATATGTCCCCTTTAAGGGTGCCACAGTTCAAGCCTTGGCTGGGTCAGGAGGTCTTTTTTGTGTGAAGTTAGTTTACATGTTCCTTGTGTCAGTGTGGATTTATTCCGGTTTCCTCCCACATGCTAAAGACATGCAGGTTAGGCCTCCTCCCACTAGTGTATACACTTACCTAAAGGATTATTAGGAACACCATACTAATACTGTGTTTGACCCCCTTTCACCTTCAGAACTGCCTTAATTCTACGTGGCATTGATTCAACAAGGTGCTGAAAGCATTCTTTAGAAATGTTGGCCCATATTGATAGGATAGCATCTTGCAATTGATGGAGATTTGTGGGATGCACATCCAGGGCACGAAGCTCCCGTTCCACCAAATCCCAAAGATGCTCTATTGGGTTGAGATCTGGTGACTGTGGGGGCCATTTTAGTACAGTGAACTCATTTTCATGTTCAAGAAACCAGTTTGAAATTATTCGAGCTTAGTGACATGGTGCATTATCCTGCTGGAAGTAGCCATCAGAGGATGGGTACATGGTGGTCATAAAGGGATGGACATGGTCAGAAACAATGCTCAGGTAGGCCATGGCATTTAAATGATGCCCAATTGGAACTAAAGAGCCTAAAGTGGTCCAAGAAAACATCCCCCACACCATTACACTACCACCACCAGCCTGCACAGTGGTAACAAGGCACGATGGAACCATGTTCTCATTCTGTTCACGCCAAATTCTGACTCTACCATCTGAATGCCTCAACAGAAATTGAGACTCATCAGACCAGGCAACATTTTTCCAGTCTTCAACTGTCCAATTTTGGTGAGCTTGTGCAAATTGTAACCCCTTTTTTTCTATTTGTAGTGGAGATGAGCGGTACCCGGTGGGGTCTTCTGCTGTTGTAGGCCATCTGCCTCAAGGTTGTGCGTGTTGTGGCTTCACAAATGCTTTGCTGCATACCTCGGTTGTAACGAGTGGTTATTTTAGTCAAAGTTGCTCTTCTATCAGCTTAAATCAGTCGGCCCATTCTCCTCTGACCTCTAGCATCAACAAGCCATTTTCGCCCACAGTTTCGCCCAAAATTGATTAAATCACCTTTCTTTCTCATTCTGACATTCAGTTTGGAGTTCAGGAGATTGTCTTGACCAGGACCACACCCCTAAATGCATTGAAGCAACTGCCATGTGATTGGTTGATTAGATAATTGCATTAATTGAACAGGTGTTCCTAATAATCCTTTAAGTGAGTGTAAATCAACTTGTGTATTCTTGCCAAGTTATCCAGAGATGGTGTTAAGAAATAAACTAAAGGGTGCGTATCAGTACCTCAGAGATGCATATTGGTCCCTCAAATGTGCATATCTGTACCTATAGGACCTTTTAAAAGTTACCATCCCAGTGACAGTGACAGATTTTGATGTAACAGTGTAGCTGTTGAGTTGACCCTCTTTTAAAACCTTCCTTCAAGTTCTCTTTAAAAGCAGAAATCTAATGATTGATCAGAAGAAGGAAGCTCATTGTTGCCAGAAGCAGTCTCAGCAGTCCACAGCTCCATTTCTACATCACTTGGAAGATAAGAAAAGACACAGCTGCAGTAACAAGCATTACAGTGGCAATTTAGTGTCATCAATCACCACGGGCCCGGTGTGAGACGCTACTGGGGATGGGGTCAACTCGCATCGCGCTTCAGATCTCAGCCACATTTGCTATCGGAAATGAATTCCACTCTGACCAATTATAGCCATCATGCTGCATATCTCACATCCAGATGATGCCCGTTGGACTTTTGATCTTTGGCTTTTAGCCCAGCGGCATTCCTGGCAGTGGTGTTGCCACCTATGCAACAGGTATTCTTGGTGAGAAACACCAGAAAGCATACGGCAGACATTCCTTTTGATTTCCTTGAAAAAGCATTCGAATTAAGCATTAGCTCTTGACGTCAGATTCCTTGACATGAATGATTTCCCTAATTTTGCAACATATCCTGCAGTGTGAAATAGAAACTCTCTTTATAACAATAATAATAATAGTAACATAACACCTTTCTATTCACGCTTTGTAATTGCATGTACAAATCTCTCATTCTGGTAGGTCATCTAAATGCTAAGGCTGAAGTGGTTTGAAATATAAAGATAAAATAAACCAAAGAAGGAGGGGGGGGGGAGTGTTTCATGAAGCGCTATCTTAGGCAATTAGTCATCACATAGTGTCACCTTGGGGTGAGGATGATTCACTCAACACTGTAGTCTTGGTTAACGCTCCTCTTGCGATCTAATATTAGGATACAGTGAGAAGCAAAGCCTGCTTATCACGGTAACTCTTCCATCTCATGTGAAACATAGTTTTTTGGAGTGCATAAGCATCAGATGCTTGCAATTGTCTGTTCATCAGAACCCCACACTGAATGATTTCAGAGCTCTTGATGGTGGTCTTAAAGGAGAAAACTTTAAGCTTAAGGGATATAAAACTTGAATGACACATTGCACTGGAAGATTTCCCATAAGCCCCCTCCCAACTGCTCATTCTGTCTGGGGGTAAATATAGAGAAGGTTTTGCAGAGCGAAGAGAACTGAATGCTCAATTTAAACGTTATTCAGCCATGAAAGCCAATGGTGAGTGGTTATGCAACATTTCTTGTTGCAGTTAGATTTTTTGGTTGGGTGGGAGGAGGCCATAGTGTATTCTATTGTGTGGTGCTTATACAAATTAAAGCTGGATCCTGGACCACAAATGCTAACATAAAGCATCGTTAAAGATTCAAATGGCCAATATCTACCAGCTTTCGTCTTTGCATTGATTGATTTCGTTGTGACTTTGTAGTGAAGAGAAGATGGTGTACGAGGGCCCACAGGACCCGGAGCTCATAATCCAGAGTTGGCGTGTGGTACACAGGGACCACTGAACCAATTACACGGTGCATTAAAAAGAAAGATAGTCGTATATTTGGCTGGGATTTTATAGAGGGTCTGCAACAGAAGCAGGAGAACAGAAGAAATGTAAAAACTGATTAATGGAGTATTGTCTTATAGAGCAAAACCACCGTGAACGCAGTGTGTGTGTGGATTACGGGCAGAGATGGGCATAAATACATGGAAATGTATTTCAAATACAAATACAAAATACTGTGTCGAAAAATGTATTTAAATACAAATACAAAATACTGTGAGGAAAAATGTATTTAAATACAAATACAGTATTTTGTATTTTGAAAATACACAAAATACATGTGAAATTGGTGATTCTGTGCAAGTATCCCTATTATGCTGAAATCTATCTGGGTCTATTTCTGTGCAAGATGTGTGCAACTACTTAGAAACTTTCATTTTATTTTACGTACCTCTTGCTTTCCCCTGCCCTGTAGGAAATAAAAAACTAGAAAAAAAACCTTGGTAACACTTTACTTGAAGGGGTGTGCATAAGGCTGACATGACACATTCATAATCATAACATGACACGTGTCATGAACATGAAGAAGATTTTATGCACATTTATGACAACTGCCATTAAGTGTCATTTACTTAATTATGTCAATTTTAATGCAAAGATGACATTGTTTGAGATATCTTTGTTATGGCAACTTGACACATAAACCAATACAACACAACTTGTTATAAATTATAAACAATAATTATCAAACTTAAGAAACTACCTAGCTTTGTGGGTTAACATTACATTAAACCATGATTTAAATGGCATTAAGTGTTAATACTATGTCAAATATTATTAATACTCGGTCAAATAAACATTATGAACTGAAGAATATTCATGATGCTGTTATAAAAACTATTTAACAGAGTATTAACACTTAATGACATTTTAATGACAAATTATATTTGTATCACTGGTAAAAAGTGATCAGTTATGTTGTCATGGCAAGTTATGATGTATGGGTTAAAGCAACACTATGTAGTTTCCATTTAAAAATGACTTACAGCTCCCCCATGTGGTTGAAAAGCGCAACAGTAGCTATGTTTACATGGACACATTTTGCCTCCATCGGATTAAAATCCTTCCGATTAATAAATCCTATCATAGCGTTTACATGAACACTTAATAATGTGATCAGATTGATGTGCGTGTTTATATGACACAAGATTTACATCAGATTTGATCATTTGACATGCGCACATTGCACAAATACAGTTTCACGCTGTTTCAAGATTTGCTTTGTGCCTCACTGATTATAAAGCAGCAGCAAAAACACCCATTCACGTGTGCCCAAAAAGCGTATTTTACTTCACGCGGTGCTGCAGGGACTGTTCGCGAGAGCGAGTCCAAACACACGCGTTTGTGGATCAGAGAATAAATCATGGACTGGCCGCACAACGCTGTCTTGTATCACTTTATGGAGAATTGGACGGATAATAGGAACAAGATTAACAAGACAATCACTTCTTGTGACTTCCTTCAAAAAAACAAACTCGAGTTATTTGCATCACATGTCATTACGGCAATTCTACGTCATTGCACGTGTGCATATGCTCCACATTCCCGTCCTGTAGGTGGCGGAAATGCACCTTTCAGTGGGTTTGCCAACCGCCATTAAAAAAAGAAAAGATGGCACATGCGCAGAGCATCCCAGTTTCAGTTATCCATCCGATCAAGTGTATACATGTCATTTTGAGCAGATTACAAACGTTATAAACCACCCCTAACAAGCGGATTAGATTTTTAATCAGATTGGCACTTTTTAGTCCGATTGAGGTGTTTACATGGAGCATTTTTATTCAGATTGATCATTTAAACGGATTACAAATGTCCATGTAAACGCAGCTAGTGCCTGGTATCAGACACTCTTCTGCAGGCAGGGGGAGGGGCGGGGCTGTGTTTCCTACCCTCCACCGCCACTTTCAGAGTGTGCTTGTAGCAGCTAGGAGGCTGCTCAGGTTGCAGCAACAGTACAATTTGTCCAGTTAAAAGTTGTTCTATCACTAAAATAATTTTAGAGAGATTATTTAAAGGTAAAAAACTACATAGTGTTGCTTTGATGTCAAGTTGTCATAACAAAGACATCTCAAACAATGTCATCTTTGCAATAAAAATGACATAATTGAACAAATGACACTTAATGACAGTTGTCATAAACATCCATAAAATCTCCTTCATATTCATGACACGTGTCGTGTTGTGATTGTGGGTGTGTCATGTCAGCCTTGTGAACACCCCTTCAAGTAAAGTGATGTTTTTTTAAAAACATCATAAAAACTTTTTCATGTGTCGTCAAAATGACCCACAACCTAAACAGTTTATATGTTAAGAAATCCATGCATTTACAAACGTCTCACGAGACAAATTATTCGGCAAACTGATTTCTCTCATTGCTGCTTTTTGATGGTTTTGAGAACAATTACTCACGAGTCGTCCTCTGTCATTTCACAGAATTATACAATAGAAAGCACGTCAAGCATAAAAGCCTTTTAGGTTTACACAGTTTTTCAATATTTTACTATGTTCTTACCTGATGAATTAATACATGCCTATCTTTTTTCAATACTGTATGTGCACTTAATGTTTGCACAGCATGTCATGAATGTGTTAGCATTTAGCCTAGTCCCATTTATTCCTTAGGATCCAAACAGGGATGAATTTAGAAGCCACCAAACACTTCCATGTTTTCCCTATTTAAAGACTGTTACATAGTTACACAAGTAAGTATGGTGGCACAAAATAAAACGTGATTTTTAAGTGAATAAAAATGAGAACTATATTGTATGGCGGAAGAGCACCTAGTTTGCAGCACTTCAACCTCTGCCGCATTAACATCATTACTCTTGTGAAGATGTTACTGCGCACTGAGGTCGAAATGCTGCAAACTATGTGCTATTTCTCCATGCATTGAAAAAAGATAGTTATGTATTAATTTGTCTAAGTTGAGGTAAGAACATAGTAAAATATAAAAAAATTGTGGTTTTCATTTAAGTCAAAAGTGTAGACCAATTTGTCAGCATTCCACACTCTGTCTCAGTCGTGCAATGTGCAAGTGCAACTGTAGCGTGCAACTGCCTGCCAACATGCAAGTGTGAATTTGAATTTCCTTTTGCGACAGTTATAACACAAATCACATCACACCCAATAATTCAATCGCCTTTGCTTTATTTCCCACTCCAACATTTCAATTATTGCCCACTAAAAGCTGCACAGATATATTTGCTTACCTGAACTCTGTTGTCTGGTCTGAACTAGTTGATGCATGAAAGCAGCACCCTGACTGGTTGACTGGCTCAAAGTATTTTGAGTATTTTAAAAATACAAAAATACTCATCTTAAATGTATTTAAATACAAATTACATTTCATTTTTTTCAAAGGCTTTAAAATACAAAATACAAAATACTATTTTGTATTTCAAATACGTATTTTAAATACATGTATTTGAAATACTCCCCATCCCTGATTACGGGATACATACTTGTAGGGGAAGTGAATGTAATTGAATGCAGTGTAATGATTATGGATGGGAAATATTAGCATTTAGAAATCGTATCATGCAAAGTACATTATCTTGCAGTAGTGTTGCTTTTAAAGTTCAATCATGATTTAGCTTCTTAGTTTAAATTCATATTTACTTATCAATGTAGAATGAATTTTTGTACACCTCAATTTAGTATCGCATTTGCAAATTCAGAAAATACAGCTAAAGACAATACATATGATAAGCATTACATAATGGTTTCTTCATTTAACAAAACTGAATGAAATAAAGCAATCACAGTCTGCCCTCTAGTGTTACACGGCTGAGTCTTTTTGGATAAATCTTCAGTTTTTACTGTCATTCTTTTTTACTTCAAGGACCTATTTGCAGGTCCCCCAATTTCTACTCAACTAAATTTTTAGAGCTTGGCATAACTAAAAAGATGCATATTTGTTACAAAACAGACATTTCTTAAATTTTAGTTGTCTTTAATGCTTGTTTTATGATTAAAACTTAAAAATAATTTTAAGATTAAGAAATCATGTCTCACTGTTGAGAAACACTGATGCAATCCCTTTTACCAAGTGCATATATTCAGGTATATGCCGTAAAGGTACTGTGAAGAAATCTGTTAATTGTTTGGCAGCTGAGGAATTCACTGTACATGGGGTATTGGGTTAACAATAATATAAAAGTTAAGTATTTAAAATCTTATAAGAATGTCTACAGACATGCATGGCAATAACATGAAAGATGATGCAGAAAGGAAAGACAGAGTTTAAAAATAACATAATGTTGTATAACAAAATACGGAGACGGTTAGTCATCTTTGCAGATTTTGAAAAGCACAATAGTTTTTCATACTGTGCATTACCAGTGTCCCTTTAAAGGGAAAGTTCACCCTAAAATGAAAATTCTGTCATCATTTACTCACTCTCCTGTTGTTGTAAACCTGTATACATTTCTTTGTTCTGCTGAACACAAATCAAGATTTTTAAGGAATGTTTGTGAGCCTTATTCACTTCCATAGTAGGAAAAATGATACTATGGAAGTGAATAAGGCTCACAAACTGTTGAACATTTCTCAAAATATCTTTGTGTTCATCATTTTCCAGCTCCCCAAGAGTTAAATATTTGATTTTTACAGTTTTGAAATACATTCAGCTGATCTCTGGGTCTGGCTGGCTGTATTACTTTTAGCATAGCTTAGCACAATGCATTGAATCCAATTAGACCATTTAGCATCGCACTCAAAAATAACCAAAGAGTTTTAATATTTTTCATATTTAAAACTTGACTCTTCTGTGGTTACATCATGTACTAAGACCGACAAAAAATTCAAAGTTACGATTTTCTAGGGCGATATGGCTAGGAACTATACTCTCATTCTGGTGTAACATTCAAGGACTTTGCTGCTGTACCATGGCTGCAGAAGGCTCAATGTTATTATGCAGCAGCCGAAAATAGTCCCCTTAGTAACTTTCAATGGCAGGGTTCTATTTTCGGGCAGTGCATAATATCATTGCGCCTCCTGAAGCCATGTTACGGCAGCAAAGTCCTTGATTATTACACCCAAATGAAAGTATAGTTCCTAGTCATTTCTGCCTAGAAAATCGCAACTTTAAATTTTCTGTCAGTCTTAGTACACAATGTCATTATAAAAGAGTCAAGTTTTAAATAGGAAAAATATCAAAACTCTTTGGTTCTTTTTGAGCACGATACCAAATGGTCTAATCAGATTCAATGGATTATGCTAAGCTATGCTAAAAGTGGTAGCGCCAGACCCAGAGATCAGCTGAATGGATTCAAAAACGGTTTAACTCTAGGGGAGCTGTAAAATGAGCATATTTTCAAAAAAAGTGGAGCGTCCCTTTAAAACAACATGAGAGTGAGTAAATGATGGCAGAATTTTCATTTTAGGATGAACTATACCTTTAAGGGGAAGAATCCCAATCTGCATTCATATTTGCAACGCCTTCAGGCAGCTATTTCAGTCAGACAAGGCCAAGTCCTATTTACTTAAGTAAGGGAATTTCCTTATTTACTTTAAATGTAACAAATAAACATAGTAAATAAAATTATTTTATTAAATAAAAAAAGAAATTTTCCCATGTGGACTATTTAGCCATTGTTATTGTAGTATAAGGAATAATGAATGAGTGAGTGAGTGAGTGAGTGAATGAATGAATGACACAGCTAATGTGCAGAGCTCCTTACCTGAATATTAGTCTTTACCTACTGATGATTGGCTCCTTTTACTGGAGGGCGGGACTTACTGAGCGTTGCACTTTTCCCGTTCAAAGTAACGGTACTGCGGCATCTTTGTATTATCAATCATCTTTGGCTTAACCCCAGTTTATCTTTGTATCAAACCTCGCTTTAAACCTCGGGTAGAGGAACGTACAGGACATTTTTAAATCGCTAGATGGTGACGCCTGAAAACACCTGATTTAAACAGCAAAGAAAGATTTACACGCGGAGGCACGAGACAAGCAGTTATTTGGTCGGGCGCTGACACCGCAAATATGCAAATATGAACGTTAAATCAGGGTTTAGTAAAGTATAGTGTTTAACGACAGATTATGAATACCCATGATTAACCCCTGGTAAAGTACTACAAGCAGTGTGTAAACCTGAAACAGGCAATCTAGGATTGTGTTTAACTGGAAAAATTACCCGGTGTAAAAAGCCCTTGTGTGTGGTGGCAGTACAGAGAGAAGAGCAGAGCAGGCAGAAGATATTTGATTTGACTGGAATAGTCCAAACACAATAAAGAGGGGTGGACGGGAAGAGGGAGGATACAAAGTATCAAAACAAAGTAAATACGTGACATTTGTGCCTAATTTGATTGGGCGTAAAATCATTTATTATCCACTGACAAACGGTGGATATTGGCATTGTGTATTGGTTTTATTTTGTATGAATATTTAAGGGGAGCTATTGGCGTGGTGACATTTCAGCACGGACACTTGGAGGCGCCCACAAGCTGTCCTGTGTCAACTGATGGAGCGATTCGGAGAAGATGGACTTTGAAAAAGCCACACAATAAGTCTGATGATTTTTTTTCTAAACTCCTTGTATGTGTGATCCCCATACACATTTGCGGACTTGCAATCTGAAGGTCTGTTTGATTTTTAAAAAGGGGCCGGCACTTCTTGCAACATGCAATGGATGCGCACATGGCGGAGCATTGATATCCAGCCGTGTCTTTTACATTGATGCTCTGATTCATTAAACCATTAAGTTCATCTCAGATTTTTTATTAGGGACAATGGCAGCGGTAACGAGTCCAGAAACGACACCTCAGCCCCGGGTCTATTTTCAAACACCTCCCAATGCCGAAGAAGAAGTGCCACAGAAGCAAGGTCGCGTGACTGTCAAATATGACAGAAAGGAGTTAAGAAGGAGGCTCAATTTGGAAGAGTGGATTGTTAGCCAGTTAATGAATCTGTACGACTGCGAGGTAGGATTTGTATTGTCATTGCTTTTGATCGTGTCAATCCTTTGTTGCCATGAATGACAGCTCCGGCTTTCCTCCGCGCGTGCACCGGTATTGATCTTTTGTCGTGTCTGTTTTGTCCCATCATTTCCATGCTTTTATAAATCAACGATTGTGCAGAATTACATGACAATTTTTTATTTATTTTCTTAATTTTTTTTATCGATGTTGATTTATGGTTGTGCATTTATTTTATTCATGGGCGTGGCATGATAGAAGTACAGACAAAGCCGTAAAACAAAGCTTAGCAGGTGGCCTAAGTATCACTAGATTAAACTCATCATGTAACCAGTATATCATCGCAAAGTGTGTTTTCTTTATATGATAATATCACACAGATCTTAACAACGATGCCTGGATTATGCACAGGTGCATGAACAAAGACACAAATCCAACAAATATCTGCAGATGAATAAAACACAAATATTACTTAGTAACATTGTACTACATTTATATTTCTGTTGCACGTATATAAAAAACAATGCATGGCTTTTGTCTTCTGCAGCCCTCTGGGATCAGGAATCACCCCTCTTGCTTTTGAGATGATGTCATCTGTTCAGACATGTAAATTATACTTCACTTTCAGCTTGACTTAACCTCCAGTGCTAATTTAACTGACCTACATTTTACGTAGTGTAAAACTAGCTCTTTAAATGAGATTTTTCTAAATGCAGATTTCACCCCAGCAGTAGTAGGCCTCATCCTGAGCTAAAATCTAGGAATCCAGTGTGCTTTGTCTTACAGTAGTCTGAATCTGTTGGATGTAAAGCTCACTGATCGGTGTTGAATTCCTATCTTGGAAGTCCTAGCATACAAAACGGTGACATTCTAATGACGCTTTGTAAGAAAATAATAAAACCATTCATAGTCTTATTTGTGAAATGTCATGCAAATCCCACAGGTTTATGGAATATTAATGTGGTCAGACAGGAGAACAGGAGCCTATTATACTGCTAGACACTGCAACGTTTGCCCACCAATTAAATCGACGTTTAAAATGCACATCTTGGCTTGCAATCACCCTTTGCTAAAAATGTTGTCTGCTTTAGTGAATAACAATGTACAGTAACAAACAATATTAATCTATTTATTTAAATGTTTTTTAAGCCTTTACTTAAGCCAACATGGACAAAGAACAGCTCCCATCTCCTGCAGATTTCAAATGTTTTAACATCAAATCACAAAACAAATTTTTTATTGAACTCAAACTTTTTTTAAATACAGGCAAGCAATGATCATTTACATCTGGTCGTCACTACAAAATAAATCCCAACACGATGGTTAGGATGCCAACATAAAATATTACCAGCAGAGCTACAGGAACCAGTGGAGGAAACTGGTTGCCTAGGGCAACAATTATACAGTTTAGCGGTTATTACAAAAAGACCTAACTGTGGAATGATGCGATTAACCAATCACAATGCATATTCCAGTCTCATTAATAAAACACTGCACCAGTCTGCAAATGTTAAACCTCGTTCACAGTATCCGATAGCATTCTACCCACCCGGAGGTGTCTTGTAGTGCTTAAATGATCAATAGTACATCTGATCAAGCTTTGGACAGTGTGCAATAGCAACTTAACAATATGGGTCAATATGCTTTCACAGTGACCGCAGTAGCACAAAAAACTTGTGACAATTCCTCCCACGTCAGCTTTATTTCTCTTCATCTCTCCCATAAACTCACAGTTGGAGTCTAATAGTGTTGCAGAGAAACGGCAAATGCAAACAGCATGCGAATGCGTCTGACGAAAACAAGTGTACTAAGAAAACTAGCTTCAATAAGCCGTAAGACACAGAAACCTTAGATCTTAGTAAGGTAGAGACTTGAACTGGGTGATTCTCACGAAATCCAGACTTTAAAGGTGTCCAGCATCAGATATTTAAAAAATTTTTTTTGCACATATAAGATTAAGGTCTGAACTTACTATAGCCATTATTTTTAGAGGATTTAAAAAATACTTCCTATAGAATTATTTACATTTTTTAGATTATCATTATTATATTATATATTAAAACTCATCATTACCGCAACATGATATTACATTAAATATATGCATTTACAAACTCATATTTCGGTAATGAGAACTAAATAGTTGTCTATGTACTATGACAAACAAAATTTCAAATTTTATCAGGAGAGAAAAATAATTACTGCTTACCTGGTAGCACTCTTAAGTGTCACAGTCAATTATGTCTGATTGAAAATTGTTGCGGAGGATGAGAACATTTTTCTTGGACACATTTATATTCCTTATTATTGTCTCTACATTTACCAATGATCACCAACAGGCACTGAAGCTTTTTATTTTTTAGATTTTTTAACTATAAATATTTCCATGTCAAAGAACCCAAATCCTGTCATGGACACGTTGCGGTAATGAAAATTTCCCTCTTAAATGTGGAAATAACAACAAAATTGGTTTGTATGATGTCATCTGAAAACACATGCAAAATAGTACATGAAGAGATGTTTGTAACTGTATGCTTCTTATTTTGATACTCTTACTTTGCATTTACTTTTTTTATCAAAATGTTTCATGACACCTCATAAGACTAATTTCTCGAGAGTCACCCAACTGTGAATATAAATCCACGTCTGTCTCCCATCAATCTAAAAACATATCGGACAGCTTGAATAGAAATAAAGATTGCAGTCCCTTTGCAAGCTGCCAGGAAGTGAATTAAGATTGTTATTCAAAACCACACACACACACACACACACATTGAATCACACACACATGGACATTAAGGATCAGCCCGTATCATATTGTGTTAACAGGATGTCAGAAAAAAAAGCAGATGTTCCTTTATTTTAAGGATTCACAAAGAGTTGTAAGCTCATATTGGGGTCAACCCCAGTAAATATAAAAAGATGCTCGTCTCTTTTTTATTTATTTATTTTTTACAAAAAAAGGTCTAATTTATGGTCTGACCATTGTTCTGCAACATGTGAATTATTTACATTCATTGTCTATTATTACAGGAACTCCTGTTATTTCTCTTTCTCATCAGTGGTTATGTGTTTTGCAGGAAGATGAAGTTCCTGAGCTGGAAATAGATGTGGATGAGCTGTTGGATTTGCCTAGCGATGTCGAGAGAGCCATTCGAGTGAAGGTCTAATAAGATCTCTAATACATTTGCTTGATCCGGTCGGCTTTAAAAAAAAGTCTCCCTTAAGAATATTCACCCACAAGGCTTTCTCAGTTCCTGCATTGCTTTCCAGTATCCCTCTGCCATTTTACATGCAGGTGGTTTTATATTTATCCTTAGCTATTTTTAAATGTGGGATTTCAGCAGGAGATTTGTTATTGTGAACAGAAGAGGCTTGGCACATTTCTCCAGAATATTTCAGAGTTTTACATCAGCCTTCTTGCTTTGATCGGTACATATGGTTGGAGTAAACAGCACATTAGTGTAAATTAATTCCTTTTTCATTTTTGTGCACAGATGCTGCTGGTCGACTGTTACAAGCCTAATGATGTAAGTCCCTTTTTAAATATTGAAGGAGTTGGGAATTAGCTTCATTACATCTCAACATCCCATTGCATTTATTTAATGATGCTCAAAAAGATCATTTTTATCAGCATTACAATAATTATTGAATCAACGACCACTCGCAGGACTTTGTGGCAGCATTGCTGGAGAAAGTTCGGGGCATGCAGAAGCTCAACACTCCCCAGAAGAAAGGTGAGCTGACGCCATGAGGCCACACCAGCTCCCCTCCCACCACCACAAAACGAACCTGTCACTCCAGAGGAGAGATGCAGGCATGCAGACCCAACCACTATACCACAGTGTCTGTCTGTCAAATGGAGCTTATTGATAGGAGTCCAGCCAAGCCAATCTCAGCTGCAGGTTAACCACCCCAACTGTTTTACTTTGTCTTAGTACTGTCTCAGCATATATTACATGTAGAGAGTGTGATCATGTCCCTTTAGCAAAAAACTCCTGTGGTGATTTAGGGAAAGAAATGGTTGATGTTATGGTTTCACTGATACACTTCTTTCAGAGCCACTTGACTTGGCTTGATGTGTCTGTAGTCAAGTAGAAGCAACTAGCGCAATTTTTCTTTATATTTTCGTCTCTCACTCTTCTGATGTTTTTCAATAAGGGCAACATTAAAATTTTGAAGGCAAGAAAGCGTTAGTTTTAGATGTGCGGGGATCTTGGATTTTAGGATGTGTTGATGTGAATTGGGAGGGAGGGAGCGTGAGAACTGTGAACGTGTTTTGTAAGCCATTTTTAATCTACCATTTTTAGGAAAAAAAATGACAGGTCTGTGTTAGTACTACTACTCATTTTAGGAATTATCTGCTTAAGGAAGCTATCAAAAATAAAGCTAGTTTGAAATTTTGTCTGAATAAGAGTAGCAATACCAATAGAGTGAATTTGCCAATTTGTTACAAGACATTTTTACGAATCTCTACAGAGAAAGGACAGTGATCTCTGTTAAAGGATTTTAAACAATGCTGAATTAAGTTCAAAGCCCAAGTATCTTTTGTAAAATAAAACGTTTATTCAATTTTAAGTGAACAAGATTGAGAAATGCATCTCTTCCTGATCAGTGCTTGTTGGAATGGCAAAAACTGTACCTTGTGCACTCTCACAATCAAATCTGTGTAGTAAGGCTCTCAAATAAAAAAATGGTGCTACATACATGTCTAAAACTGTGTTGCTTTTTCTTTGATGTGAAAAAATTATTCGAATGGAATTAAAAGTGTGATTTTTTTCATATATGATACCTGGTAAATAACTAAAAAAAAATCTTAAACACTTGAAATTGCTATGCAGGTATATTGGACACAGTGTACAGCTCAGTGGTTCAGTGCTCGCAGGCCTACCAATCTCACTATAAGTCAGATCTTCTTTCAATGCTTAACAGCTCTACTTCAAAGATGAGTGTGGCTCCACCTAGAGGATAAAATGCATAACATTACATCTCCATTATGTGCAAAATATTACAAAGCAAGAATGTGCAAAAACTGCATGCAGGGCTCAACGCAAATGATTTTTCAGTGGTTCAGGTTTTCACTTGCCCTGCTAAAATTTTTACTGGCCCCAATAAAAAAAGTCAGTATCACATACACTACTCACAAAAAGTTAGGGATGTTCGACTTAAGGGAGAAAATTATAAAAAAATGCAAACAGTTCATGCTACAGTGATATTATATTATGAAAGAAGGGCATTTGAGTAGAAATGTCAAATTAAGTTTACATGTAAAGTAGGGGTGTCAACAATAATTGATTCGGCAATGCATCGCAACGCGCGCATGCACGATTCAGCATCAATGCAGCAAAGTGGAATATGTCACTGTTTATTTTCTGGCCTCGAGTGGACAATAAAGTTGTGAAGTTTCAATTACTTCCGGGGGCATAACAACAACAATCAAGATGGCTGAGGTGGAGAGAGATGACCGTGATAGATGGGTAAATAAAAACGCACCCTTTTCCATGAAAAGCAGACATATGGGCACATTTCGGATTCTATGAAGTTAATGGGAAACTAGACAAGACTTACGCTGTGTGTAAAATTCTCATCTCAGGTATATAATTGTCATTGTCTTAAAGCTGCTAAGCTTCCGTTTTTGTTGAGAATAGTTGCACTTGACTGATTAAAAATTTGCCTTGTTGTGTACAGTAGAATTCTGATGCATGCATCTTAGAATCGAATTGAATCGTTACCTGGTGAATCGTAATTGAATCAAATTGTTAGGGCAGTATCAGGAGCCTTATCACCCTGTAGCCCAAGACAGCTTGCCCACTGAAGCTAAGCAGGGCTGAGCCTGGTCAGTATTTGGATGGGAGACCACTTGGGAAAACCAGGTTGCTGCTGGTAGAGGTGTTAGTGAGACCAGCAGGGGGTGCTCACCCTGTGGTCTGTGTGGGTCCTAACACCCCAGTATAGTGATGGGGACACTATACTGTCAAAAAAGCACCGTCCTTTGGATGAGACGTTAAACTGAGGTCCTGACTCTCTGTGGTCATTAAAAATCCCAGGATGTCCTGCGAAAAGAGTAGGGGTGTGCCCCAGCATCCTGGCCAAACTTGCCCATTGGCCTACTAATCATCCCTCATACTAATTGGCTATATCACTCTTAATCCTCTCCACTAATAAGCTGGTGTGTGGTGGGCGTTCTGGCGCAATATGGCTGCCGTCGCATCATCCAGGTGGATGCTGCACATTGGTGGTGGTTGAGGAGGTTCCCCCGTTCATATGTAAAGCGCTTTGAGTACTGAGAAAAGCACTATATAAATGTAAGGAATTTTTTTTTTATATATAATGCACACCCCTAAAGGTTATAGTGCATTTTAGGTGCATTGTGAAATTTCACCGGAAAGTCGAATATCCCTAACTTTTTGTGAGTAGTGTATTTAAAAATAATAATTCAAAAGTCAAATATAATTGTATACAACAGACATGTTCCAATGAAAAAAGGCTCCCAAAACTGTGCAAAATATTGCATTGTAAGTAAATGTCTGCTTCCAAGATGTTTAATAATATACATTGATGAAAATATATTTTAGTGACAATACTTTTACTGGCCCCGAATGTCTCTCACGCTTGCCCCGGGCTACCGGGCAGTCCTTTATGTTGAGCCCTGTGCATGTTAAAAATGGTGATTGTGCATCAAATCTTACCTGGAATTTTAGGTGGTGCACCTCTGTCACCATAGCCTGTAGTTAAGAAAAATGATATATCATATGATATGGTCAAACAATCAACTTTTTAAAAGATTTTAACACTAATGGTACTAGTTCACATTGTAGTCAGCTGTATTATAAAGTAATGTTTTATACTCACCAAGCTCAGAGGGAATAACCAGTTTTCTTTTCTCACCCTCGCACATTCTAGCAAAAAAAATAAAAAACATCACATGCTAAATATGATATACTTATAATGAGGTTTTTGGGTGCTATATGTGTGTAATCAGATGGCTAAGAAATTACAGCAAAACGAGGAACAGATAGAGAATTGAGACGAGAGGTTGAATTAGAACCCTAACTTATTGAAGCCAATTTTCTAACCATTAAGCCACACTTCTGACCCTACAAGTACTAGGCATGTGATCATAATGTAATGGCTCGTATGTGTATGACTTGGTTCATCCTAAGACTTGACTAAGTGTAAGAAATCATGTAGTAATATAATACTGCTCACCCCAATAAACCCTGATCCCAGCCCTTGATAACCTGCCCAGTGCCAAGTGTGAAAGTGAAGGGCTGATTCCTTGGGATGCTACTGTCAAATTCCGTCCCATCTTCCAGTTTCCCCTGCAGATCAAAACGGTTAATTACAAGACAAATACTTTATTTCACATTGATTATTATTTGGATCGGAACAGCCGAACACTTACAGTGTAGTGCATGTTCAACACGTCTCCCTTTCGGGATTTAATCGGACAGTTGTCCACTCTTTTCTTGATTCCAATCTGTAGTTTTTTCTTGTCCGCCCCATGTACGACTGCCATGAGGACAGACATTAGTGTGACAGCTAATACCAAACACAGCCTCATGTCTGTGAAGAGAAACAGCACAAGTCAATAGACAGAAATGAAATTCTCTAATTAGATTAGACTGAACTAGTCATTCATCCTCAAAATGAAATATTTAAAATATGACAAAATAAAGTTATTCTTATAGATACTAGGGGGCGGCTTCCCGGGCAGGGATTAGACTAGTCCTATACTAAAATAAATGTAAGAGCCGTCCAAACTGAAAACAACTTGCACTGACATATCTTAAAATACATCAGTGCCCTTTGTTTTGCCTCAAAATGCACACAAGTAATGTTTTAGTATGGCATGTTTGTTCAAACTAGCTAGATTTACTAATTAAACTAAGGTCTAGTCCTGTCTTAAAATAATCCCTGTCCGGGAAACCACCCCTAGATTAATAGACTCATAAGGTTGACATCCACTGCAATAGAAAGTGGAAAGACAAACCATTTACATTTGCGCATGCGCAGTGTCTGCACATAAAAGTACACGTTATCCTTAAATTTAAATATGAATGCAAGCCGTTTTAATAGCAGCAGGGCTCTGAATCAAGCTCAAAGTAATACTTTAACAAATGTATCGAAATCAATTTTACCTCGCAAAGCATTATGCCAATAACCAAATCTTTTATATCGTGTTAGATGTATCGTGTTAAGTTCATTGCGTGACGGGTAACAAAACGCCTTTTCTTCGTTTATACATTTCGTTAACTGTTTCCAGCGCCACATAATGCCGCTATAAAGAGAATCGCCTGGTATATTTCTTTGTTAGTTGCAGTTACTTTTTAAAGCTCAAGTGACATATATTTTCCCATGCTTCCTTTGATATCCTGTTATGCTACAATCATCATGCATTTTTTTACCAAATTACGAAAAAGGTGAGGCGGAGAACACAAAACTATATTTAATACAAATCAAACGCTTTATAACAAATAATGCATATCAGCAAAATGTTTATTTACCTGCAGCAAAAATTAAACACACCGTCCTCCGAAATCTCAGAAAGAGACTTCTTTAGGATTTAGGAAGTGACGTCAGGAGTCATACATGACTTCCTAGTTGCTTTGCAAATTGTAATAAATCATTTTAAATATTTAAAACGCATATAAAATGGATGTTTGAAATGACATTAAATACATAAGGTCCAACAAATAAGTTGCTTTGTTGATATACAAGACTGGTAAGGGGGACTTTTATTTTGGGTACAGCTAAAATTACTCAGAATGTACACGTGGGGGCGGTATTTACTCATACAATTCTTGTAATTTGTTGCTATACCAATGTTTAATCTGAATAACAAACACGTCGAAACATACTTTAGAATATTATTTTCTCGAAGAAAAAAAACTATGTCAAAAATATACAATGATGCAAATTCTGTATATATATATACACACACACACACACACACACCCTCCACTTGTTCCATTTAATGAGGCCTTATTAAAACTACAGGTGGCAGAAATCTGTTCCTGGACCATGGCATATATTCAACCTCAATCCTGAACACCCCCCCCCCACCATAATCACCATATTCTTCCTTGTGAAAAGGTTTCTCATTTAGATCCCATGTGTCATGTACCGTGTGACTGTACTGTATGTGACTGCAATAAGAAAGGTTGTGGTTGCTGTGGTGGGTGACAAAGGTGAGCAGACAGTCTTCTTACTTCTGTCATTTGACTCTCCCGTGGCTTGTTTCAATGTGACGGACTGAATGCAAATGAGTCAGCTGCTCTTTCCAAAATGATCTCGTTTCACCACGAGTCTCCCGGTGCCTCGATAAATCACAAAAACTGAATCAGCGTACAGGCGGATGTGCGTTATGTATGACCTTAAATGAATAAATTATTACAGTCTTCAGCAGATGTGCAGTAATCACGCAGTGCCTACCAAATGTTGCCATCACAGATTGTTGGTTAAAATTAATTGAAGGCGATATGTTCCTCTGACAGTGTGTTCATCTCTCGTTTGATAAAGAATGTTTCACATATACAACATATAGTAAGTTCAATGAATACTGGATGCTTATCTATTACAAGCAAGCAGGTTAAACCTACATGACAGCAATAATCGCTAGTCAGAGATCAGACAGTTTGTGTCTAACACATCTCTGGCCCCATACTTGCTAAACAGTTACATTATAGGCTTACTGTATAGGCCTATATTGTAATAGATCACCACTGACTAGCCAGGTGTCTTATGCTGAGTCCTTCTCAAACTAGCAACAGACCAACAACATTTAGAGACAATTTGTTCAGAAGAATGCTACCTAGATCATCCCATACCAGTTAACCAGCCAAACCATGACCTTCTGAATTTAATGTCATGCAGTGCTTCATGGGAGTGGGCAACCACAACTGAGCTCTTTTTGTACAATTTTCATTGTCATGGTAACAGCAACATCTGTGATTGATGGCTCTTACTTAGGATTCAACTACTAAACTTAAAAAAAATTAAAGTGAAATGAAAAATGACACTGACTTGTGGCGTCTACTTATTTAACATTCCTTGAGCTCCTTGTAGTTTTTTCCAAAGGGTTGCTGTGAAAGTCATTCAACAGAGAAAATGAATGCAATTTTATTTTAGTCCAGCAACACTGTTGTTCTGCTCTATTGCAATGTAATATTTTTGTGCCGCTGCTTCTTGTGTTCTTATCGTGCATCCATTGAAGAGCTTTTGGGCTTCTGTTTCATAAGAAACTCCAAAACATTTTAACAGTGATGTATTGGTTCAAGACACACTTTTACAAACACATACAATGTGAAAGCACCGCCGGTAGACGATCCTTTTAAGTCCTTTGGCAAATGAATAATTTCTGGAATCATAAGTGCCGTACGTTTTAATGAAAGAAACCATTGCACAACCTGTCTTGTGTGCGTGTCTCTCTCTCTCTCTTTGTGTGTGTGTGCAAAAATAACAAGACAATCCTGAAAAACAAGTGTCTTTTTAGTTGCAAGTACAATCTTAAAAATAAAGGTGCTTCCTCCCAATGCCAAATAAGAAGCATTTTTGGCTGAAAGATGTGAGGTGTAAATTGAAACAATAAAGGTGTGCTCACATACTGATAAAAATGAATACCTTCTAAGGCACGGTAAGTCGCATGGATAAGAGTGTCTGCCAAATCCATCAAATGAAATTTTGTTATGATACATCAGTGGGTTTGGGCGACACAAAGTCAGCGGCTTGATTCGGCAGTGTCTGGTTTACAGGTACTTCCTGTATCCTGAGATACCTTCATCATCTTGTAGCACAATTCTGTGTGTGCGTGGGGAATGTGATTGAGCCTGATCAAGTTTGAAAAATAAAATGGCAGCCAAGAGGCGTAAGATTGCATTTTAGCGAGAAATTAGTATTGTAGTTTTCAAATATGGGATTAGTTATCACAAAGGTGCTCTCTGTTTATATTTCATAGAGAATTCCATTATGCTGCTTATGAAAGCTGTCCGAATGGGTTTCACGAAGCTACCTTCATGGCGCCGAAATGCGAAGTGCACCTTTAGCAATCTGACCAATGTAAAAACGTTGTTTGTCTGCCAGTGTTTCCTGGGTGGCACGCCACCAGCGGCTTGCCGCTGCTGGACCACCGTTGGTTTCTACTTAAACAATTATCAACAAAAAATAATAGGAATCAAAAATAATAAAAATCTTAAAGGGGACATTTCACAAGCCTTTTTCAAGATGTGAAATAAATCTTTGGTGTCCCCAGAGTACGTAGTGAAGTTTTAGCTCAAAATACCCCACAAATAATTTATCATAGCACGTGTTTTGGGTGTGTCCTTTTAAATGAAAATGACCATGGTGCCATGGTTGGATAGTGCAGATTAAAGGGTGGTATTATCCCCTTCTGACATCACAAGGGGAGACACATTTCCCATTTTTTTCATGCTTGCAGAGAATGGTTTACTGGGTTGATCTTTTTTTACATTTTCTAGGTTGAGATAAGCACTGGGGACCCATTTATAGCACTTAAACATGGAAAACTCTGATGCTCATGATATGTCCGCTTTAAGAACAGATAAAAAAAAGTGAGACTGGAAAAATATAGGCCGTGTGTGTGTGTGTGTGTGTGTGTGTGTGTGTGTGTGTGTGTGTGTGTTCAATTTCTCATTAATGCAATTATCTAATCAACCAATAACAACCAATCACATGGCAGTTGCTTCAATGCATTTAGTGGTGTGGTCCTGGTCAAGACAATCTCCTGAACTCCAAACTGAATGTCAGAATGGGAAAGAAAGGTGATTTAAGCAATGTTGTGTGTGGCATTGTTGTTGGTGCCAGACGGGCCAGTCTGAGTATTTCACAATCTGCTCAGTTACTGGGATTTTCATGCATAACCATTTCTAGGGTTTACAAAGAATGGTGGAAAAAAGGAAAAACATCCAGTATGTGACAGTCATGTGGGCGAAAATGCCTTGTTGATGCTAGAGGTCAGAGGAGAATGGGCCAACTGATTCAAGCTGATAGAAGAGCAACTTTGACTCAAATAACCACTCGTTACAACCGAGGTATGCAGCAAAGCATTTGTAAAGCCACAACACGCACAACCTTGAGTCGGAAGGGCTACAACAGCAGAAGACCCCACCTGGTACCACTCATCTCCACTACAAATAGGAAAAAGAGCCTACAATTTGCACAAGCTCACCATAATTGGAAAGTTGAAGACTGGAAAAATGTTGCCTGGTCTGATGAGTCTTGATTTCTGTTGAGACATTCAGATGGTAGAGTCAGAATTTGACGTAAACAGAATGAGAACATGGATCCATCATGCCTTGTTACCATTGTGCAGGCTGCTGCTGGTGGTGGTGTAATGGTGTAAGGGAAGTTTTCTTGGCACATTCTAGGCCCCTTAGTGCCAATTGGGCATCGTTTACATGCCACGGCCTACCTGAGCATTGTTTCTGACCATGTCCATCCCTTTATGACCACCATGTACCCATCCTCTGATGGCTACTTCCAGCAGGATAATGCACCATGTCACAAAACTTGAATCATTTCAAATTGGTTTTTTGAACATGACAATGAGTTCACTGCACTAAAATGGCCCCCACAGTCACCAGATCTCAACCCAATAGAGCATCTTTGGGACGCATCCCACAAATCTCCATCAACTGCAAGATGCTATCCTATTAATATGGGACAACATTTCTAAAGAATGCTTTCAGCAGCACCTTGTTGAATCAATGCCACGTAGAATTAAGGCAGTTCTGAAGGTGACGGGGGTCAAACACAGTATTAGTATGGTGTTCCTAATAATCCTTTAGGTGAGTATATATATATATATATATATATATATATATATATATATATATATATATATATATATATATATATATATATATATATATATATATATATATATATATATATATATATATATATATATATATATATATATATATATATATATATATATATATATATATATATATACACTCACCTAAAGGAAACATATATACAGTTCACTTTAACACTGCATATGTTCAAACCAAATCTATGCCCTTGGATTCACAACAGATTAATAGTCTTATATAGGTTCCAGTAAGAAAGGTGAATAAAAGCAATATACTATAAGAGAAGGTCATTTGTGATTGTAAGGATGAGTAATTGATGACCCTATTTCCTGTTTCTTTGTCCTGGAGCTGTACAGGTCATTGATTGGACACGGGTATCTCAGCCACTGCGAAATGGTTCATATTCCTCTTGCGGTGAAACACTGCAGCCCAAAGCAGACAGTGACTAATCAAGTAAGAATGTACCTAATGATAACAGTGTAAAATCACATTGGCCGAGAGAGATTGAATTTATTCTGCCGATGCGGGAGGCACATTGGCTTCAGTGCCCTTCATGATAATAAATGTGCTGATGAGGTCTTCCTCAAGATCTCTGGAAATAATGCGGCCCAGGAAGACACTTATCTGCTTCGGTGGCTCAGATGTTTCACAATGCATTGCTATATTACACACCACAGCGAGCAATGCTACCGCAAACCAGAAGCTTTACACGGCTACAGATGTGACAAAAATAATCTACAGTACGAAACCGAACACACAGAGCAATCTAACACATCTTTTTACAGAATGTCTGCCGATAACTCCCACTTGTCTCCTGTACGTCCCGTGTGTGGTGGCATTAACGCACAAGGTGTGACCTTTTCCAATCAGAGTTTCATTATACGCTCATCGCACTAAGAGCTCCACATTCAGACTGCGGTATAAACAAGGCTCACAAATTGGACTGTACACTCGCTAGGAAAATTAGGCAAATGGCTTCATATTCAAGCCTCACAAATGAAGCCAAATGGGTATTTGCACTCTATTCAGAGGAGGCGGCTTGTCCCAGCCCCCTGCAGTAACTCTACAGGGTAGCAACGTGCCAAAAGACTCATCTAATGAGGAAGGTTTCTGACACTAGATGACCTTGCGGTAATGGTGTCTCTCTATAACTAGTAAAAATGATTATAAATGAGGTAAGTAAAAATGTCATTGTATTTTGATAAGGAATTCATTTTCTTGCTGCTAAATGGAAAAGTGCCTGGATATAAATTGTGCATAATGTGTCACATCATGAACAGGATGAATGATGATCAATGCATAAATTAAAGCTTATCGCATGTTAGTCTTGAGTACCTATAGAGTAGTATTACATTCTTAATATATCTAATATAGTCTTATTATAGTCTTTAGTTTTATCAGATTCATAAAATACAGATCAGCTCTACCGAAAGATAAAATTCTTTCTTTCTAATATGAATTTAATGTGAATGTAATTAAGACTATATGCATAATAACATGATTTCAATGGAATTGCTTTGGGATCCAAAAGGGACTGGATATTTCATGACTCTAGAAATCTCCAACTCTCACTGAAAATGAGTAACTTTTTCATTTTGTTGCTGTCGGTATACGAATAAGGCTACAGCCGAGCCGCGGCCTCAAACAGCTTTTTCAAGTCTCAGCTGCTTGCCTACCAGCATGCAGACGGATGAGTGGACTCTGCCGCCAGTGGCCCCCCCAAGGATGCAAACGGATTCTCACTCCAACATGCACGCACTCTTCCATAATCACTTCCCCTCAGCTCTGACCCACACAAACCAGTGACTCAGATAAGGAGACTGTGTGAAGGACAGACAGACAGCGAGAAATTACAGAGTAGCTGCAAGCCACAGTCAGATCTTCAAACTTTTAGCCTATATAAACTTTTACATTTACATTCATGCGTTGGCAGATGCTTTTAACCAAAGCAACTTACGGCGCATTCGAGCTATATATTTTATCAGCGTGTGCTGCCAATCAAACCCATGACCTTTGGGTTGCTAAAGCAATGCTCGATCAATTGAGCTGCAGGAACACTTGATTCTTGCCAGGTGAGAGGCTCGTGCAGGATTTGCGAAACTGCATGTCATGAGAAGACGACCAAAATCGCATACGGATGTGTGTACACCATACTATAAAAAAGATGTACGTAGTGTCCGTGACGTCACCTATAGGTTTCTAAAGATCGTTTGAAGGTTAAAGTAGGGGGTGCCTTCCATCGCCATCTGGCCCGCACATAACTCGCGGATATCCGAAAATGGGTAAAGAGGCGGGACGTGGGTGAAAAATTCACCCCATCACAGTTGTCATGAAAAATTTGTGTACCAGGCTGTAAACATTATTTTCTACTGTAGAGTTGGGCATTGTAACATGGGGGTCTATGGGAATTTACTCTCTTTTGGAGAGACAGCCTCTAGTGGCCAGTCGATGAATTGCAGTTTAAATCATTTATGTATCGGTTTCATCAGAGGCCCTGTCCCAAATGGCGCACTTCATGTGGACTTTCGGTCTCGTGGACGTGCTCGCTTAGTCTACGAGTCCGTATGGTGTCACATCTGTCATTTTTTTACGCTTCGAAGTGTGCTCATCAGCGCCCCCTTTGCCCCCTTCATGTGGTCTTTGGCGAAGCCCGCAATGCAGCAGGCTTCGCACACTTTACCAACCCAGAAGTCCTTGCGAAAGAGCAATTAGACCAATCAGACGCTGAAAGGGAGGAGTTCACACTGAAAGGCAACTTCTCTTCCTATTTCTGGCTTGACGCTTGAGTCTGTCACAAAATACGACTCCGGTACAACCACGTGGACTCTCATCAAGGGTCCTAAAAGTCTGAACTACATGATGTCATCAAATTGTGAACTCTGAGGAGGACCACAAGTCCGGAGTGTGCAATTTGGGACAGGGACATAGATAGCGGAAGGTTGCCCCTCAATGTACACCAGGGGTGGGGAACCCTGGTCTTGGAGGGCCACTGTCCTGCAGAGTAACCCTAATTAAACACACCTAAAAAAATCTAATTAAATTCTTCAGGATCACTTGGAGATGAAATTCAGGTGTGCCTGATTAGGGTTGGAACCAAACTCCGCAGGACAGCGCCCCCCCAGGACCCAGGGCTCCCCACACAAAAGTTGTCACTGGGGAGATGCCTTTATAAAAAGTATACCTAAAATGTAAATACTAGTACCTCAAATGTACATATCTGTCTCTAATTGGTACATATAGGACCTTTTTAAAATTTGAGAGTGTACCTATTACAAATGGCTTGTAGTGCACTATAAGTTGCTTTGGATGAAAGCATTTGCCAAATGCATAAAAGTAATGTAAAGGTTTTTATTAGCTGACACTATTATTCTCAGAGTGTACAGGATTAATAGTTGCAATTCATTGGATGCATTGATTTAAAGGTGCACTCAGTGTTACCCCTTAAGAAATGAATGATGGAGCACCTTGCTATAACTGATAATAACTACTGTTAGTGGCTCGGGGAACAAAACATCGACATTTTGGGTCCATGGCCAGGAAACTCCCCAGACCTTAATCATATCCCCTTGTTAAGTCATGATGTAAGGAATAGCTACTGTTTTCGGGTCCAAGCCTCCCACTCATTTTAATAGAGGATATTATTTAAACAGCCGTTTATGAGCACTATTTATTCATATTACACAGTTACGCCAACTTTTTATAAACTTACAGTGTACACCGCAGTCTCCAGGCTCACAGCAACACAGACAGCAATATATTAATAATTCATAAAAAAATCATGTGCATGAGTCCATATCTGGTCATCTCGGATTTTGTTTTTGTTATTTATAAAAAATACGATCTGTTGTTTTTGGTAGTTTTGATATGAGTGTTAGCATGATTTTTTGTTATTTCTCTTAGGCATTTGAGATCAGTTGGACCCTGGAAACGCTGCATCATGTCAGATTTAACAAGCAGATTGAGAACTTGTGGTCAATCCTCAAGAGGCGGGTGGATAAACAAAAATCCGCAAATTCTGACCAACCCCAAGCATTGATTATGCAAGAATGAGATGCCATTAGCATGACAGGGGAATCGAAATTACTTAATAATTGTCAATAAAAGCCTTTTATGAAATATAAGCCTTTTAATTATACTTCAGTAACATCTTACAAAAATATCTAAAAATGTATATTTGCATCATTCTCAAACTTTCACCCGCGGCTGAACAGCCACAATGGTTTTGTTACTTCAATACGTGATAACCTTCTTAAAATGTTCAAACAGCTGAAAGAAACAGACTAATGAGATGGTCTTCAAATGTATAATGACATAAGACAGGAGAAGAAGCGTTAAGAAATGAGAGAGTACAAAAGAAATGAATGCAGGAGAGAGATGAAAATAAGATTGTGGGATTGACAGGAATGTGCGAGGAACATTTAAACATATGATTCAGTTCGAATGACTAACTGGCAGATCACAAAAGCTGAAGTCACCGATCTGGAATAGAAAGTTAATTTAATAAGGATGATATTCATGTGCCGCGTTCAGATATAACACCTACAGTTGGGTCACTTCTGTACAGCATCATAATAAACACAGTTCTAATATTAGCATATTTAATTTGACATTTCTGAGTCATTCGTCCAGTGAAACACCCCCACCCCCAGCGTGTTTGTCAGACAAGCATCAGAGGCAACAGTGACCGACACAAAAGTCCCCGCAGAGCTTCACCCACAGATACACATGCACATCTATCAATCCATCAGTTGTGTGAATAAACTCACCCCACACTTCCTGCCAGAACAGAATGAGCATATGGATGCACAGGGGAGCTTCATCCATCACTCCTACAATATCCCACAATCATATACTCGCGTTTCGCCACAAGCACACCAATATGGTCACATCATTTAGTGGTATTGTTGGCAGGCTGTCTATTGCAAATCATAAGGCTGCCATACGTTAATGCATTTAATTGTAGACTGATACAGTTTACATTATTATATAACAATTAGTTTCATGATTTAAATGGACGGCAGGAGAATAACAGCATTAGGAATCATCACAGTTTGTATCACTTGACAGGTTTTCCGATGTGGCAAAACAAATCCTGCACTGATTTTCCTTAGAAAGGTTTTTGTCTACTGTTTAAATTATAATTTAAAGGTCCCATTGATTTGTTGATTTGAAGCTTTGATTGTGTTTACAGTGCACAATATAACAAGTGTTAATATTTCACGTGTAAAAAACAGGGTATTTTTCCACACAATTTACTTATCTGTTTAGCGCTGTTTTCACTGTCCTAAAAACGGGCTGTCTTTCTTGTTCTATTAAGTCTCTCCTTCAGAAATACGTAACAAGTTCTGATTGTGTAGTTTGTTTAGTGTATATGGAAGGCCGTTTAAGCAAAAACTTGTTAAAATCACGTGTTAATGCATAAGTGCGTGTTAACCACGATTTACGCTTTAACACGTAGTGCATGTTAACACGTGATTTTAACATGTTTTTGCATAAACTGCCTTCCATAAGTGTAATTCGACAGCAGCTTAGCTTAGCACAGTGTTTCTCAAACTTTTTCTGACATTCCCCAGATTGGAGGTAGGGAAGGGTTTGGAGCCCCACCTATTCCTAATCGCCTCAACAAAATTGTAATCAAGTACAAGTAGGCTTTAAGTTTAACTGTTTAATCGCATATTCTTAAAACATAACAACATTAAACACTTTCAATAGAGAAAATAAACGGGCAAATGCATTATCAGTTTGCATGGAATAAGACTTTGTTCAAAATTTAATAATAATAATAATAATAATAATAATAATAATAATGCAACTGTGTTTGCATTTTGTCTCTGACACAAGTCATCATACTTTCTTTTCGGCTGGCTTTTTGGTTGATTAGGTCCACTGTCTGTCTTGGTTGTCTCTGCTAGTGCTGAATTTTTTTTTTTATTCCGTGTCACAAACTTACTTCATTGTTAACTTTTATACCTGCTACCTCCTGTACCGCCTTTCCACATTAAAGTTTTTATTCCGCTTCAACTAACATTCGGACATTAATTTGTTCTTGTAGGCTATGGTTTCGTGTGACATTTTCTTCAAAGTCTGATGTTGTTTTAAGTTAGGCTTATATTTAAATGTGTCATTTTGAGTGTATGGTCAATAAATAAAGGAATTAATAGAGGTGGGCACAAAAATGACCAAATTTCCTCTGATTTGACACTCCCCACTTGTAATGTTCCTATTCCCAACAAAGGGCCTGCCCCACACTTTGTGAAACGCTGGCTTAGCATAGCCGTTTGAGCTTAGCTGGCGACTGATGTATTTCTGTGGGCGGAGTTTAGTCAAAAAAATTGTATTGATGTCATTTAACTGGGAAGTAAAGGGTTGTTGGAAGTAAACCAGCCATTCGCTGTAGGCTTTGAAAGGGGAATTCTGTTAAAGAAAATATATCACCTGGCAGTAAACTTTGAGCTTTATCATTTTGCATGTATTATTTATGCTCTAACAGCAACATTACACACTAACTAAAGTTGTAAAATGGGATCAGGAAGAACGTGAATTTTAATAAAAATATTTTGCACTTTAAGCGTAATCAACTTTGATTTACAAGTTATTTCAACTTAATTTTTTATCTTGACTAGTGATAAGTAGCTGTAACTTATAAAGCTGAATTAGCTTAACTTATTACAGCTTTACAGCAACGTACTAGTCAAGATAAAATAATAAATATGATTACCTCATTCTCAAGCAAACCGAGATACACGTCCATCATCTTTCAGACTAGTACATTTGGAGTTATTTTAATAAATGTCCTTGCTTTTCCAAGCTTAAAATGGGAGAAAATGGGGATCAGGGAACAACTTCTGACTTTAAACCCTGAAGAAATGCATCCATCCTTCACAGAAGTAATCCACACAGCTTTAAGGAGTTAATAAAGGTATTTTGTGGGTAATCCCTGTTTTCTACCATTATAAAGCTTGGAAGTGCAAGGACACTTACTAAAATAACTCCAAATGTGTTTGTCTGAAAGATGATGGAGCTATGTATCTCAGATTGCTTGAGAGTGAGTAAATCATGGGGCAATTTTTATATTTGGCTGGAGTATCCAGCAAAAAAACTTCTTGCGTCTTGAGTTGCAATAAAAAAGCTTTTTTGCCTTTCCCAGCAAGCAATTTTGGCTGAAAAAAGGCTAAATTTAGGCTGTCAATGAAAGTTCCATATCCCGAAAATAGAAAATGCATATACATTTAGAACCTGTAAAAGAAATTAAAGCAAACACTTTGAACACCTGTTGAGTTTGCTAACGTAATGAAATATAGTACTTCTCAAAGTTATTTCAAATATGGCATGTAACCAAATTCAAGGTTATTTAGGTTGGACCGGGTTACTCATAGCAGGACTATATTCGGTCTAGTTAGCCGTCATTTCACCATCTCGGTTTTTGCTTGCTGGGTTGGGATATTGCTTAATTGTTATGACAAATTATAAAGCTAGTATGTCCCAGCCTCCTACTTTAGGTACATTATTTGCAGCAGTAAAGCAGACAATCGATAAGCTTGCGTTTATTTGAGGCATGTGACGTCATCCGCATATGAAAGCACGATCACAGGTATCGATCAGCTCTTTTTGAATATCTAATGGAGCCCGCTCTGGCCCCGAGCACACGTTGACTCATATTTTTATGTTGGGTTATTTTTATTGCATACTTTCAGGATTCCTATCTACGCTGACACTAAAGCTCTTATCGAATTATCCTGAGATCCACGCGCATCTCCATGTGATTCATTATTGATTTACAGTCGCACATCCCTAATGCTAAACATCACAAATAACAGAGACGAGAGACAGTCCATTATCTTCCTTTTATTCATTTATTTTGTTCTCCAACACTTATCTATGATAAACGAACATGAGTAGGGTAAATTAGTATTTGCATATGTTGTAATATTCATTATCAAAACAGATGGAAAGAGATGAATTCACAGAAGGAAAAAAAAGACACATTCAATGCACATATAGGCTACTATTAAAGGCATCACATCCAAAATCTCACACAGATCAGTTCCAGTTCCCCCAAAAAACATTTCAAGTTAAAAGATTTATTAACACTGAGATATTTACCCTGTAAGTTACCATTGTGCCTAAAGAACAAATCAGCTACGTTCAATGCTATATTAGGATTGCGCATGACCCAACTTTGATCAAATAATGCATTGTTGTATTTTTAAGCCCGGCTTTATCCACTTGTCAGCTCAAAAACTCTTATAGACGAGCCGAGAGAGGGTTAACAGGACGAGCCAACAGCCTGAAAACATCAAGGACTTTTCCAGAGCCTTTCCAACACCCCCGCCTGTGCCCCAAACAGATACTGGAACCAAATAAAGTCAAAAGACAACACGGTGCTTCCCCCTCCCAACAATTTAGTGCCTGTTGTGATACACAAGTTAGCAGAGATGTATTTACCGTCAGGTTATACAAATGTCATCGAATAAGTTTATATTAAACACAGTGAAAAACTGATGATGAGAACAGTTTACTACATTCACTCACAGATGTTCAGAGCTCTAAGATCCAAAATAATAAGCGATCCTGTATCTCTCAAAAAACCATTAGCCCATTTTAATGGCATCACATTTGTGGGTGCACATTGAAATACCATACTGCTCTCCATAAATGACGTGAACACATCCAAGTTACAAGCTATTGGTCCTTGTCGAAGAAGTGGTCTACTTGGGGTCGAGATTGTTTCGGCTATTTCAGATGCTGCCCGGTGGACCTCTTCAGCGGGAACAGCCAAGCATCTCGTAGATTCCAGGACGAGTGCTTTCAATTAAACGGGCCATTAAATCAAACCTCTCATTATCAGTTACAAATTATATCAATTGTGTTCAACATGGGAAATTAGACAATGCTGGAGACTACAGCTATTTGTGCCAGCATAGCGGCCATGAGGCATCTGTTGCTTAGGGGAATGTAACGGGACGGCGAAATAAAATCGCATTAAGGGAGGGATTGAAACAGAAGCATGAGATGAGTCCTGGGAAATGAAGGTCCCCCTAAAGTCTGCATTTCAACCGAGTGTTCCCTGCAGTCCCCAAAGAGTCTATAAGTGCTCTTAAATATAAAGCCATCGATCGTCATTGCCCTCAGTGGAACTCAACACACTCGTGTCTGAGCATTTATCTGTCTGACCAATTAAATGAGCAAGGCCATTGGTTAAAGAAGAGCAGGTATTTATGACACAATTAACTGGTCGATAATTTACGCTACTCTATAATAAGACTTAAAGATGAATATTCATCTGCAACTGTGCTCAAAAAGACAATTTGTGCTCTAGTTAGGGGTATGGACTGTGTATAGGATATATTTTGGATGATTGGGATTTTTGTTAGCTCTCAAGAACTATTTTATAGTGCATTCATGTAAACGATTGCATACTGTGTGTAAGACACACAGAAACGCGGCCTATATTAAGACTAATTTGGTTATTTATTTATTGCTTCATTCTTAGCATAAATCTTTTAGTGATCACTACTTTCATTAACAATTAACAGACATTAGCAGCTACTAAAAAAAGCTAAACGCTAGTTCACATCCTTCTCACAGACAATAAAAGTGATGAAGGATCACGAATAAGCGCATATGACACTATTCAAGAATGCATTTTCAGAATCACGTTGTTGACAACTCAGCCTTCCACCTTTTGTTATGCCTGACGTGTTCGGGTAATGCGTCTGCCACCTTATGTATAGTAAGTGTGTCGATTTTAGTGTGCGAGTGTGTGTTTAGTGTTGCAGGGGTTGGCAGTGATGAGATGTCATGTTCCCTGCTACAGGCCTTGATATCTATTCAGTGATCTCCAGAATAAGATCATCTCCTTCCAGGGTGCTGTCGCTGGTCACGTACACCTTGGCCACGGTGCCAGACAGCGGCGAGTTAACCACCGTCTCCATCTTCATGGCGCTGAGGACGCACAGCGGCTGCCCTTTCTCCACCTTCTGACCCTGCTTCACTTTCACCTCCACCACCTTGCCGGGCATAGGAGCTCCTATCTGTCCGCGAACGTCCTTCAGGGCTTTAGGGTGGAAATGCATCTCCTAGGATTTTAAAGATGAACTGAGATTAGCGCACAGCAAAATTTGAACTTCAACATAAAATTTTAAGTGTGTTGCACATCCATGGTTTCCATTAAATCAGTGTTGACAGTTTAATATACGTGACTCTGTTTGTGAACTCTTATAATCGAATTTTTGGGATTAGTTTGATTTCAATTATTGGTTTTACTTTAATTTCAATATTTGACATTGATTTCAATATTTGCCTTACTCAGGCAATATATTAAAGGGGACATATCATGAAATTCTGACTTTGGTGGTACAAAATAAAACGTAGCGCTTTTCTAAGCGGATTTAAAAGATGAACTATATTTTATGGCGTAATAGCACTTTTGTGAGTACTTCGACTCGCCTGAAAAGTCCGCTTCCCTTCTCACTCTCATAATGAGAGAGGGAGGGTGCTACTGCGCCGAGTCGAAGTACTCCCAAAAGTGCTATTACGCCATAAAATATAGTTCCTCTTTTAAATCCGCTTAGAAAAGCGCTACGTTTTATTTTGTACCACCAAACTTGCTCATATAACTACTCGTCTTAAATAGGAAAAACGTTGATGTGTTTGGTCACTTCTAACTTTATCTCTAAATAGTACCATTGAATGAATGGGGCTAAGCTAAATGCTATCAAAGCGTCGCAGCGCGCTCCAGCGCTTACGTGCACGCACACAGATGATAGAGGGATGTATCAACAATTCTTAGTTAAGGTAATAACATATTTTAATATTGAAAATGAGTAGACTATTCCTTTAAAAAGTGTTGTGAAATGTCGCCTTTAGAGATATCAATGATATATTTTCACAATGTTCTTTACATCATTTAGGATGATTTTATGTAGAAAACAGTTATATTTACATATCATTGAACACAAGCCATCACTGGCCTACAGTTTACATTTTGTAATCAAGCTGTTAGTTATCTGTCGGGTAGTACATGTTCCTCAGGGCCCTTTCAACATATTTGTTGTGTTTTTACATTCAATACAGCAAGACTCAGAAACAGTACAGTATGCACGGGTCCCGAGGCTCTTTGTTAAAAGCTACGCTTTTTAAATCTGACATGGCAGTGTTTTAGTGTTATGTTTACATGTACCAACAATTAAAAAATAATGCACCTGTGCCAGCGTCTCCTTATTCATTCTGTGCTGTCAGCTCTGGTTAAGCGTGGTCTGATAAATGCATCGAGCCGAGTCTGGTCTGAATGCGGACTCGTGGTGATTAAATGTGTTTATTTTAATCGTCTTTTTAAATAATTAATTATACTGAATGAATTCAGTTGACGGCACTAATAAACAGCAATCACACCCAAGCCTAATTATGGAACAAATGGAATCCCAACTGTAAGGCATTTGAAATTTTTCGGGACATCCCATTTCCCTTGTCAGGGAACATGCACCCTCAACCTTATAAGATACCGTTTCAATCTTTTAATAAAAACAGATGACAAACAAACTCCCTTATACCTTCATGGCCACGGTGTCCTTGACAAGTACGGATCTGAGCTGACCGTTGAGCTCGAAGAAAACCTCTCTCTGACCGGCTTTATTAAGATCTCCCAGAGCCAAAGCTTTGATGTGGAGAGTCTTGCCTCGTTCCAGTTCCACCTGAGACAGAAAGTTTTCCAGGTGGAAAAACAAAACTGATGGTTAAGATGTGGGAATGACATTTACAATAAATGGAAGACAGGATGATGTAAGGCACACTAACAGCAAGTATGCTTCTTCTGTTTAATAAATGAAACCATTTTATTTATTGAAAAAGATTCATTCACACCTCAAACTCTTCAGCAATCTTGGGTCCGTCCAGGAAAATTCTGGTGTCGAGACAGTCCACAGGGCCGAAGGTTTTAGTAAAATCTTTGTACTCCTGAAACACTTTGGGGTACATGGCAGCTGACATCACATCCTCTGGGGTGATTTTATGCCCGTGGGCTTCTCGCAGTTGCTTCTCCAAAGCTTGAAAATCCATGGCGGGGAGAGAAGCTCCAGGACGGCCCTCCACACGGGGCAGAGACTTTAAAACCTAAGATACAAATAAGTAATGAGAAACCCTAAAAATATACATTATACATTCTGAATTATCAGTGCAATATTTTAGTTTTTTTTTTTTTTTTAAGTTAAACTATAAGCGGATGATGTACCGGCAATCCCCACGAGCCCCAGAATGAATCTGAGAATATTTATAACTGATCATTAGCGGAATTAAAATAAATCTTTCTTCGCTTTATTTAGATTAATTTTACAGGCTGAAGAATTGATAAATTCGATAATCAGCCGTGAGTCAACCATGAATTAACCATGTCACCAAATGTAAATATTCATACACAGTAAAACAATCTTTGTTGTTTAAGCTGTTTCAAATGCAGAAGACAAAAATGAAATACTTCTTACTCAAACAAATGCTTGCATAATGATGAGCAATTAATGTTACAAGACAACACAGGAAAAATAGGCCAGCGCCGGTATTGCTCAAATGTTTGTTATCTGAAATATATGCAAAGCAGATGGCCTATAATTTACAAGCATTCTAAATGAGCTGCATACTTGCATGCACAGAAAAGCACCGGCATTGTTTCTCAAAGATGTGAGACACATTTGTCAAGGAAACAAGTTATGTTGCATAGGAATGGCTGCTGGGTAATTGGGGCGTTCAGGACAATGGGATTTTTTTCCTGCATGCATCTCTGACAAACACAACTCGGTGATACTGCACTCAAGAGACTGCAGGAAGGTGGAAAAGCATGTGGGCCAATGGGAAACCCTCTCACAAAAATCAACACCAAGACTGAGATTAACCAATAGAATCTCTCCAGCGAGAGATATTATGATTATTTATATTGCACACTACAGAAAGTTGCATACAAAAAATACAAAAATATACTGTAAATACAAAATAATGCTGTAAAGATACAATTAATAATTTAAAATAAAATGTTAGATTTTAACCCAAGCTGAGCAGGATCAACCTTATTTATAATATCTTGAATTCCTAATATTAACCCTAAACCTTAACCCTTTACCTAGCACAGCCCTTTTTGAGAGTGGGGTGTAAAGGTGATGTACCTCTTCAAATTCATATAACTGGCATTTTTTGGTCTAGAAGCCTAATTTTATGCTATTTTTTATGAAAGTGTCTGAATGTGAAAATATTAAATAAGAAAAAAATGTTATAGCAGTTTAAATTTATTGTAATAAATAAAAGTAATGCAATATAGTATTTTTTTATTCATCAAATTAAAAAAAAGAGGTTTGTGTTGGTTTGCGACGAGGTTTGCTACATACTATTGTCACAAATTATTAAATAACAGTCAATGCATTATTATTACTGCTAAAAAGTTTTGAAATATAAAAAACTACATTCTTAAGGGGGTCGCACACCGGTCGCGCAGCTCAGCGCTGTGCCGTTCTAAAAAACTCGAACACATTGCTTTCTATGAGTATACGCACACCGGCGCCAACAGGTGGCGCCTGTCCGCGCCGCCCAGCTACTACTCAGGAAGTTGCTCAAATCCCTGTCGCACCACAGAGCGCCACTCACATAGTTTAACATTAAATAACATAATTTTTGGCCCAAATCATTAACGATTAACATTAGCAACCAATGTATATTTTGCATTTTGAAGTAGACGCTATCTGATGAAGCACGCGCTATTTAATATTTACATGAAGAAAGTAAACTTGGTGTCCAGCTCACGGGACAGTGCCAGTTGCTTACCCTATGCTTTATTTGTAACCCTAAAATATAACAAAAATTATTCGGACTCAAGAGTACGACCCCACAGTGCATTTGTTTGTAAATGCATATATGGGTAAGTCTTTCCTATTTTTTGGGGCAGTTTCCTGAACAGGGCTTATCCAAGTCCTAGACTAAAATGCATGTTTGAGCTGCCTTAATTTAAAAACACCTTGTACTGACACATCTTAACATATATTAGTGCCATTGTTTTGTCTCAAGATGCACACAAGTATTGTTTTTTATATGGTTTGTTTGTAAAAACTACTTAAAGTCCTAATATAACCCTCAAGCAATCCGAGATACATATGTACTTCATCTTACAGATGAAGAACTCCAAACACATTTGGAGTTATTTTATTAAATGTCCTTGCTCTGTTTAAGCTTTTTAGTGGTAGAAAACAGGAATCAGGGAACAACTTCTGATTTTAAACCCCAGGCAGGGAGCTACACTGCGACCAAAATGGTCGCATATGCGACCTTTTGAACTGCCGTTGCGACCCTAATTTTTAATGGGTCGCAAATGTGCTACCTAATGTTTTAGACAATATGCTATGATTTACTATGAGCATTTATTAAAACAGAAACGTGGATTTTAAGAATACGTTTTATAACGTGCTCTGAGCCATTTTGGCTTCATTTTGCGTGAAAGCACGTCGTGTCTCTCCTTATCAGTGTGCGTTTGCGTGCTCAGCTGTTTCTCAATGAATTAGGTGCGACGCGACGCAAGCGCAGTGTCTTCCATGTTTCTGAACTTGAGCAGAGGTCTTTCTTAACTGAGGACGCGGGACCCGTATGGTTCCGGGTTTATATTTTAAATGGTCTGTCGGGTCCGGTTAGGTCCTAGTTTAATTACTTTGGGTCCCAAGTCTGATTAATGTTGTGTTTATAACCCGAGTCGATCGGAAAACGGCCATGAGCGCTACCGCACTAAAGCTCGAGTGCAGTTTCAGCGTGCCTTCGGTTTCTATGGCGATACGACCACGCGCTGCATTTTCTTTCTCACATTTTTTTTAATAATCTTATTATTAATAAACCATATCTTTTCTGAAACCATATCCATATTAAGTTTGGACAGAGATTGTAGCAAAAAGCAATGCTAATGTCAAGCCAACTGCACTGAACGAGCAAAGCAATGTAAAGTCTGTCACCGGGACAGCAAGTAGACTTTTAAATCTGAAATAATGAGTGGATTAAGCTTTTTAAATCGGCAAGAGAGAAATAGAAAGATAGAGCAGAAGCAGTAAAAGTGCCTATCTAATAGAAATTATTACCATTATAACATCAGTCATAACATCAATCACATTTATAATCTATAGACCTGCACTGTCTATTAATATACTATACATAATATTGTATTATATTGAGTTTGATAAAAGGGGTCTAATTGCTTCATGTATCAGTGCAAAAACAGTAAGTGTTTTCGTGGTGCTTTGACAAACAGTGTCAGCTTTGTTAATGGCAAAGAAAGTTTGGGGTGGTTAGATTAATGAAATATAATGTGAAATTAATATTAATTTTCAATAAATCAAAGTATTGTGTTGTGTCACACATTATTAGTTCTACGTCACATGTATAGTAGACCATTATTTGTCAGTGGGTAATAATTGCCCTTTTCACCGGCTACCACCACAAGTAAATTTCAGATCTGTGGGAAACACTGCAACGTTTAAGAAAACAAGAAGGCATGTGGTTTAAAAGATGGCAAGTAAAATAAAAAGCATATCTGTATGCAATACAGTTTCATTATTGTTCATTATTACCAGAGCGCCTTAATATAACTTGAAAAAAATATGTGCAACCAAATCATATTTTGCGCCAGTAACTGAAAAAGTTGGTAGCGCAAGTGCCACCAGTCGAAAAGGTTAGTGTAGTTCCCTGCAACCCCAAATAAGTGCATTCATCCTTCACAGAGGTAATCCGGTAGCGACGCCATCTTGGACTCACGCGATTCATGAGTTTTAGCGTAGTGAATGCTTGTTGCCATGAGTACGTTGCTGCGCAGTGTTTCTCATTAATTGCATGACTCCAAGATGCCGTCATTACCAAAAGCTAGTTATTATATTTTTTAAAGTTTATTATTGTACTTTTCATACAATATATGTATATTGTATCTCAAATGTATCACAGATTGCTTGAGGATGAGTAAATCATGGGGTAATTTTGATATTTGGCTGGAGTATCGCTTTAAGGTAGGTCCTGTATTGTCTGCTGTACTTCTCCATCTCTGTATCTAACTTGTGGTTGAGTAGAAGAGTTAACTGACAATAGGGTCGACTAACTTTGAAAAATGGACATAGTCTTTTTTTTGATGAAGAAAGATCTAGTGCAAGCGAACTAGACCTCAACATTGGATCAGCCGGATCAAACACTTGAATAGTTTTAACCTGGTAGCTTGGATAAGAAATGCTGTAATGCTGTATAAAGAATAGGGAGTCGTACCTTTGACCTAAAGGGCTCAGGGAAGCCTCCGTGTGGGATGCCGATGTGCCCTTGCAGGAACTCCACCACGGAGAGGGGGAAAGACAGTTCATCCGCCCTCTCCTCCACCTCCGCCCGACTCAGAGAGTTCTGCACCATGAACTGTGCCAGATCGCCCACAATCTTAGAGGAGGGAGTTACCTAAAGGTAAAGCATGAGAAAAGAAGAGATAAGGGTGAATGGAAAGACATGCTTGCTTAGACCTCCATCAATACATCTCAGCAAACCGCCAGGCTTAACCGCCCTCAGGCTGCCCCACCAATATGAACTTGGAATGAGGTGACGAAGAGAAACATGGCTTAAAAAGAAGATAACATTCACAATCGCCCTCATCATAAGGACAAAAGACAGGCGAATCTTAGAAAAGGCGAACACAGAGAATCTAATGAAATCCAGAGGTAACGTCTCGCTTGTTAAGTAGAGCGCCGCTCTGGCCCCAATATTGACAATATTAACATCACGGGGACTCCAAGGAGGAACGAGAAAAGAAAGGCAGCTATCTCCCATCATTTAATTAAGCCCAGGGAAATGAAAAGCAGCAAGGCGAGACCAAACGCTAACAGATGCCTTTGATTGGGAAAAATCAGACTGTGCTTCTGAGAAAGACAACAGATAAGCTTTGCCTAAAGCTCTCCCGAGCTGATCCATCTCTGGGCCATGAGAGACAGGGACAGGATTATTTCTTGTCCTTCTCTTGCTGTGCCCTTTTTTCCAAGTTATTTTTATTTATCTGGAGATTGAGACGGTTGTAATGGAATGAGAGGAAAGGGGAGGAGAAATGAGAGCAATTACATCTGTGATTCAGAGAGCAGCTCTCGGGTCCATGATATTCATGATCTTGCGAGCATGAGCTGATTTTTGAGAATAAGGGTGAGACCCTTATGAGCGCAGTGGGTAATAATTAAGCTCTATTTAACAGGGAGAATGCTGCATACGAACGATTTATACTGCACTTTATGGCTGCCATGGGACGCAATTATTGCACAGGAACAGTAAATGTTAAATGTTCATATTGCTGATAAAATGAAAACCAGCACTTATGCAAAATCTACTGTAAAATAACATTTGCAATATCCTGCTTAAATTTAATGATTTAATGCATGCCGTAATTAGTCAAACCAAATGTTGAATTCAACTTTTTACTTAACTGAACATCTGCGCTGCACATCACATTAGTAATAATACCAAATACACAAACATTTTCCAAAGCAATTATCGTTCTAAAACAAACTTTATGAATACAACTTGGTTCATAAAATTAAATCTACAACATTTAATTATATTTTTCATTTTTGTCTGATTATACGCACATCATAAACCGAGAAATGATGTAAGATACTAAAGCTTTATTGGATTTTGTGTTAATTACATCTTATGATATTATTCTCAGATGACTTGCATATTTTTAAAAGCCGTAAAGCCGTCTCTTTAGAGATGTCTTTCATTATTGCAAAACTTGGAGTGTTTTTAAACTAATACATGCCGGAATTCAGTTTCAACAGAACTGTTTTCCAATGAATATTAGGAGAATAAGGAAACTATTCCACTGTGAAATTAAAGAGAGCAAAAAACTCAAAGCAAAATCAAAGATCTATCTTGAGTACCCTGATTTTTAATTTAAGATCCAAACTGTGCAACAAGTTTGATTAGTGCTACCGATTTACATGCAGCTGTTAAAATATCAGATTGAATCATGTTTTCCAGTAAATGACAATTCTTTTTTTCTTTCTTAGAAAACTGGAACCGCCCGGTTTGGCAAAACGTTTACATCAGAAGAATAGAAGTTCAGCACGGCAGCAGTTGTTAAACCAGAGAAATGCAATCTGTTTAAAAGCAAGTCATTAAAAAACTCAAAGCACCAGATGTAACAAGAACAGCTGAATATTTTGTATTGTACAACGGTTCGTTCCAGTCCTAGAATATGATTGGATGAGAGCGCTGCTACCGCAGAAATAATTCACTAGAATACTTTACTGTTTTGTGCATTACAGTTGTAGCTGAATCAATACTCTGGCAAAATTACAGTAAAAATGTAATAATAGTAATGTTAATATAATAATACTTTACTGTTTGGTACTTTACAGTAACTGCTGAATCAATACTTTAGGAAAATTACAGTAAAATGTACTAATAGTAATAATAGTATAGTGATAATTTAGTACTAGGATACTTTACTGTTTTGTACATTACAGTTACTGCTGAACTGATACTCTGGCAAAATTACAGTAAAATGTAGTAATAGTATAGTGATAATTTAATACTAGGATACTTTACGGTTTTGTTCTCTACAGTAACTCCTGAATCGATACTCTGGCAAAATTACAGTAAAAATGTAATTATAGTATAGTGATAATTTAACACTAGGATACTTTACTGTTTTGCACTTTACAGTAACTGCTGAATCAATACTCTAGGAAAATTACAGTAAAATGTACTAATAGTAATAATAGTAGTAAAAATTGAATACTAAGATACTTTACAGTTTTTTACTATATAGTAACTTCTGAATCTATACTCTAGGAAAATTACAGTAAAATGTACTAATAGTAATAATAGTATAGCGATACTTTAATACTAAGATACTTTACTGTTTTGCACTTAACATGTTCTGCCAAAATAAAAGTAAAAAATTACTAATAGTAATAATAGTATAGTGATAATTTAATACTAAGATACTTTACTATTTAGACTTTACAGTAACTGCTGAATCCATACTTTAGGAAAATTACAGTAAAATGTTCTAATAGTAATAATAGTAGTATAGCAATAATTTAATACTAAGATACTTTACTGTTTTGTACTTTACAGGTACTGCTGAAGCGATACTCTAGGAAAATTACAGTAAAATGTACTAATAGTAATAATAGTATAGGAATAATTTAATACACTTTACTGTTTTGTACTTTACAGTTACTGCTGAATCGATACTCTAGGAAAATTACAGTAAAATGTACTAATAGTAATAATAGCAGTATAGCAATAATTTAATACTAAGATACTTTACTATTTTGTACTTTACAGTTACTGCTGAATTGATAATCTAGGAAAATAACAGTGAAATGTACTAATAGTAATAATAGTATAACGATAATTTAATACACTTTACTGTTTTGTACTTTACAGTTACTGCTGAATCGATACTCTAGGAAAATTACAGTAAAATGTACTAATAGTAATAATAGTATAGCAATAATTTAATACACTTTACTGTTTTGTACTTTACAGTTACTGCTGAATCGATACTCTAGGAAAATTACAGTAAAATGTACTAATAGTAATAATAGTAGTATAGCAATAATTTAATACTAAGATACTTTACTGTTTTGTACTTTACAGGTACTGCTGAAGCGATACTCTAGGAAAATTACAGTAAAATGTACTAATAGTAATAATAGTAGTATAGCAATAATTTAATACTAAGATACTTTACTGTTTTGTACTTTACAGGTACTGCTGAATCGATACTTTAGGAAAATTACAGTAAAATGTTCTAATAGTAATAATAGCAGTATAGCAAAAATTTAATACTAAGATACTTTACTATTTTGTACTTTACAGTTACTGCTGAATTGATACTCTAGGAAAATTACAGTAAAATGTACTAATAGTAATAATAGTATAACGATAATTTAATACACTTTACTGTTTTGTACTTTACAGTTACTGCTGAATCGATACTTTAGGAAAATTACAGTAAAATTTTCTAATAGTAATAATAGCAGTATAGCAATAATTTAATACCAAGATACTTTACTATTTTGTACTTTACAGTTACTGCTGAATTGATAATCTAGGAAAATAACAGTGAAATGTACTAATAGTAATAATAGTATAACGATAATTTAATACACTTTACTGTTTTGTACTTTACAGTTACTGCTGAATTGATACTTTAGGAAAATTACATTAAAATTTTCTAATAGTAATAATAGCAGTATAGCAATAATTTAATACCAAGATACTTTACTATTTTGTACTTTACAGTTACTGCTGAATTGATAATCTAGGAAAATAACAGTGAAATGTACTAATAGTAATAATAGTATAACGATAATTTAATACACTTTACTGTTTTGTACTTTACAGTTACTGCTGAATCGATACTCTAGGAAAATTACAGTAAAATGTACTAATAGTAATAATAGTGTAGTGATAATTTAATACCAAGATACTTTACGGTTTTGTACTTAACCGTAGTTACAAAGTTACAGTAATAATCAGGGCCAGACAAAATCTGTATATTAAACATAACGAAAGCTTTCGTCTTGTAAATGGATTTAAAATGATTAAGTGCTTAGTGCTGACTGTCACATCACATAGACAACAGAGTCAAGTAAAATCTGAACTCCGCTGTAAGTTTTATTTTATCTCAAATATCAAATGGTTCATGTTTTTCATCATTAAAAACAGCAAACTGCATGCACAGGGTTTATAGACTTGTCAATGACGGCTCACAAACGCTTGGAATCTGTGTGCTTGTTAATGACGCCTACTGCTAACAAACACGCAAAGTGTGCCACAAACATGGTAAGTGTGCTTGTCACTGATGGGCGTTAAATTAACTGCTGAATCGATACTCTGGAAAGTTACAGTAATATCTTTTTAGTTACAAACAACTGAACGCATACTTTGAACTAGCAACAGCAGATTCTGATTCCATGATGTAAGAAAGTAGTTCCACACATAAAAGGGTTGAAACACATTTTGTTTTTTAATGTAGCGTACAAACAATATCACACTCACAATGTGCTCTTATGAAAGCATATCATTATAAGTATTATGCTGATTTTATGCAGTTTCATACAGTGTTCTTGTGCCATTGCTTTATTAGGATGAAAATTGGTGTGCATGTTTTTTTGCACATTACGACATGATACAAAATATCTTCTGAATGTGCTTTAAATCAGATTAATGTCAGCAAGACGGGAAATGAGCACAGTGTCATATTTAAAGGAGTGAGTCAGAAGGCACAAGCAGCATTTGACAACATCACGACTCAATCCTCGAGCGTGTGAGACAGAGCATGTGAGGAAAAGGCGTTTAGCTAATAAGCTCAAAGGTTCTGCATCTCTGGCTTTACATCAATTCTTCACTGAATACAGCAAGACACATCATTTCAAACGCACTTACTTTGATGAGGTCTCCAAGCAGCTTGTTGGCTTCTGTGTAGGCTTTCTTTACTTCCTTAAACTTGTTCCCCAGCCCCATACTGTGCGCTTGAAAATGGAGGTTGGTGTACTGGCCACCTGGGATCTCATTCTCATAGACATCAGCATTCCCAGACTTCATGGTCGCTGTGCAGTCAAATGGAGCATAAAGGCCCCGGGTCACCTCCCAATACTCACTGTAGTCAAAAACTTTCTCGAGAGAGATGCCTGAAAAACAGGTGAAGGTGAGAGAGGATGTTAGAAAAATAAGACAGACAGAAAAATGTGAGTGAGTGAATAAAAGAAAGTGGAAGAGAATAATGGATGAATGGAAAGATATACAGACAGATAAATCAATGGATGGATGGATGGACGGACAGATAGAAAGACAGACAGACAGACCGACAAATAGATAAAGAGATGTAAATAAGTCAGAGAGACTTAGATGGACAAACAGAAGGACAGATGTAAGTGAGAGAGCGAGAGTGAGAGAGCGAAAGAGAGAAGGCGAGAGGAAGAGAGCCAGAGAGAAAGTGAGAGAGTACAAAGAGATTCAGAGAGATAGATAAATGTGAGTGAATGACAGAAAGTGAATTATGGTTAAATGGAAAGATGGACATACAGACAGATCGATGAATGAATGGATTGATGGATGAATGAATGAGAGACAGACAGACACATACAGATCGACAGACAGAGAGACAGACAAAAAAGAGATGTAAATAAGTGAGATAAACTAGATGGACAGACAGATTTGAGTTAGTGAGTGAGTGAGTGAGTGAGTGAGTAAGTGGGGGGCAGGGAGAGATAGAAAGGGAGAGAGAGAGAGAGAGACAGACAAAACGAGGGAGTACAAAGAGATGACAGAAAGTGAAAGAGAATTATGGATGAATGTAAAGATGCACATACAGAAAGACAGACAGACAGATAAAGAGATGTAAATAAGTGAGAGAGACATAGAATACAGTGAGTGAGTGAGTGAGAGAGCGAGTGAGTGAGAGAGTGAGTGAAAGAGTCAGTGAGCGAGAGAACAAGCGAGCAAGAGAGCAAGCGAGCAAGAGAGCGAGTGAGAGAGCGAGTGAGTGAGTGAAAAAGAAGGAGAGGTAAAATTATGGAAGAATGCAAAAATGGAAATACATAAAGACATACAATGAATAGATGGATAGATAGATGGATGGATGGATGAGTAGATAGACAGACAGATAAATGTGAGTGAATGACAGAAAGTGAAAGAGAATTATAGAATTATGTAAAGATGAACATACAGACAGACAGACAGATCAATGAATGGATGGATGAATGAATAGACAGACAGACAGACAGACAGACAGACAGACAGACAGACAGACAGACAAACAGATGTAAATAAGTTAAATAAACTTAGATGGACAGACAGATTTGAGTGAGTGAGTGAGTGAGTGAGTGAGTGAGTGAGTGAGTGAGTGAGTGAGTGAGTGAGTGAGTGAAAAAGGCGGCGAGGGAGAATTATGGAAGAATGGAAAGTAAAAGAGAATTATAGAATTATGTAAAGATGAACAGACAGACAGATCAACGAATGGATGGATGGATAAATAGACAGAGACATACAGACAGAGACAGACAGAAAGACGGACGTAAATAAGTTAAATAAACTTAGATGGACAGGCAGATTTGAATGAGTGAGTGAGCGAGAGAGTGAGTGAGAGAGTGAGCGAGAAGGTGAGTGAGAGAGCGAGAAGGTGAGTGAGAGAGCGAGAGGGTGAGTGAGAGACCGAGAGGGTGAGTGAGAGAGTGAGAGGGCGAGCGCGTGCGTGCGTGCGTGTGTGAGTGAGTGAGTGAAAAAGGCGGCGAGGGAGAATTATGGAAGAATGGAAAAATGGACATGCATACAGACAGACAAATGAATAGATTGATTGGTAGATAGATGGGACGGATAACTAGACAGACAGACAGACAGACAGAGAGTGAGAGAGATAAAAAAGAAGGAGAGGGAGAATTATGCAAGAATGAAAAAATGGACATACATAAAGACATACAGATGAATAGATGGATAGATAGATGGATGAATGGATAAGTAGATAGACAGACAGATAAGTGAGATATACATAGAATACAGTAAGTGAGTGAGTGAGTGAGTGAGTGAGTGAGTGAGTGAGTGAGTGAGTGAGTGAGTGAGTGAAAAAGACGGAGAGGGAGAATTATGGAAGAATGAAAAAATGGACATACATAAAGACATACAGATGAATAGATGGTTAGATAGATGGATGAATGGATAATTAGATAGACAGACAGATAAGTGAGATATACATAGAATACAGTAAATGAGTGAGTGAGTGAGTGAGTGAGTGAGTGAGTGAGTGAGTGAGTGAGTGAGTGAGGTGAGGTGAGGTGAGGTGAGGTGAGGTGAGGTGAGGTGAGTGAGTGAGTGAGTGAGTGAGTGAGTGAAAAAGACGGAGAGGGAAAATTATGGAAGAATGGAAAAATGGACATACATAAAGGCATACAGATGAATAGATATATGGATGGATGGATTGATTGATGGGTAAGTAGATAAGTTGATTGATAAGTAGATAGACAGACAGATAAATGTGAGTGAGTGAATGAAAGAAAGTGAAAGAGAATTATAGAATTATGTAAAGATGAACATACAGACAGACAAATCAATGGATGGATAGATGCATAGAAAGACAGACAGACAGATAAAGAGATGTAAATAAGTGAGAGAGACATAAAATACAGTGAGTGAGTGAGAGCGAGAGAGTGAGAGAAAAAGGCGGCGAGGGAGAATTATGGAAGAATGGAAAAATGGACATGCATACAGACAGACAAATGAATAGATGGATTGATAGATAGATGGGACGGATAAGAAAATAGACAGACAGACAGACAGAGATAGAGATAGAGATAAAGAGGGGAGTAAGTAAATAAGTGAGTGAAAAAAAGAGAGAGAGAAAGAGGGAGACAGAAAGACATCATTCGTTTATAACGAAGAGTAAAATGCAAACCAACTATGACTCTATGACATTAATATTTAATCAAAAATAATGACACTCTCAGTCTCTTTAGCGCTGACTAACAACTTTGCTGGCTAATCAGGCATTCATCCAGAGCTTTTAATCAGTCCCCAAAAGCTGAGCACACAGGGGTCTGTGCAGTAGTTTGGAGTTGATGCTGGAGCAGAGATTGTTTCCTGCCACTCACGGCTTCGTCATTTACCAGCAGCAGTCCGTCAATTAATCAATCAATGAGGCGCGCCACTCGCAACAGAGTTTACATGCTCATTTGACTCCCTCATCCCCACTAATTGCCCATCGCTGCGATAACAATAGCTTTTCGGTGCAGAAGATAACATGCACATAAACACACTTTAAGATGTGTGCTTATACGCCCATTATACCGACCACAGGAATCACAGCAACGCACTCATAAAACACACCCACGAGCGATTTTCTTCCCCTGCACACTGCCACCCTGACTACAGGCTATTAGGCGCTATTGATGTGACGGTGTAAAAGCAGAGTGTCCGGCTCCCCTTGTGCAGACCGATCTATCAGCACACGTCACTCAGACCGTGCATTGATCTACAGACACATGCCCTTTATGATGATGAACTGGCTATAGGAGAGGAAAAGTGTGAGACTAGGGAAGGCAGATGAACCCGGGCAGGAGATCGAGAATTTGATGGAGTGAAGGAGAGAAAGGTGGATTAGAAATTGACAAGCGAAAGGAAAACCAGGATGGTGACAGAATGATCTCTGTTCGTCTATACAGTAAATCCATCCTATCTACATGGCAGATATGATAGAAGGATGTAAGGGTAACACTTTACAATAAAGCTGTGTTTGTTAACATTAGTAAATGCATTAGCTAACATAAACTAAAAGCATACTATATAAACAAAAAACTGAGTCTTTATATAAGCAAATTTTGTAATGAGAAAGAGTACAAACTGAATGCTTAAGGTGCATCAATGCAGAGCTGTTACAGTATTTACAGTAGGCAGTAAATATTGAGCATGTGTCAGCTGTCTCTTCCTTTTCATATCAACACCCTGCACCTTGTTTGCAAACACCATAAACAGGTGATTAAAACTGTATGCTGCATATGGCGGCGATAACAATACAATGCAATAACATTTCCGCAGGACTCCTGACAGCCACCAAACAATTCAATTACCCAGTTAGCATCTACTGGAGCAGAAACCACACAAAAATTTTGGGATTTGGGGAATAAGGATGAATCTTGAAGGAACGTATAAAGCAAAAAAAAAAAAAAAAAACACAAGGTGATAACACATCCTCATCATGTGTGTGCTGCGATATGATTCACAAGTCACACACCCACTGTATGTATATGTATATGCAAGAGCTCCTGCTCACGATTCTGCATTTCATTAGTTTGTTGTTTGCTGGTTTATAGGCCTGGGGCATTAAATTATAACTGTTAGATTACACAGCCTGTATGTTATCAATAATGGTGTGTCTGAGAGGGAGAGGAGACCGGAGGCAACTGTAAAAAAAAATTTACTCACAGATGGCTACAAATCTACCCGTCATCTTGTGGCACAACAAATATGTGTTTTAATAGTCGGAAGTGCAGAAAATAGTAATAGTAAAAGTACAAGGAATATTATTACTTGATAAGGACTTAAACATTTAAAGGACTTAAAAGGAATTTTAAGGATCACTTTGAAGGATCGCTGATGTTATGTCTTCCTGTCCTTTGCTTTAGATACAGTAAAAGCGTATGCTAAATGAATAAATGAAAATCTTTTGTGAAAAAATTAGCAAAAACACCATGTATTTTCATTGTTCGTTGATAAAATGCAAAATTGTAAAAATGATATTAAAAAAAAACATTGACGTATCATCATGCTATAAGAAAAAAGGGACATGATTTTTATAAACAAATTCTCCAATTTCTCCATTTCTACAGTCCTAATATATTCAGAAGTGATTGTGAATCAGTTGAAGGGCAAAGGCAAATTATGACTGCCTTGGGTAAGACGTTTTCGGTTTGTGTTTGTTATTACAAGCGTTTATTGACTGATCTCTCCTATAATATTGCAAATAAAATGCATGAGATCTTTATGCCATTTGTTAATTATACAGTAACACATAATATCTTCCTGCCATTGGCCACTCCTACGGTAACACATGAGCTCTTCGTGCAATCCGTCACTCCTACAGTAACGCATAAAATCTTCATGCCATCAGTCAGTCCTGTGGTAACGCAGGAAATATTCGAACCATCATCACTCTTACAGTAATGCATAAGATCTTTATTCCATCAATCACTCCTTCTGTAATGCATGAGATCTTCGTACCATCCTTCATTCCTTCAGTAATGCATAAGATCTTCATACCATCAATCAGCCCTAAGGTAACGCACAAGATCTTTATTGCCATCGGTCACTCCTATGGTACGAGCTCTTCGTGCCATCATTCACCTTAAAAGGTAACGCATGAGCTTGTTACCGTAGGAATACAGTAACGCATAAGATCGTTATGCCATCTGTCACTCCTATGGTAATGCATGAATTCTTCATGCCATCCGTCACTGCTACATTAACGCATGAGCTCTTTGTGCCATCGGTCACTCCTACGGTAACTCATGAGCTCTTCGTGCCATCCGTCTCTTCTATGGTAATGCATGAGCTCTTCGTGCCATCCGGCTCTTCTATTGTAACGGCATGAGCTCTTCGTGCCATCCTTCACTCCTACGGAATCGGCATGAGCTCTTCGTGCCATCCATCACTTCTACGGAATCAGCATGACCTCTTCGTGCCATCCGTCACTCATACGGTAACAGCATGAGCTCTTCGTGCCATTGTCACTCTTATGGTAATGCACGAGATCTTTGTGCCATCCGTCACTCCTATGGTAATGCACGAGCTCTTCGTGCCATCAGTCACTCCCATGGTAATGCATGAGCTCTTCGTGCCATCCATCACTCCTACGTTAAAGGCATTAGCTCTTTGTGCCATCGGTCACTCCTACAGTAAGGCATACGATCTTCATGCCATCCGTCACTCCTACGGTAACGCATGAGCTCTTCGTGCCAACAGTCACTCCTATGGTAACGCATGAGCTCTTTGTGCCATCCGTCTCTCCTATGGTAACGCATGAGCTCTTCGTGCAATCAGTCACTCCCATGGTAATGCATGAGCTCTTCATGCCATCCGTCACTCCCATTGTAACGCATGAGCTCTTTGTGCCATCCGTCTCTCCTATGGTAACGCATGAGCTCTTCGTGCAATCAGTCACTCCCATGGTAATGCATGAGCTCTTCATGCCATCCGTCACTCCTATGGTAACGCATGAGCTCTTTGTGCCATCCGTCTCTCCTATGGTAACGCATGAGCTCTTCGTGCAATCAGTCACTCCCATGGTAATGCATGAGCTCTTCATGCCATCCGTCACTCCCATTGTAACGCATGAGCTCTTTGTGCCATCCGTCTCTCCTATGGTAACGCATGAGCTCTTCGTGCAATCAGTCACTCCCATGGTAATGCATGAGCTCTTCATGCCATCCGTCACTCCTATGGTAACGCATGAGCTCTTTGTGCCATCCGTCTCTCCTATGGTAACGCATGAGCTCTTCGTGCAATCAGTCACTCCCATGGTAATGCATGAGCTCTTCATGCCATCCGTCACTCCCATTGCAACGCATGAGCTCTTTGTGCCATCCGTCTCTCCTATGGTAACGCATGAGCTCTTCGTGCAATCAGTCACTCCCATGGTAATGCATGAGCTCTTCGTGCCATCCGTATCTCCTATGGTAACGCATGAGCTCTTCGTGCCATTCGTCTCTTCTATGGTAACGGCATGAGCTCTTCGTGCCATCCGTCACTCCTATGGAATCGGAATGAGCTCTTCGTGCCATCCGTCACTCCTACGGTAACAGCATTAGCTCTTCGTGCCATCGGTCACTCCTACAGTAAGGCATACGATCTTCATGCCATCCGTCACTCCTACGGTAACGCATGAGCTCTTCGTGCCAACAGTCACTCCTATGGTAACGCATGAGCTCTTCGTGCCATCCGTCTCTCCTATGGTAACGCATGAGCTCTTCGTGCCATCAGTCACTCCCATGGTAATGCATGAGCTCTTCATGCCATCCGTCACTCCCATGGTAATGCATGAGCTCTTCGTGCCATCCGTATCTCCTATGGTAACGCATGAGCCCTTCGTGCCATTCGTCTCTTCTATGGTAACGGCATGAGCTCTTCGTGCCATCCGTCACTCCTACGGAATCGGCATGAGCTCTTTGTGCCATCCGTCACTCCTACGGTAACGGCATTAGCTCTTCGTGCCATCTGTCACTCCTACAGTAAGGCATACGATCTTCATGCCATCCATCACTCCTACGGTAAAGCATGAGCTCTTCGTGCCATCAGTCACTCCTACGGTAACGCATGAGCTCTTCGTGCCAACAGTCACTCCTATGGTAACGCATGAGCTCTTTGTGCCATCCGTCTCTCCTATGGTAACGCATGAGCTCTTCGTGCCATCAGTCACTCCCATGGTAATGCATGAGCTCTTCGTGCCATCAGTCACTCCCATGGTAATGCATGAGCTCTTCATGCCATCCGTCACTCCCATGGTAATGCATGAGCTCTTCGTGCCATCCGTATCTCCTATGGTAACGCATGAGCTCTTCGTGCCATTCGTCTCTTCTACGGTAACGGCATCAGCTCTTCGTGCCATCCGTCACTCCTATGGAATCGGAATGAGCTCTTCGTGCCATCCGTCACTCCTACGGTAACGGCATTAGCTCTTCGTGCCATCGGTCACTCCTACAGTAAGGCATACGATCTTCATGCCATCCGTCACTCCTACGGTAACGAATGAGCTCTTCGTGCCAACAGTCACTCCTATGGTAACGCATGAGCTCTTTGTCCCATCTGTCACTCCTATGGTAACGGCATGAGTTCTTTGTGCCATCAGTCTCTCCTATGGTAACGCATGAGCTCTTCGTGCCATCCGTCACTCCTACGGTAACGGCATGAGCTCTTCGTGCCATCGTCACTCCTACATTAAGGCATAGGATCTCCATGCCATCACCCCTACAGTAAGGCATACAATCTTCATGCCATCCGTCACTCCTATGGTAACGCATGAGCTCTTCGTGCCATCCGTCACTCCTACGGTAATGGCATGAGCTCTTCGTGCCATCGTCACTCCTACATTAAGGCATAGGATCTTCATGCCATCACCCCTACAGTAAGGCATACAATCTTCATGCCATCCGTCACTCCTACGGTAACGAATGAGCTCTTCGTGCCATCGATCCCTCTTATGGTAATGCGCGAGATCTTTGTGTCATTAGTCACTCTTACAGTACCGCATGAGACCTTTGTGCCATCGCTCACTCCTAAAGTAATGCAAAAGATCTTCATGCCATGGCTTACTGCAGTGACCCATGGGCAGATGGTTCTTTAAACAGTGACCACAGTCTCTGGCCACAAAAACACATATACCTCTGCGAGTTGGCCCAACAGGGCACAAGCCCCATCAGGCAAGGTTAAGCACGAGCAGCCACAGTAATGTCACAATTAAGGAAAAGTCAAGAGGTCAGCCACCAACATCCAAATGATGAGTGTCTGCTCTGACCCCTTTCTATGCCTTTTTATCACCCTGCAATAATGATCTCTCCCTTCTCCTCTTCACAACCCAGACTGTCCATTACCTCTCTAGCCCAGTGATGTTTGCTTTTATTCTCCTCTAGCTGACTCTCCGTGACCTCATTCACTTCTGGATTATGGGGGAAATACGACAAGAACTAAAGAGCTAAAGCATTTGCATGAAATGGGGTGCAGCAGTTAATAAAAAACTGTTACTAGTTGTGCTTGAATATTAAATACCATGAAGAGCATTTGGGCAGTGAGCGCTTCATAACAGCCCAGGGGCTGGGAGTAATTGTTCACATCTGCAAAGACATGAAAATAGCTTTCCATGGCAGAAGAGCTGTTCCAGGTCATGTGCTGAAGAGAACACAATGTGCATTAACATGAATTATGGGCTGTATCATGGAACGTAAAGCAAACTGCAAAACCGGGAACTGTTACATGCACAGAAAACAACGGAAGACAAAACAACCAATTAATCACTCTTTACACTGTGTCCTAACCGGCGACAAGCAATTTGTCCATCCGCACCTAACGCAGGACAATCACAGCCAATTTAGATGATCTCATTTTGAACCACTGAAATTTCATGGTGTTGGTTAAGACCAACATCTCACTACAAGTGTGTCAAGATAAAAACAATGCTTCAAGGTCATGCTGTCTGTCCCATGTGGCTTTTTATGCAGCAAAGTGTTTTATGTAAATGCTGGCTAAGAAATGTCCAATTAGGATCAGGTAAGCCCTTATTATGCAGTACTCCCTTAAGACATTATAATCGACTAGACGAAATTTTAAATGTCAGGGTTTTCTCATGCCTATTTAGGACAAATCAGATGTTGGGAATTTAATCTCATTAAAAACCTCTGCCTGCCCAGTCTGAACAACAGCCCTTACCAGTATTGAGATCAGTGCCTCTGGTACATGCCACAATTGCACCCATGCTTGGTTGGGACGTCATCCCGGCCATGGAGTCCACCGCCACGTCCACAATGTCAGCACCGGCCTTTGCGCATGCCAGCATGGCGGCCACCCCGGCCCCTGCGGTGTCGTGCGTGTGCACGTGTATGGGCACGTCAGGGAAGCGGTCTCTCAACGCACCCACCAGCAAACTGCTGGAGTCGGGCTTCAGCAGACCCGCCATATCCTGCAGAACAGAAAGAGGAACAGAAGGCAAGAGAAATGAGAAATAAACATCACCAGCGGTGTTTGATGCGTAGGTGGTGGCAGAGAACAGGAAAGATGAAAGAGCAAGCGAGAGTTGAGGTTAACGAAACAGACAAACAGCTCAGAAATAAACAAATGACTGCACCTTGATACAAAGGATGTGAGTTCCAGCTTTAACCAGCTCATCTGCCAGTTTGAGATAGTAGTCCAAGGAGTATTTCTGTCTGGTGGGGTCAGAGACGTCACCCGTGTACGAGATGGCCGCCTCCACCACTCCTCCTGCCGCTCCGGCCGCTTCCATCCCCAAGAGCATGTTGGGAAGATAGTTCAGCGAGTCGAAAACGCGGAAGATATCCATGCCATTTTCCTTGGCCACTTCGCAGAATCTGACAAAGGCAGAGAGGAAGTTTAAGTAAATGGTGATGAGTAAAACAGTGTGGGGGCTTTTACTTTAAAACGGTAAACATTCTTGTTATCTTTGCATTTCTAAGCCAAAGTATGGTCATTAAAATGTCAGCGCTTGTTTTTCTCCCTGCAGTTTATGCAAGACTTTTGACTTATTTTATAGTAATAGACATTTTCAATAAAACTAGTGTGCAGCCACTTTGGGAAAATCTGCCTCTGCAAAGCCATTAAATGAGTAAAATGCTCCCCAGCTTCACATTCTTCTATAAAATAAAAGCCATCTGAATGGCGACTGGGGCCAGGGGATGCAAGCGAGAATGTAAGATGATACCCAGCCAAAAGACAATGATTTTCACAGGGTCATGAATCAAATACAGGTTACATTTTTTAAAATAATAAAACCATCTGACATGACATTTGTGACCTGTCTATAAAATCCAGGTTAAAGTCTCTAAATATGAGATAAGGAGAATTAAATTTTTTTTATTTCTTTCATTGTTTTCGATCTATTGGCACTTCTCTATTGCATAGTACCCTATGGTTTAGGTCGGGTCAGCTCACCTCAGTTTGGCTTGGTTAGCTTTTTCCATCGAGTTTAGTAACACTTCGGAGTGGGAGGGATTATAGGCATGCCGTTATACTTGCGATGCCTACTGCTGTGACATCATACAAATGAGAGCGTTGTTGTACATTCCCATAAATTTATTATTTTTCAGTCCAACAGAAAATTTAAATTGACCACCACAAATAGATGTTTGCACATTGTGTTTATCACTACCTCTGTCTCACATGACAGTTTCTGTACAAACACCCATGGCGTCAGTCGACGTGCTCCTCTGAGCCTCATTTAAATTGCATTTAAGCATATATGCAGACGTGCGCATCGCGAATGTGCTGCCACAAACTGCAAGTCTGGAAAAAAACAGGTATGGTGTTCCTGATTCAAAACCTGTGGATGTTTTTCATCTCTAAAAGGGAGTTTGGGAACTTACAGTAAAGCACATATAACAAAAAGTTTACTCGAAGGTAAAGCTAATCTTTTATATTATAGCGATGACGCTGGTAGTGACGATTCTCTCAGACCAATCAGTGATCTACAGTGTTTTTGCGTCACGTTTGGTATCAGCTCGATGTGGTACTAAAAAAAGTATTGGGTACTACGTACTGCACCCAGTGGAAAAGCTCCCAAAAGTAAGCTGACCCGACCCAAACCGTTGTGTGTTATGCAATGGAAAAGTGCCATTTGACGTGACCTTACTCAGTCAATATCAACAATATCAAGGTTATATTCTCACAGAATGTTCAATACATTATGCAAGATGATTTTGTGTAGAAAACATCTCTTATGCATCATATGCAGGGTCACATTTAGATTTATTAAAGGAAAACACCACCATTTTTTCAATATTTTACTATGTTCTTACCTCAACTTAGATGAATTAATACACACATATCTTTTTTCAATGTGTGCACTTTTAATCTTTGTACTGCGCTTCTTTAGCCTAGACCCATTCATTCCTTAGGATCCAAACAAAAGTTTTATTTTGTGCCATCATACTTACTCATGTAATTACTCATGTAACATTCTTTAAAAAGGGAAAACATGAAAGTGTTTGGTTCTAAATTAATCCTTGTTTGGATGAATGGGGCTAGGCTAAATGCTAACACATTCACGAGTGCACGCATTGAAAAAAGATAGGTATGTATTAATTTGTCTAAGTTGAGGTAAGAACAAAGGAAAATATTGAAAAACAGTGGGGTTTTCCTTTAAGGGTCGGGGGAACGGTATTTCATGCATTCTGACTTATTAACACAGTTAAAGAGTAAAGGCAAAGTATCAAATAAGCAGTTAAAGGTGCTCTAAGCGGTTTTAGACCATAAAACATTTTTTGTTACATACAGCAAACATCTCCTCACCATCTGCTTGCTACCTGATCACTGATCAAACTGTAAAAAAACGCGATCTCTGTAGACAGCCCAGGCTTCACAAATGGCAATAACAACACAGTGGCCAAACCTAGCACCACGAAACAAAACAAAGTGTTCCAGCCAATAAACGACAAGAAGGATTTGGGGGTGGGGGTTGGGCGCGTTCATGAAAGCACGGAAGGGAGAGGGAGGGGGAGGAGTTAGCTACGCTCCGTTTGTTTGAAAACAGTTCAAACATCAACAACAAGTGACGTCGCACTGATTCGCTTAGAGCGCCTTTAAGCGTGTGATGGAGTATTTCAGGGCTAAACTCACTCCTCTTTCCTACAAGTTATTTCAAACATGGTTCATTGTTACATATCATAGACCCTTATTCCTCAGCACTTCCTTGTGAAAAGCATGCCCACATGTCAATCAGAGTGAGAACGCTCATCATTAGCAGTGCACGCAACTACTCTGTTATACATCAAGAATCAACAAAGGCACCTTATTTAGCTTTCCTAGTAAACCTGTCTTTAGAGATTTCTTCACAAACAAGGCCCAGTTCGACGCCGGATTTGCAAATCATTTACAACTGAGTGATGGAGCGATCCCAACAATAAAAGAGGAGTCGGAAAAACAGGTGGTAAGTATAGCAAAATCTAATATAAAGTGTTTTGTTTGCAATCAGCACATAAGTGCTAATAATGTAAACAATACGAACATATAGCTGTGCTGTATTCGTTACTCTTCATCTCCTTCCACCGTACTAAGGATGTGACGGATCACAAAACTCACGGTTCGGATCATATTACGGTTTTTGAGGCATGGATCGGATCATTTTTCGGACCAGCAAAAAGGGGTGGGAAAATCTAATAACGAATAAAGAAATTAAACATTTATAAAAAAGAACAAAGTTGCACATTACTTAAGGTCTAAAATTGACAGTAGGTACAGAAATCAAATCAAATGAATTATATTGTATGAATTAAATATAATTATTATTTTTAAAGCTCCAGAAGTGATTTTCTCTTTGTTTTGGGTTGTTTGATTAATAATAATGACACAGAGTTAAGTAGGTTAATTGAGGTTACTGTTTCTTTAAGACCAAATAAGCACAGACTGGTTTCTGACTCTAATCTATTCATACACTTAAGACATAAACAAATGTTTTTATTAGAAAAAGAATACTGTGGATATAATTTTGTCGGTATGTGCCCTGTCAAGAACAGAAAGATTTAAGTTTGCTTGCTTTTTGAAACGCGTCTCTCCGTGTGTGCATTTTTGAGTGCACTTAAATGCGCGCACACACACAGACGGAGGGCGAATTCCAAACCGTGCAGCATAAACAGTCACTCCACATAAAAACGTTATGTTGTTTTTCATTGCTCTATTTGCCAAATATATTTTAATGTACTACAGTGTGAGAAACAGTAGCGCAACAAAATGGGGGTGGAAAAGTGCGTACGTCAGTTCCCACGCAAAGGTTGTGATCTATAAAAAACAAACTTAATGGAAGAATGAGCTTGCAGGGTGGGATCTGAGGATGATTCATGTACGCACACCTGCAGGTGACCTGTGATTTATAAAGGGAACATTGCTTTGTTTTATAAGTTTTAATATTTTTTGTAGTATGCCATTTTTGGCTTTTGTGCATACGTAGACTTTTAGTAAGAATCCCATGCACAGTTTTATAAATGAGACCCCTGATCTTTGAAGGGTGTAGTGATGATCACGTCTGACTGGATCTGGACCGGACACAAATCAGTAGCATGTGCGTCTGTGCGTACAGAAAGCTGCTCACTTTAGCACCTTTTTGTGATTAAATTGTTTAAAATCACTTGAATGTTAACATTTGCAAGCCTTTGAAGCACGTCCAAATGATAAAATTTCCCTATTTAAAGGCGGAGTCCATGATGTTTGAAAGCCAATGTTGATATTTGAAATCACCTAAACAAACACGCCCCTACCCCAATAGAATCTGGACCTTCTGTTGATAGACCCGCCCCACACATACGCAAACCGGAATTTGATTTGATTTGATTGGCTATAAGTGTGTTTTGGTAGTCGGCCCGTCTCCTTTTCCAACGCGTTTTTCAAACATCGTGGACTCCGCCTTTAAATGTGCGTATTAATCAGCAAAATCTGAACCGTGTGTCGTGATCCATACGTAAACCGTACGCTTCTAAGAGTTTGGTCTTTTTAAAAAAAAAAAAAAAATCGGAAAGGCTGTTCTGTCTTTTGTAAATCTGACAACACAACATTTTTTGGACATATTAAGGATGAAATACTACTAAATAAGTACCCATGATTAACATGAGATGAAATTGAAACTGTGTGTTATGTGATCTTTAAAAGTTTTTGAACGTTTGCATTCGTCTGCACACGCAAGTGACATCTACAGTACATCAGTGTGCTGTAATTACTGACAGTTTATTCATTGACAACACGCAGTTAAAGTGCTTCTTCAAGAACACCAAAAAAGCGTTAGTGGAGTGATGCAAATTTCCTGCGATTCAAATCCTTAAAGAAACACTTGACAAGTTCATTATGACTGTGTGAACAGCACATTATTTACTTGTAGACGGCATTGTCAGGGTAGTTGGTGTATCCAACGGCGTTGGCACCTCTCAGAAGCATCTGAAAAGGCACGTTTGGCATCAAGGCTCTCAACTCCTGCAGCCTCTTCCAGGGACACTCGCACAGAAAACGCATTGCCACATCAAAAGTAGCACCTGATTGAGAGAGAGACAGAAAGAGAGACGGGGACATACGGATTAGAATATGCAGCATAAGTGAAATAGATCAAATAGATTTATAAAAAGCGCTTATTGATACATTTCCATACTTTAATATTTAAAAAAAAACTCAACATACAATGAATTCAAGCATGACATTTACTGTAAATCCACTGCACCGGTGTCATTCAGCTATTTTATTAATGCAGGATTATACGTGAATATTCCTGCTGCGGAAGGCTGGGCCAAGGCTATGACCCTGGCATTATGGGTATTTGATCATTCACTCGGAATGAAGGAAAATGTGAGTCAGTGATAGTCTGGGTAAGCTAATAGAATTCAAGAGAGAGATTTATGCCAAGGAGTAGGGTAAGGATAAAAAGCGAGAAAAAAACGTGACAAGAAAAGCATCACACCTCCCCAGTTTTCCACACTGAAGAGGTTGCTGAAGTTGTGAGACACAAACGGCGCGATCCGCTTGAGGTCGTGAGTGCGTACGCGAGTGGCCAAGAGGGACTGGTGGGCGTCTCTGAACGTGGTGTCCATAAGCAGCAGACCCCGGTGGGCACGCACCGCCTTCGCAAATCCATCTGGACCCTCTCTCAGCAACACATCCCTGAAACCCACTGGTGGCTCACCTGCAGTGCACACACAGACAGAGCCAATTAATAATACAGACATTATCATAAACACCACAGTGAGAGGGAATATAAAGACAAATCACCATTTTTTCTCAGCACCAGCGTGCACATTAAAACACACCATGGCACACAATTTAATAGACACATTATCCAGAAAGGATTGAGTAGTTTTTAGCAGAGTTAAGCTATTGATTTTTCTGCTTCTGGCACACATGCTTACAAAACAATCAAACGGCCAAAGTAGAAGAGAAAGAGAAAAAAAACGCACCATCATAACATTTTCTACCTCGATTTTAACATTCCTATGGGTAACTGTGAATGGTTGAAGGGCACGTATGAATTATGACCGCCTCGGGTATAAAATAAAAACACTCCATCTCATGCCTTCTGCAGCGCATCAATGAAATATCACAGTGAGCGACTGCAAAGGCAGCTCATACCGAGTAAGTGTAAGAGTGTGATAGACTGACAGTGTGTGAAAATATGAGATAAGGTAAGTGTGCGTGCAGCTTACCAAGAGGTACTGTTGGGATGACCGGATCGATGGGAGAAGGTTTAGCCTTGACGGGAATCGGAGTAGTCGGGCCGTTCACCATAACATGACCTGAATGACGAGCACATGCAATCGACACATAAGTTGTCAAGGCTGCTTCAGATTCACCTCAGCCGATTTAACACAAGAGTGGATGAGTCAGACATGTTAGAGTCTTTGCGACCCACATCACTTAAAAGGTTGTGGAGCTTGGCTTAAAACTCGATCTATATAGTTCATAAGGAATTTTAAGAGAAGGAGACACATTGCACAGAAGGTATATGCCAAATTCATTTTAGGTTGCCTAACTCTATGGCAACAGTTACGGTATGTTGTCAAACAGACATGTGAGTGTTTTATAGTTTAGTTTATACTGACTGGCCATTTGTCTTGGTGAGGTTAAAGGCAGGGTGCATGATTTTTGAAAAACACTTTGGAAAAGGGAGTCAGGTCGACTACCAAAGCACACCTGTAGCTAATCAGCAATAAGGGGCGTGTCTACTAACATCGTTGCCTGGGTTGCATTGTGTGTGGGGCGTGTCTATCAAAAGAAGGTCCAGATTCTATTGGGGTAGGGGATTGTTTGTTTAAGTGATTTCAGATGTCAACATTGGCTTTCAGAGATCATACACCGCGCCTTTAAATGCGGCAGCATGTGAAACTGATGCTTCACACTAGATGTCTTCACGGGTCCACTTAGATCCAAAAACCCGAGGTCCGACCCGAGACCCAGCTTCGGGTCTAAAAGTTTCACATGTGCCTCAGACACGGGTCGGGTAAAATAATAGTGGCATCGGGTCTCTGGTAATTTAAAATGAATTAGTTTTTTCGAACGGACCCGAAGACCCGAACTCTCTCGCGTGTGTGCGTCAATGTCCTTTTCAAACCTCTCATCTGTTTGCCAAGAGCGTTTGCGAAATTGTGTGGCTGGCGATAGGTTCATTTTCGTTGAGACAGACATTTTAAATGTACATTTTAGGGGTTACCTTGATGTCGTCGTCAGATAACAAAGTAAAACAAAATGGAGCAGCTCGCCATATTGGTTGCGAGGCTGCTGCGTTTGGGTCTGCAGAATGCACACACGTCAGTGCCATTTACATTCAGGTCCAGTCGGGTTAAAAAATTGCCACTAGTTCAGGTCAGCCTCAGGTCTAACTTTCACGCGTTTGTCTCGGGTCGGGTCTTTCTTCAAAAAAAAAAAAAATTAATGCACGTAGGGTTTATTATGCACGTACATCTCTTTGGAACCGAGAAGACCTCTACTTCACACCTCTGGTACAGAATAAAAGCTTGTGCTTTTTATAATAATCTTGTGTTTTTGGGGTTGTGGAAGTTAAATATTTCAAATCAACGTATAAGTTGTATTGGTGTACATCTAGTATAAAGTAAAAACATTAGACCAAACTTGCTCTTTATAAAATAAAATTATAACTTCCTGAACGCAGTACTGCCCGTAGTAACATTTGGCAGGGATTTAAAGCTCTAAATTCGCTCTGTATAAGCCATAAAAGCTGTAATGAGTTTAAACATCTCATTATGGGAACACTTTTCATCAGCTTTTCTCTAATTTGATGACTTATATGTTTAATTCTGCCAACTCCCTTCCTGTGATTCACTGGAATTATTCGATTCATTGAACAATGCAGCAATTCATCATTCATTAAAATGTTACCCAGGTAGTGCAGCAGTTTTTGGGCTCGGTTCTGGGCTGGTTTGAGGTTGAAGAGGTCTGGATTCTCATCGATGAATTGAGTGTCTACTGTCCCGTTCAGAAACTGACTGTTACTCAGCACATTCTGGAGAAAAGGGATGTTTGTCTAGAAAGGAAAAAAGAAGGAAAAACAAGCCCAATTTAACAATGTACTAGCAAAGAAAGCTTGGGTGTTCAAAGAGAAAGAGAAACATTGCGTCTGCGCTCAGACACTGCGCTAGGTGTTAATGGTCCTATACTGGGTATACAGTAGATGGGGCCATTCGGTACAGACTTCAAAGATCAATACCATTATCTAAACACTCGATACCTCTTTCCATCACTATCAAACCCAGCATGCGAGTGTGTGCGAATCGAGTCATCGAAGAAACTGTTTTCACTGTTACAGCACAAAGAAATATCTCCAGATTTTAAGTAGACATGTAATGCATTTGAAATCCTCTGCTGCACCTGCACCCCTCTAAGATAATATGATCATCAGCTAAAGACAAAATTTTAAGAATCCAGAAGCACAACTTGTGAGCTGGAGCAGATGTGAGAGACTAACAGAATCAGCAACGTGTTAATTGAAGTGCATAGTTTTAGCGCTTAGCTTTAGCACAACTATCACCTAAAAACATACACATCACACATTTGTTCTCCATGGAGGGTTAAACAGTGGTTTTAGGAGCAGGATAACAGAAAGAAAAAGGGGAAGATAGAAGAATGTAGAAGCAAGCAAAAGAGACACAGAGACTATTTTCTCAAAGAGCGGAGGTTTGGAAAGACTTTTGTAATGAGCAAGCAGTCTGACCTAGATTCTTCTGATGCAACATTGGACTCCATTCAAAAACTCTCCATTTCTATGTCTAACGCTACCGCATCTCCATCGCTACCGCATCTCCATCTCCATCGCTACCGCATCTCCATCTCCATCGCTACCGCATCTCCATCTCCATCGCTACCGCATCTCCATCTCCATCGCTACCGCATCTCCATCTCCATCGCTACCGCATCTCCATCTCCATCGCTACCGCATCTCCATCTCCATCGCTACCGCATCTCCATCTCCATCGCTACCGCATCTCCATCTCCATCGCTACCGCATCTCCATCTCCATCTCCACCGCATCTCCATCGCCACCGCATCTCCATCTCCATCTCCACCGCATCTCCATCGCCACCGCATCTCCATCGCCACCGCATCTCCATCGCTACCGCATCTCCATCGCTACCGCATCTCCATCGCTACCGCATCTCCATCGCTACCGCATCTCCATCGCTACCGCATCTCCATCGCTACCGCATCTCCATCGCTACCGCATCTCCATCGCTACCGCATCTCCATCGCTACCGCATCTCCATCGCTAAAGCATCTCCATCGCTAAAGCATCTCCATCGCTAAAGCATCTCTCTCTATTTATCGCTATCGCTACCGCATCTCTATCTCTAGCGCTACAGGATCGCTACACTATCTCTACAGGATCCCTACAGTATCTCTATCGCTACAGTGTCGCTATAGACACAGTATCTCTATCTCTATCACTACCGCATCCGCAAAAGTATCTCTATCGCTACAGTATCGCTACCACATGCGCTACCGCATGTCCATCGCTACCGCATGTCCATCGCTACCGCATGTCCATCGCTACCGCATGTCCATCGCTACCGCATGTCCATCGCTACCGCATGTCCATCGCTACCGCATGTCCATCGCTACCGCATGTCCATCGCTACCGCATGTCCATCGCTACCGCATGTCCATCGCTACCGCATGTCCATCGCTACCGCATGTCCATCGCTACCGCATGTCCATCGCTACCGCATCTCCATCGCTACCGCATCTCCATCGCTACCGCATCTCCATCGCTACCGCATCTCCATCGCTACCGCATCTCTGCAGTACCTCGACCTCTGTGGTACCTTGATCTCCGTGGTATTTCTATCTATATCTCTATCTAGATTTATCTATCTAGATAATAAAAATAAAATATCATATAATATATATACACACATTTTCATTAATTCGCAACCAGTTTCATTAAGTATCCACCTGAGATGATTTGTTTAAACAATACAGATGATCTCGTTCATTTGTTGGCTGTTTTTCCTTTGCTATTCAGGCCAACTCATAATTAATCTCACTAGACTCATAGGTAATTAAAGGCTTTAGGCACAAGCCTTTACAGTGCATCGCAATGTGCATCAGATGCACATTTTGTTAAAGAAAATATATAAGCCACTGGATGCGGCAGACAGCAAGTTTATTGGCTTTTGGCTGTGCCTTTCAATAACATGATTTCATAGCCACATCCTGCCCGCACGTTCAATACCGGACACCCACAGAATGCCAAAGAGCGCAGCATGTGAGTATGCACAAAACACAACAATGAAGAGTTTTCTCCTAGCTGGCAGAGGTAATATCTTTTAACAGCTCTGTATGGACAGTGTCGTTCAGCTGTGCACCAACGGATGTGGCCTGAAAATATTCAGTGCCCACAGGCTTTTCACAATGGCTGGACTAAAGTTGAGGGCTAATGTGAGAAAACAACGATTGAGGCCATTTCCACACAATAAACAGGTACCAGCAATATATACACAGTAAGAGTGCAGCCCAGGGTTAATTAAGTTAAAATAAGAGTGACATGACTATAGTTTGAAAAATAAGTAGCTACAAGCAATGAATTTAAAGTAGCTAACTGTATCAATAAAGTGTAAAATGCCACATAAGCATCTCCTCAAGGACACAAAGTTAATAATTTAAATTTTAAATCAAAAGCGTGGCAATGAACAATTCATTAAAATGAGTCATATCTTTCAGTGCTTAGAAGGAAGAGTAGTATTGGGGGAAACATTTGTTTAGTACATCGGTTGAACAAAAATGCATGGAACCCAAAGAAATAAATAGTTATAAATTAATAGTTTCTTTGTCAAAGTTAACCCAGAAGTTACAACTGTTTCATGAAAGCTGTTTATTTATGTTGTTACTGCAAAAAAACATCTATAATTTTAGTTAATCACTCCCCAACATTGAAAATGAGACACAGGATACATATAGCAAGAAAGATGAAAGCCCAGATGGTGATATTACTACATGTGTCTGACCAGTTTGACTACTAGATCATCAGTTTGGTGCTTTGGCATCACTTTAGTGAATTCTTAGTGTTGCTGTCCATGGTGCTGAAATATCCGAAGCTTGTTCTGAATAGTTGCATTTACTACAAAGGTAGTTTTTCTACACGAAAAATCATACATGCTATAAATTATTTACATTTCATTAAAAATGCTATTTATATATTTAAATGGTTTTTGGCATTACTCATTATTTGTTATCTGTTTGAAACTGCATAAAGACCATGATTCAGGCTCGCGAAATCTCGGTACCATGTTCCAAGTAAACCGAGCTGCTGGAGAGCTTGCGTGCCGTCCGCTTAGCTGCGCTTGCATGTAGTCAGGCCTCTATATATAGCCCTTCATAGCGACTGTGACTCACACTTACCTAAAATCAGTGAGCTCAGAAAAACAACAAGATTATGAGAATGGGAGACGGAACATAAAATACGGAGAAAAATTGCAACTTGGATCACATCTTTCTCAATGTCCTTTGGCACTTTTTCTTTCTGGTGCAACTTTGCTGGCTGTATTAGCTTTATACTTTTCTGCAGGTAAAGACCTTGGTGTCATGCTTGACAGCAATTTGTCTTTTAAAAACGATACTTCTAGTGTTTCCAGAACAGCACTTTTTGACCGCAGAGATTTTGCTCGGTTATAAATCTTGTTCTGTTTTGATGCAGAAAAGCTAGTTCGTGTGTTCATGACCTCAAGACTGCATTATTGTAATGCCTCACAGGCAACACGGTCTGCATTTTCCATAAACACGAGCTTCAAGTGGTATCAGATTCTGAAAATCTGATTTCAGTTTGTTATTAATCTGAATTACAATATCAGAATTATTTAATTAAAGTCTGACTTAACACATTCCTTTCTATAATCTGGTTAAACATATGACCAAAATCTGCTTATATCATGTAACTTGAAAACACTATGCCAGACGTTTGGCTTCCCCAGTGGAGTCTGGTTGCGTCAATGGTTTCTTTTCCTCCTCTACCTAAATCTGTTATGAAATTTTCTTCTACACTATCACCTCTGGTTAGTTGTTTAGGACCAATAAGGCACTACTTTGGTTAGACCGCCCTGAAAAAACATGTATTATAAATCGTAGTGTTGTAGTTGTCGAGGCCGGTCACATTTTAAAGGTCATGGTCTCGTCTCGGAATCGACCGCATTTTTACTCGGTCTCGTCACGGTCTCAGACAAAGAGGACTCTGAATTTTATTTCAAGACCGGTCAAGACCACAACTGATGGCACATCACAAATTTATTTTTTATCATTAATTTGAGCAAGTTTATTCAGATTTGGCATATGATGTTGGTATTGTTTAAGTTTCTCCCATTAACAATTTTTCTAATTTTATTACTAAAAACACCTGCATTGTGTTTAGTGGATGGCAAGCATTGGAAAGACAGTTCAGAATAAATGGTTAGGTTGACTTCAGCTCCTTAGTGTTTGTTCACTTTTATTTGTAGACAAAGATAAATTCCCACATATCTGCAATGCCTTTGATTATTTTATCAACTTCTCTGATGGCAGGCATACACACACACACACACACACACACACACACACACACACACACACGCATGCATGCACGCACAAAGTGCCTAATCATATGCATATTCCACATTTTATCTCAAGTATTTTAATGCAGTGACTTGCACTGGTCTTGGTCTTGACTTGGTCTCGACCCTTTAAAGTCTTGGTCTTGTCTCGGTCTCTGCCTGTCTTGGTCATGACTTGGTCTCGGTTTAGGTGGTCTTGACTGCAACACTAATAAATGAAAATTGACTCGCATAAGGTGATTACACTGAAGAGTAAGCTTTTCAGAGAAATACATTATATTTTAATGAGTCTGATAAGGAGCATTTAAAAGATATAAATTAAGTCATCAATAGTGCATCACTTCAGCAATTTAGTACAGATTGCATTAATACCACATTTTTAGGAATAATGGTAAACTAGACCACCTTCTTAAGCAGTTTAGCTGGAGCAGATAAAAAAACAACAACAATCCAAACGTGCTGATCATTGATGGTCTCTAATGCGTTTCCATTGGCACATAATTATTTGGCATTACCAACGTGCAAAAATAAAGTCTTGTGGACTTTGTAGCTCTTTGTAGATTTGCTGAACGACAAACCTTACGAGTGCCAGTGCCGCCCTGCTGTTAAAAACCAACGGTAGGAGGACAAAGCTTTGGGCAATTTCTTCATATATCCAAACCCGCACCCCAGTCAGTCAATTCACTTCTCGCATTTTTTTGTTTTCCCCTTGCATTTTGTCTCTCCCGTCATACAGAGAGCCAAGACTGCTTCAGGCTCTAACACTCTCCCCTCCCTTTCTCTCTCTCTCTCTTTCTCTCACATTCTCTCTTCCCTCCCTCCGTTTCACTCTGCCCTTGCTGAAGCAGACACATTGCAGTCGCTCACGCTTGCACTCACAGACATCGACTTGCTTCCCGTATCAAAAGCAACAAATCTGATTCGTGCAGCACGAGAATACGGAGCAGGAACGAAGCGGCAACAACAAGGCATTGATTGACCGGCCAACAGCCGACGCTTGAGCATGGTTATGTGAAGGTTCGTTATGGCTGTGGGTGATGGTTTCTTACTTTAAGGGCAGGGCTTCCTGGGACCGTTCGTAAGAGTAAAACAAAAAAAATATGCTACCCAAACGCACGCTTTCAGGAACCTAGGAAAGGAATGAAGACCACAGATCTAAGATGGACATGAGGCGGAATTTAAATACAAGATAAAGGTTAGTACTGTAGATGTTTTCATAAAGGCTGCAGGCTTAATAGGAAATAACTTGAGTTTAAAAAGACGAAAACAGGACGGATTAATCAGAGTGAAAACAACAGGGACTGATCAGGCTAGAGGAGGGAATCATGCAGTGAAGATGAGTGTATTAGAGAAACACCTATCTATCTAGACAAGATCGTGCACATACGCGCAATGTTCGACTCTAAACCCACAGGGTCTGCTTGAAAGCAGGTCTAATTGGATTATTTGCTTTAATGCGCCAGTTTACAGGAAGAATCAATTAATTTATGATCCTCAATAGCATAATACGCAGACATCAGCAAACAGACAGGAATGATATACAATATGGTCTGCACTAGCGTTTAAATTACAGAATTAAAGTTGTGGAGGTTGTGAGCCAAAGGGAAAAAGATACACACACAAATTAAGACTGAAGATTTGCAGTAATAAAATGAATTATCAGCATTTAACATTACTTAAAAGGTAATTTTTTTTTTCTTTTAGCAGTCTTCTCTGAGATGAGACAGATCGGATGGCACTTCACACTTGAAGCACCTGTGCAGATTAAAGATTTGAATTAAACATGCCTTCAATGGATTCTGAAAGGTGAAACGGGCTTTTGCTACTCACTATGAAGAAAACTGTCATATGAATGTTAAGAAAACTGGATATAAAGACATGATACGTAATGCCAATCAAGAAATAACAAATGTTGAAAACTGAGGATAAAGAAGAAGATGGGGCCGCATGACTCACAATGGATAATTAAACAGCAAGACAGTAATAATGTGACTGTCAGTAATTCATCCATTTGACATCCGATTAACCACACAGTATTATGATTTCTGCTCATTTACTGAAAAGAATAAAATCAACCGTCTGCACAACCGTCTGAAGACCTTCCACAGTGATTCACCTTGGAAGTGATGAGGGAACTAACAGGGCTGTTCACCTATACAGGAACGGGAAGGATTGGAAACCATTTTAAATCTTGATGATACAGACACGACAGGTATGAAAATGGCAATGTGTTTATTCTTATTTCTGTTGGTTTCTTAACTCAAACATAACCTATGAGACCACTCGATTGTTTCTGGGGTATTTACAGTGTGTAATTCCAGATCCTGCACAATGGACCCCTGGGTGTCCACTTTTACACGCACTACTAAAGCAAATTTGAACACGTATAGCTTTAAGCCACTGCACATGGATATTTATAGGATATATTTCTACTCCCCACGCTGCCCCATCTCATCTCTTCATTACGCTCTTGCTCAAACGCTCTCGTACTCAAGAATGTGCTTTGAGAGTGACACACTGGAGCCATTACGTAAGGCTGCAATAAGCGGGCCAAAATCACGTAAAGCAACAATTAAAGCATGGAACATTGCAGAATAACGTACAGTTGATGAAGACTGATGGGGTAATTAAACCCAGTCAAGCACTTGCGAGGATTTCGTGCGTTGGATACCACCAAGCTTCAAAAAGCAATCAAACTTCATTTACACATTCATTGCTGTGCTGTCTGCTGATCTATACTGTCCTTGCACTGGTTGGTTGGTTAGTTTCTGTCTGTGTGTGCGACAGAATATAGACACACACAGTTAGGTGTCAGGTTAATGGAGCAATCAGACCCCTTTAGAAAACAGGGAGCTGTAGGGAGAAGAACAAACAGGAGGACATAAGACTTGGGTAAATAGATACACTGTCTGCTAACACAACAACAGCCACATAATCTCACATCTGTGATGAGAAGACAGCCAAGGCATTCATCACTTAGAATGTGACTGATCATCTTGGGGCTTGTCCCTGGCAGCCATTTCGAGTCACAAACCAATGGAAAAGTTAAACATTTTTACTACACTCGCTGGGTACATGATAAATGCTCAGAAATTTAAAGAACCAGGTAGACGATTAATCTGAAGCACTGGACATCAGTAGCTTGGTTCAGGATGAGCTCCTCTTTGAATTGATACATTGTTAGATGAAGCAAGCATACACTGGATGAATGAGTAGGCATAACACCAAGTCTCCATGGTTATTAACTGCATTTGTGCTGAGAGTCTGCCTATGATTTAGGAAAAAAACATAAGAGGCATTGGTGTATTACAAGCTGCTAATGTTCTTTTTCTTACACAGGTCTGTGGACAACCTGGATTACCATGCCACGCAGAGTACCAGGACGTCCAGCTAGAGGAACCGATCTGGACAACCCAAAATGGATCCAATCAAGGAGATGTCCTGCATCATCTATCTCTGTCAACACAATGGGAGTTTACTCCTGTCCAATGCCACAATCAACAATCCTCTGGTTGGGCCTCATAGGCAGTGTACTGTTGAGAAGTGGAACAGGGGTGTTGGCAGGAGAGACATGGGGCATGGTGTCTATCTGTCCAATTCACTGCGTGTGTCGGAATCTATCGGAGTCTCTAAGTACACTTTGTGTAAATAAAGGTCTTCTATTTGTGCCACCAAACATCGATCGCCGCACTGTGGAGCTTCGTCTTGCTGACAATTACATCCTGGAAGTGGGAGGAACCGATTTTGCCAATATGACAGGACTGGTTGACTTGACTCTGTCACGTAACACCATTCATGCTCTAAAACCGTTGGCCTTTGCTGATTTGGAAAGTTTGCGTTCACTTCACCTGGACACCAACCGTCTCACCGTGGTGGGACCTCAGGATCTAACAGGTCTTATTAACCTTCAGCATCTCATAATCAACAATAACCAGCTCACTAATGTTTCTGCAGATGCTTTTGATGATTTCTTACAAACCCTGGAGGATCTGGACCTTTCCTACAACAACTTGCGCAGGGTTCCTTGGGAAGCTATTCAAAATATGGCTAGCCTGCACACTTTAAATCTGGATCACAACCTAATAGACCAGATTGCTGAGGGTTCTTTCGGTGAGCTCTACAAACTCTCCCGACTGGATATGACCTCGAACAGACTACAGACTCTTCCTCCTGATCCACTGTTTTCGAGATCCCAGATTGGGGTTGTCAGTCCAACACCATACAACTCCATTATCAGCCTTAATTTTGGGGGTAACCCCCTGCACTGCAATTGTGAGCTGTTGTGGTTGCGAAGACTGATCCGTGAAGATGACATGGAGACGTGTGCCACTCCAGCTCATTTGGCAGGTCGCTACTTCTGGTCCATCCCAGAAGAAGAGTTTACTTGTGAGCCTCCTCTAATCACCCGTAACACCAACAAGTTGTGGGTGCTGGAAGGCCAAAGGGCCACGCTTAAATGCAGAGCTATTGGTGACCCTGAGCCAGTTATACATTGGGTATCACCAGATGACCGTATAGTGGCCAACTCAAGTCGCATTCACTCATACTACAATGGCACACTGGATTTTTTAGTGACTCGTGCCAGAGATGATGGCACCTATACATGTATTGCCATCAATGCAGCTGGAGAATCCACAGCTATGGTGGATTTAAAGATCATCCCTCTGCCTCATCGAGGGAATGGCACAATATCCCTAATCAACCACAGAGACCCTGGATCATCTGATATTAGCAGTGGGCGGGGAGGGGTTGAAGGAGGAGGGACTGGTGTGGTGACTGTAAGGAATGTCACTGGGGTCAAGGCAGAAACTGGAGAGATGGGAGCTGAAAACAGCAATGGGGGAACCGAGAACTTTGTGGGAGTTCTGGGAGTGACGTCCAACGTAGCCCAGATCCGCTGGAAAATGGGTAGATCTTCGACACCTTTCTTGGTGTGGATGTATCAGATGCAGTACAATAGCACAGCTGATGAAGCACTTGTTTACAGGTAAGGATATTTTATTTCTTGATCTCAAAGTCGTTCTATTGTATAGTAACATTTTGACAAAAAAGCAAGCAATGTGTTAGTTTTCATCATTCAGGTGGAGTGAATGCATGTAAACATCACAGCTGCTTGTGTTCACAGATTATAGGCCTTAGATATTGATGAATGGATAAAAGCCAAAAGAAACAGCCACAGTCCCAAAGTGGATGGAAGATACAAGTTGAGCCACAAGGCTAAAAGAGAAACAGGCAGCTATTTATAGCCAAGGAGATGGGGGAAAACTGAGCAGTGGAGTGAGAGGAAGACTTGCTGACTCTGGGGAAAATGGGATGGTCCCTTTAAAAGAGCAAAACCTAGACATTTGAGGATAGTGTCACATCGCATCATGAAGAGTGAAATGGATCTAAATGGAGAAAGCTAAGGACACCATGGCAGGGCTGTTGGAGTTGCATATGCTAGCTCCTGAGAATTGTGTAATAAATTAGTTACAGAGCAACTCCTAAATATTGTGACCCTGTATGTGAGATCCAGGCTAAAGTCTCATAATCCATTCATGAGATTGGGAGCATCAATCTTTGACATGACCTTACTCACTCAATATTAAAGATATCAAGGTTATATTTTCACAAAATAGTCTATACATGAATGATTTATGTAGAAAACAATAAAATCACACTTTCCATCCGTTTCAGACTGGGTCACAATTGGGAACCTTTTCCCAAGTCTCAGATCACTTGGCATGAGGCTTGGCCAAGCTGCATTTAATCATTTAACCAGAGAACGAGCTGGATGCAGACTAGGGCTGCACGATTAATCGCATGCGATTGGCACGGCCATCACGTCAGTCAAGCCGGTTCCTTGATTAGTAGTAACTTGCAATCAGCTGCTTTCAGATGGAGCGACATTTACTACACAGAGACGGGAAATATCGCATTCATAATCGCAGGCGATTCATCCGCGATTATGAATGCGATATATTTCCCCGGTTATCAGTGAACTACGGCTCTGTGTAGTAAATGCCGCTCCACTGAAAGCAGCTGATGGCGATTTACTACTAATCAAGGAACCGGCTTACTGACGAGATGTGCGTGACAGTCCCTTGTAATTTATCGTGCATCCTCAATGCAGACCTCAGTCATCATCTATGCACTCAGAAACTCAAAAGGCATCCCATGACAAATCACCATATGTGCTACATATTCACCAAACAAAGGAATCCACTCTAGGACATATAAAAAAACTTGGAGGCATAAAAAAACTTGACAAAATAAATAAACCATCTGTGGACCGTGATCAATAACTCATAGTGAAATTGAGGGGGCATATTTGTGTGACATCAAGCCAAATATATACAGACAATGAATGGTGGGTTGAAAGGATGGTGGGTTGAAAAGATAGGGGTATGAGGGCCGCAGAGAAACCAGCAGTTGCTGAGTGATGACAGGCAGAGAAGAGGATGAGTGGGAGGGCCAGGCATTTTCATAATGGACCTGTTACTACAGTTATTTTCATCAATATGCAAGATTCTCCAAGTATAAACACAGCAAGACACTCAGGGTCAGAAGATAACACACATTAATGCACAATGACTGCCCACTGCTAGTGCATACCTAAACTGGTCTCAAGAGATACGTGACTTTTTCCTGATATTCTGACATTTTTGAAAGTTAAGAAAGTTAAAAAAGTTAAGTTCTATTGACAGAGGTGGAAGTGTGGAAGTGTCCCCATAAATTGAAAAGCTAAAACAGCTTTTTGTGACATTGGGGTTAGGGATTGGGGTAGGTAAGGGGAATAGAATATTACAGTTTGTACAGTAGAAAATGCATTGCGTCAATGGAAATGTTCTCGTAAACCACATATGCCAACGTGTGTGTGTGTGTGTGTGTGTGTGTGTGCGCGCGCACACATATATACATATCCATTGCCAAATAACTGCAAAATCTGCTATATATCTGCTATATATGCATTCAGCATATATATCCATTCCATTGGACGGGACTACCTTAAAATTGACACATGTGCGACTATAAACTAGCCTTCCGCTCAATTTCATTTTCCTTTAGTACTACGTCTGGGATTTCGGTCTATTCTAGCATTTCGAAAAATAAAATTTTTGTAGGACCAATGAGCGAACAGAGGGAGTGGCTGAAAACGATGACGTTGATGTTGTGTGTCGTTGAGCTTCAACGACCGGAGCGGCGTTTTGTTAATGCTTAGACCCAGCTTCGACAGTTGACTGAGTACATCATTGTTCTGAGTGTAAATTCGATGAACAAAACCTGCATCTCTCATTGACAGACATCTTTTTCTAAACAATCCTCTCATCATTTCGAAATTGTTGTTTCCAGCCGTTTTCGGCGCATGATATACGTCACGACCACACGTTAGCGATTGGCTATGGCAGATCCTGAGTGACCAGGCTAACTATAAACATAATAAATAATACAAAGTATGTGCTTTATATTTGTAGTTATTTTAAAAAAGCTTATACCACGTGCATTGGTACTAGCATGGTGTAAAACTGACGGGCAGTTGGGTGCTGTGTCTGTGTGCTTTGTAAAGAATGCTTGTTATACAGGAGCTGCATGCCTGAATGGTCAGATACATCTAAAACATTTTTGAAAATGCCTATGCTAACAGATTCATGTAAACAGAGTCGGCCTTGTAAATGTAAAGAAAACAATTTTAACAAAGCAGCAGAAACTCACAAAGAACAGCAGTCTCAGAGCCAATACACATTTTTAAGGAAAAACTCATGTAAGTGCTTTAACAAAAATACAAGCTGCCCATTTCTGCTTTAAACCTTCAAAATTAATAGTCTTGTTCTGTGCTACTGCGTTTTTACTGTAACATGTTTTTGCTTTTTGAAAGCTAAGAGACACATCAAAACTTTTCAAATGGTAATCGACATAATATTACTTGTACTATAGTACATAATGATCAGTTATACCACAACCGATTCATAGCACAACTGGGAAAAATCTTGCATTTTAAAATGCTAATAAGATTCACTAAAAGCACATTTATGACCCCACACCGCTGATCCCCAAAAAATTACATTAGATTTTGCTTCATTTATATTCAAAAATAAAACCCATAAAAATAACAGAATGTCATTTATGGCTTCCTTAACAGCAGATCATTAGGACAAGTTTCCCGTGTAGCTTGTAATTCAAATTTTTCCACAAGATATAGAAATTTAATATGCAGATAAGTATGCAAATATCTCATTGATATGCAGTGATTCACAGAGCCGTACACTGCAGTACTTATTTAAAAGCGTTACAGTTCTTTGTACTGAGGCTGATACTCAAAGGGAAGATATTGTGTAGCAAATAAATACATAAATAATCACAAAAGACTGAAACTTAAAAGCACGCAAAGAGCATTTTGAAAGCAGGACAAAGGAGAAGTGAAACCGTTCAAGGTCCTTCCAGCAGTAGCTGTCAATTACCTCTCAATGCAATGAATTAAGAGTCTTGAATCATGTGTAACCATCCAAGGCATTTCCATTACAGGCATTTATGCCAAAGCAAATCCAAAGGACACGGCCAATGAAGTGCAATTTAAAAGGACCGTATAGACCCAGTTTTCACCAGAGATGGCAGATTAGAAATTGTAAGGCTATTGAGGGCAGGGGTCCTTCAGGCTATAAGTATGTGGTCAACAAAGCAGCTTTAATGTGTATTTTACTGTGCATTTGGGTGGAAAAATAATGCAATAAAATATAATGTACAGAACTGACTGTGCACACTCACCTTAACAGTATGTAATAACGTATTTTTTTTAACAAATTGAGCAATTCAAGCAAGTACCAGCAATCAGCACAAAAGCAAAACTGTATATTACATGAAATGAGCACTTAGTATACTTTAGACTGACACAGATTGACATTTTTGACACGGTTTGTATTACACATATGTAGCAAGACCATCTGGAACAAACATTTGATGTACAGTAATCCAAGATATGGATGGGTTGCTCCAATTAAGTCTTGTATTTCCTCCACTATATGAAAATGTTACCAAGTTTCCTGTGACCTTTAGCTTGCTCACTGGGAATTAATATGAAGTGCCTAATTTAAATCATCTGTATACCTTTCTCTTAATCTCCTCATGTCTCAAATCCTCTTCTTTGCAGGGTATTGATTCATTCCACAACATAACTGTGCTTCAGGTTTACCTTGTTATATCTGACAGTTATACACACCTCGTATTTCTCATTAGCTTTCTCTTTCTCCCTTTGTTGTCAGAATTCTGCCTCCAACCAGTAACAGTTTCCTGCTGAAAAATCTGGTGTCCGGAGCAGACTACAGCCTGTGCGTCTTGGCCATATTTGATGATGGCATCTCCTCCTTGGCTACAACAAAGGTGTTGGGTTGCATCCAGTTCAGCACGAAAGAGGATTACCCAGAATGCCGTTCTCTGCATGCTCACTTCCTGGGCGGCACGCTGACAGTGATGGTGGGCGGCGTGGTGGTGGTAACCCTTCTGGTCTTTACCGTGGCCATGATGGTGCGCCATCGCGTTTGCGGCGAGTGTCGAGATGATGCCAATCGATCTGGCAAGTTTTTGCCAGCCAAAGGGGTGGATGTTTATGCCCAGACAAACGGAAACAATAGCATGATGATGGTGGCACTACCAAATGGAGTCTTGGTCCAAAGATCAAAATCAACACTGGACAAAACCAAACACACCAAGTCTGGCTCTATCCCTAAACCGAAACAGAGCCCAGAGCCACACCATAGCCGGGGCACGGACACATCCGGTAGGGTTGAAGGGGCGAAATGTTTTACTCCACTCACACCAGAGAACGAAAGACTGACGCTCTATTATTCCCCGAGTAATACACTTCCCCTACCTACACACAAGGCTGTAAAGCGAACTGGTAGGATCAAGTTGCGAAAGTCTCTGGAAAAAGACGGAGACGTGGACAGAGTTTTGGGGAGCAGTCAAGTCTTGGCCTCACTTGCATTGACACAAGGTGGAGAGGAAAACGGAGAGGGAGAGTCGGACTTTAGGAGGGCACTGAAAACCAAACGAAGCTGCTCTTTCGATGTGGGCGAAATCACCACCACAACCTGCTACGGCTACGCCAAGCGGCTGAGCGTCATCTGGACCCGTCGTAGCCAGTCGCTACACGGCATGCTCGTCCACTGCGCCTCCACCACCAGCACATCCAGCACGGGGAGCGAGCAGTATGGACACACCATGACACGGGATTATTTACATGCCTTTGCTTCCAACAACTCCTCGAACTCCAACTCAAACTCAACATCTAACTCGAACAGTAGCATGACTGTCAATCCAAGGGACCTTGAGGAAAGTGTGGTGTAGAAAGTGTGGAGTATTGAGTTAACACGTGCCACATAAACAACCAAAAGAGACAAAAGAGAACACCAACAATGAAAATGAGATTAAGACAAATTTTCAGGGGATAGCAGAGTTGACGAGGAGCACAAAAGATTGGCTATTATGTAATGACCGCCTTTGTTTCAGCCACAACGTGGCTCAAAATCAAATTATGTAAAGAGAAAAAATGACAAGTAGGATTGAGAAAAAAAAAGAAATGTGATAGGTCTGTTTTTTTATGATGGGCCTAAGGCATGGGGGATTACAACCTGAAGCATCTGTTTCAACAAGATTAATTAACCAATTAATAAATTGTTGAATAAATCTGCTGCAACTTTATACTGAAGCAACTCCATTTGAATGTTAATATGAAGCTGAAACAAGGGTAATAAATATCACAAAAACAAATTCAATACCCAGTGAGGGAGACCATTATCTGTTAAAATATGCAGCTGTGAAGCAGATCACGCCTGGACCACCTAACAAGGGGAAATTATATAAATACGCTGTAAAGTGTCTTTTATTTTGTTGGTTGTGGTTTTCAACGATTATTGAAAAACTGGGGGAGTTACAGAGAAATCATTTGTTCAAACTGTAATTCAATGGTGGTCTATGAATAGTCATAATTGTTCTTGTCTGATCAACCTTTTTCCGAAATCCTAAAATGAATAAAAAGCCGTTCTGTTAAACTGATCTTTTGTATTGTGGAATGAGGTTGTAATGAAGCTCTAATTGAGATCAATCTGATCTGATGGGTTAAGTGCTTATGAGAGGCCACGCGGCACACACAATACTTTGAACCCTGACAACAAAAGCTCTCACGACTGCATATAGCACCTAAAAACCTGATTAAAATGTCTGATAAGATAATACGCTCAACCTTTAATGTGCTAATATGACTCCATTAGAGCAAATATTCCAGCTCCGCCCGCTCTGGTTAAGATTTAATTACAGATAAGCAACAATAAAAACAATGACGGCTAATTCTCAGCGATTAAGGGGTTTAATTGCAGGTCATTTCTAGTAATGTTTATGCACATACTGTTACATTTGCATTCATGCATCTGGCAGATGCTTATACCAACAGCTATATATTATTCAGTATGTTTGTTCAAACCCACAACCGTTTGTGCTGCTAACACAGTGCTTTTCCAATTGAGCTGCAGGAATAGTTACTGTATGAGGGATGCCAAGCCCACTGCAGACCAGTTTATATAACCGCTGACAGAAGAAAGGAAGATGGAGATGAAAGGAAAGAGACAGGATAAAGGTGTGCTGTGTGGACTAGAAAAGAGCACAGTGGCGCAGTTGGGAAAGGTTTACTGTCTGCAACAATATTCAACCTGGTGTGTCATGCTGAGCGTGCAGTTTTAATAAATGAACATTTGACTAAATCCTATATGCTCCCTGGAGTTCAGTTTATAGCTTCGTGTAAATTGGTCCCAATACATGGAATTAGCCTTGTATATGCGCTATAAAATCGAATGCATTTTTAATTAGATGGGCCTAATTTAAACTTTGCATTATTGAAAACAACACAATTCTCAATCGAATATGCAATTGTTTACTACAGTAGTGATTTCTCCTAGTGATAAGAGAAATGTGTCAATCCCAGGATGCATTGCAGCAAGCTCAGTGAATTTTTTTGTGTCCAATTACAATTTTATCTATAACACAACTTCAGCAGTGCACCTACTGTTAGATGCATTAAAATGCAGTCTATGTTTGTAGTTTCCTGGGATTTACAACAAAGCTGTTCAGTATTTTACTGTAGGTTATCTCTTATTCATTATCCAACCCTCCAAAAACTGAATAAAAACCATCTGGAAAAGGTGATAATCATAAGGTCCTAAAAATCGTCCAAATTAAAGCACTCCATTTGAATACTGTAGCTTTAGTTCAAGCACCATTAGTGTGGTGGTGTGTGGTAAACATTTAACCCCTCACATTTGCTTAAGCAACATTTAAAAAAAAAAACACGCACTATATAAAGCATCTTAAGTGGTGGGTATTTTTACTTGAGTGCACTTCTCGTAAAAAAATATTACTTTGTTACACTGTGTACCTTTCCTATCATTACTTGATTTAAATGCTTTATTGAATCCGTGCTTTATTCCAAGGTTGCAGTCTCTTAAATGGGGCATTTGTAAATTGCTCTTTTGAGTCGATTCTTTACTAACTATAGGCAAAACAGTTTGAAGTGGTTTTCATTCACACTGATTCTTGTTTGAATGATTTGTTCAGTTTGCTGCACACAAACATGTTGTGCATGTTATTGATTGTTAGCAGTGATAAAGATCTGTCAAAAGTGCTTGATCTGTTCATCGCTGACACAGTTACACACTCTTGCAGAAACATACAAATGATTGCATTGTGAAAAACAGATGAAAATCTATAGATGAAAATCTATTCACTGACTGTTCAGTAGCAGGCATGAGCATGACACACAAATCTGAAGAGTTTGATTCTTTCTTATCTGTGTCAGGCATCTGAAGCCAAGCAGATGTTCTCAGACTGCAGTATCTGAGGCTTAGAGTTAAAAATCACAGAAATGCTTGTCTATTCTGTTTTTGTCTACTCATCATTATGTGTTAAAGGACAAGTTCGGTATTTTACACTTAAAGCCCTGTTTTCAGATTGTTTATGATGAAATAGAACGGTTTTGACTGAAATTTAGACATAATGATGCTGGCCAAGAATTTTACGGTGTTTGTTCTATCACCTCCGACCTCTACAATGGCTGTATAGGTACACTGGAACAATCCTTCCTAAAATGCATTAAACTTTCGTTTACAAAGACGTGAAACTCATCGAGTGGTCAGGGGTGTTCACTGATATGCTAACACAAAAATCGCCGCAAAAGATGCCTTCCAACAGGTGTTTTACCGTTTGTTGTAAACTTGTGGACCTATTTTTCCAAACGCCTCACACCCGTATATTCTTCCGTTGAGAGCTTGAATAATAGACACTCCAGCCCAGTTGGTGGCGATAATCCGCCTTTGACAATTGCAATACCGTACCTCACAGCACATCTAATACATGTCAATAGAGTTGGACAAAAACTGCGATAAAACCTGTTGGAAAGCATCTTTTGCAACGATTTTTGTGTGAGCATATCAGGCATGGTGTCTATAGCAGAACACCATGGAGGAAGCTGCTGCTCTCCCGAAAAACATTGCTGTGAGCTTGAAGTTTGCAAAAGAGCACCTTGACAAACCCCAGTGCTACTGGGAAAATATTTTATGGACTGATGAAACAAAAGTTGAATTAAAAAATACTATGACACAGCTTACCAACAATAAGCATTATTCTCAAAAGTAAAGTATGGTGGAGGGAACATGATGATTTGGTCATGCTTTGGACCACTTGCCATATTCCCAAGTTAAAAAAAAACCTACAGGATAATGTCAGGATGGCTGTCCACCAGTTGAGGCTTAGTAGAAGTTGGTTAATGCTGCAGGACAAATACCTTAAGCATTAAAGTAAATCCACCACAGATTTGGAGTGGTCTAGTCAAAGCCCAGACCTTAACATGTGGAATGACCTCAAGAGTGCGGTTCACACCAGACATCCTACAAATGTGTCTGAGTTGAAGCGTTTTTTTAGAGGGAAATTGGCAAAAATTATTTCTAAATGATGTGCAGGTCTGATTCAGAGTTACTGAAAGTGCTTGTTTGGAAGAATTGCTGCCAAAGGAGGTTCAACAAGCTATTAAATCCAACGGTTCACCTTACATTCCTCCAGCACTGTGAATGTTTAATGGGTGTTTTCAAAAAAGACACAAGAAACTAGAATTATTTGTGTGTTGTCAGCTTGTACACAATGTGTTTGTTTATTGTCGTGACCTAGATGAGAATCAGATCACATTTTATGGCAAATCACTGTAGAAAAGCAGTTTATTCTTAGGGGTTGACATACTTTTTCTTGCCACTGTATGTTGCAAAAATCTCATGATGATGATAATATAATTGTTTAATAAAAAAAATGCTAATAAATGGTAATCATATTGGAATAAAGTATATATATCATTTATACACAAGAGACAGCTAAAGGGCGTTGATACTGTAGGCATAACGCAAAGAAGAGTCTACAGCAACGTCTTCAACTTGTTCACAATACAGCACAGCTTCTCGAACATTATTGCTTTTATAAAATGGTTACCACACAATACAAATATTACAGCAAAAAAAAACCTTTACTGCAAAAAATATGTATCAGTGCAACTTTCATGACGTAAAATCTTCTGAAATGTGTCAACATGATACTGTACACAGCGCAGTGATACACAAAAATTGTAAATAAAACAAAGCTATTTACCAGTTACACTTAAGGACTACAACAAACCATTTTATAAATGTTTATATAATTAAGTAAGATTAAAGTAGCCTATGTTTTCATATTTAAAATGGATAGCTGGCCAATCGGTGCACACTGCGCTTTCTCAGAATGATGATCTTTGTAGAAATCAGGGTTCCCACACCTTGGTTTACTTCAAAGGAGCTTTCAAGGACTTTCCAGGTTCAATACCCTCAAATTCAAAGACTAAATGTGGGGATACAATTCAAGTGAGAGCAAGGTTACATCTTGTTACATTTTAAAATACATTGTTACAGTTCGCTTTCGAGGGAACTCGCGCTGCGTCACTGCAGTGACACTTTGGGGACGCATCCAGGGGTAAGTGCGTCTGAATGTGTATATCAAATTCAACCAATGATGAGGCTTAACAACAAAGACAGGGTGATGCGGGAGACCGGAAGTATATCGCCATCTGAAATATTGCCAAAGACGGCGTTACAGGGACGAAGGAAGTATGCCAAGGGAGACGCAGCGTCTCGTTCCCTTCTCAAGGAACAACAGTAGTTACATACGTAACCCGAGACGTTTTCATGTGTCAAACACAACTATGCAAAAAAGCATTTTGGTATGAATCAACATTCGCATACAGAAGATAGGAATGCGAATCTATGAATCTATTATACGTATATTTTCAAAAACTTCCCAGTGCCTTGAGTTTTTCCCCTCAGATTCACAAACTTTCAAGGATTTCAAGGACACATGGGAACCCTGAGAAATGGACGTGTTTCAAAAAGGCGGGGCATAGAGGAACAACAATAATGTACGGTACGTGGACAATAATGTGGTTTTTAACCATAAACCCCACGACCAGATTGTATTTCACAAAATAATGTTCTTTTTAGCAACGTAATAGAGGCTCTTAAAGACTTTATGTCTACCCGAGTTAACTACTTGTACTTTTGGTTACTATATCTGCCTCTGAACACCGTGTACTACCGCAATAGCCTAAACATTACAGACTCACAGAGTGTGATTTGTAAAATTTCAGGCATGCTTTATATTTCTAAAGCACCCCCCAGAGTGCATAAATGTCTCAACACAGCCTATGAAGAGTGTGCAACACAGAGTTCAGAAAACAGTGTGGGCAGCGCATGGAGACGAAACGAGTGCCTCTGACTGCCACAGGCAACACTCTGCCCCCCTTTACCCAATTAAAACCTACTGACTGGCACGTCGCTGGTTAGCACATCATGCATGCAGAAGGTGCAGTAACAGTGATGCAGACAGAGATGGCCTGTTCTCTCTCTCTCTCACTGGCAGTGATGACTTCACTGCAGCTGCACCCGAGCTCTTCCCCCCCACCTCTCTCTCTCTCTCTCTCTCTCTCACTGGCAGTGATGACTTCACTGCAGCTGCACCCGAGCTCTTCCCCCCCACCTCTCTCTCTCTCCTGAGAGTCTTGTCAAAACAACAACCCAGAAGTACACAAAATGCAGTCGAAGCAACTTTAGTCCTTTGAGCTTTAAACTCAAGCCTATTGAACCCTGAGCTTTCACCACAAAACACATCTGCAGTGTACAATGAGTGAGTGCTTTTCATGAAGGGGCTCCAACTCCGGTTTCACACCGCAAGCGTTAACAACACATATGCGTAGCGTGAGGAAAGCATTTGCCGCGCGGCCATTGTGCTTTCACACCGACTGCTTTTGCAGCGCATACTGTGCAGTTTAATAACAGTATTAAAATTTCAAGTTCACATTACTTTATTTTACATGCATTTATGAGCAAAACCTCTTCAAGACGCTTTTTGAAGGTCAGTGTAATTTATATAACTGATTTGTTTAATCCACATTGTTTTCATGCTGCTCTGGTCCGTGTAATGACAGATATAGATACAGATACAATACACAATTATAGACATAAAAAGCACATTATTAAATCAGTTTTTCTAAAGTTTACAATTCACCTTATTCCGCCACGCCCCTTTTTAATTCTTCGCTCTTCCGCATTTTGTCAACCGACTTCCGCTGCTAATATGGCACAGTGCATTCGGTGGTTAGTTTGGTGGTTAGAAGATTGTTTGTAGTTCACTATAACTTTAGCGAAATGACAAATATCGCTACTGCTGTAAATGTTTTAAATTAGGAGCACGGTTAAAACTTCATACGACGCTCGGATAGTCTTATTGTCCCATCAATCGTCTCGTGGTTAGACGATATGAAGCGGCCGCGGCAAGTAACATGGCATATTTAATTACCTCATCCTGTCAGGAGTTGATGGAGCAGCATCGAAAATTATTAAAAGTATGTCTACCAATATTTACACAGTGATTTCGTCTTTTTTTTATAGCAAATGTGCACCTTAGCCAGTCCAATAACTATTTCGTTTTTATGTGGTACCATGATAGAATTCATTTGCAAACTTGCCAACACTTATTCCTTCAAATCAGGAGACTTAAATCCTTTTAAGTGGAATCTACAAAGCTCACATATGGTTTAAGAAATTCCTTATAGATAATATCTGATCACACTGTAAAGGTTTATATAACTGCATGGGAGGTTACATCTGATCACATAGTAAATGTTTAATATAACTGCATGACATGTAACAGCTGATCACATTGTAAAGGTTTAATATAAATGCACAACATCTGATCACATTGTAAAGGTTTAATATAATTGCACAACATCTGATCACATTGTAAAGGTTTAATATAAATGCACAACATCTGATCACACTGTAAATGTTTAATATCACTGCATGACATATGATCACATATGAAGGTTTAATGTAACTTTACAACAGGTAAAGCAAGACCACCCTGCAATAAATTAAGACACAGCTTTATCGGAGTCATCAGGAGCTGATCCCAAGTGTTTTTCTGGAAGCTGTTGGTGTTTGTACTGGTAAAGTGCTTGGCGACTGTGTAATGGATGCAATATCAACCCTGTGTAAAGCTGAACCAAAGATGGTTGTTTCTCAGTAGAGATTTGTACATTTGTGCCAGCTCAACACATTGAAGCAGTTTCTTGGACAGGGTTTACAGGATTAGGATTTAATTATATTAGGACATTTTAGTTTTTACAAACAAACCCTACAAAAAAACAAGACTGGTCCGCATCTTGTGACAAAACAATGGCACTCATATATGTTAAGGTATGTCAGTAAAAGGTGTTTTTAAATTATTGTAGCTCAAATATGCATTTTAGCTTGGGACCAGGATAAGCCCTGTCTGGGAAACCGCACCATTGTTTTCCCATATCAGATGTATGTTGCTTCAGGTTGAGTTGTGATGTTAAAGTGTAGTTGTGGTCAGAGACGGATGGATCCTCCCATTGTGTTTCTGCATCACAGTTTAGGAAGATGTTGATTGTATCATCCTCCTCACAGTTGTCCACTGCATCACTACACATCAATGCATCTGTGAAAACAATATAACCATAAACAGTTTTATGTTAGTATTTAAAATAAACTTGCATCATGAGAATTAATATATAAATGGCACCCATACATAAACAGAACAGTGTGTAAGAGAGAGATGCATTAAAAAGAGACAGTAACATTATACACACAACCTTTAACTTCAGTGTTAAATAATACGTTGTTTAATAGGTCATTATCAATATCTAAATGAGAAATGAACTGACATTCTAGCATCTGAAATCTCAGTAACTTGTAGGAATCACGTGGGCTACTGTAAGAATGCAATGCACTATAATATCTCGTTGTACTATCGTAAATATAAAAATATAGGTGGACAATTAAAACCATTTAAATAGTTGCATTTTATAAACTAACGTTACTGATCTTAAGCGTATTTGTAGAACGGACTTCACAAATCTAACTTTAGGCGAACGAGCACAAAGTTAGCTAAGATAGCTTACCTGAAACTGGCCACCTTTTCAACACCCGGCGTGGTTTAAAGTTACCGGAACATCGTAGTCGAACCTTGGGATAAGGGTATTCCTCAGTTGGCTTAAAATTGGTAAGAAAGAAACATAAAGGCGCTCGGGTGAGCTTTTTAAGCTTTAACGCGTCGCCTTCAGTCACTGCCTCAGCTGCTCATCGTCTATGCGGCCGGAAGAACGTTGACAAAATGAGCGAAATGGCGCCGCCCTTGTTGTCGTGAAAAATAAGGTGAATAAAAGAAGGATTTCACTCAGTGATTGACAGCATGATGTAATCGATCGTGTTTTCCTTCAACATAAGCATAAGATGCTATAGATGTATCTGTTTCTGTGAAGATTATTGAGATTATTAAGATAGATGAGGATTCATTTAATGCTGGGGAGAGAGCACTGACAGCGCAGTCTTCAAGCAACAGTGTGTTTTTAAATATTTTATTGCTTTTTAAAAAAAATGACTGTTTAAACAGTTGGCATCACACTCATGATTTTATGGCAAAATTAAACTTTTTCGCATCAATCCACAAGCATTTCAACTATAAACAATGCACTGTCACTTTAATTGAGCGTGAGCAGCGCAGCAGAAATAGAGCCGACGGCGAAACGATTGCAGCACTGCTGCTTCAGCGCAACTCCTGCTACGTGAGCATGTGCCGCTCATGCTTGCAGTGTGAAACCGGCATAAGACATGCAGATGAAGTTTGTTAGTTTCACTCTAAAAATGGCTGGGTTATTTTTGACCCATAATGGGTAAATATTGGACAGAACACATGCTGCGTTAAAAAATGACCCAATGCTGGGTTATTTTAACCCAACTGTTGGGTTATTATACCCCATGGTTGCATAACAACCCAACATTAGGTCATTTCTAACCCAGCACGGGGTAATTTTTAACCCAGCAAGTGTTCTGTCCAATATTTACCCATTATGGGTCAAAAATAACCCAGCCATTTTTAGAGTGTCGTTTCAAAATTCAGCAGATGTTTGGCTGATGACACAACAAAGCCCTTATATTGTTTAGCCCCTCCCCTACTTATATAGACCACACCCAGATAGCTGCGTCTGCCCATTCTGGTCAGAAACATCTTAATCCATTTTGATGAATAAAAGTCCTGCCTTGCATCATTTTTCATTAAAGTGTATATCCTATTTGACTCCTAAAAAGTCAATATAATGTCAAGTATAATGGTCTGCTAATGCCTACTCAGACAGGATTAGCTTCCAAGACATATATTTAGTAATTAGTTTACTGTATATATAGACTACATACTAGTATTATCTCACAGTGCTCCAGAATCTCATTGGCGTCATTCCGAGGTTTGTTATTCCCAGATAACAACCACCTAAAATAACACGGCCTCATCCAGGTACTGCGCTCATCGTGACAGGTGCAGTTTAATACTTTCAAATATATTCAATATAAACATGCATAATTAATAACATATGAGATGACATTTACAAATGATTAAACCAAATGCACGTCCTTCTAAGGAAGGTTGCATTTACAGCTAATAACATCAAATCAATGTTTTGTGTCAATATATTAACTCAAGTAGCTGTGAACTAAGCAGTATAATGTACATCCAGCCGGTTGTTAATGCAAATCTCTTCAGGGCGATATAAGAACTTCTGTTTCCTGTCGGGGTCCTGATCACCCTGTTGGGATTTTTTCTGCAATAACAAGCGGCTGCCTGTACGTATTCCTTACTTAATGGAACATTAAAGGGGTGGTTCAATGGTATTTCATGCATTCTGACTTATTAACACAGTTATAGAGTTGTTTCCTTATGTAAACGTAGGCAAAGTGTAAAAAAAAGCAGTTGGGTGTGTTACAGAGTATTTCTGTGCCGTATGTACTTCGACAGGGTTCATACAAGTTTCGGAAAGTTTTTTTCGATTACAGGTCCAACTGACGTTTCAGGGGTTTCTATATGTATCACTCCTTTATATGGGCACATCCCCCGGAAAACCCCGCCCACCTGTCAATCAGCAGGAGACGCTAGAACTTACAAACAACACATGTTTAATTTTAAAACTCAACAATTGCATGAATGAAGAAGTGTGTTTTTGGATGTAAGGAGAAGAAAGTCAGCCTTATGAAAACAATCGATATGGTTTATTATCCGGGGTAGCAGCGGAGTTTTGCGTGTGTTTTTGATGCGCTGGATTTTCCCATGAGTTGCATGCGGTAAGACAGACTTCTGTCTTATGTTGGAAATAGGCACGTGCATATTATATAAATGACACGAACATGTAGTGAATCATAAGTTATAAGTGTTGTATACAGTTGCATGACTCGTACTCGCTCCTCTAGCGGTAGTAACTCCCCCTTCTTCATTTTTTCATACGTTATCGGAAAGATTTGGTAAAGCTAATCTTTCTTTTATAAATCTGATTAAACTAAAGACTCTTCGGAGATATAAAGGATGTAATACTACTCTATAGGTACTCCAGATTAACTTCAGAAATGCAGAAACTGCATGTTACGCAAACGTTAACTCTTTCCCCGCCAGCGTTTTAAAAAAAAGTTGCCAGCCAGCGCCAGCATTTTTCATGATTTTCACAAAAGTTTAATGCCTTCCAGAAAATGTTCTTCTTTAAATATATAAACAAACAATATATCAGATGAAAGAACAGACCCTCTGCTTTCAAAAAAAAAAACGTTTCATCCTACCTTCATTAGTTCTCTTGTAATCACCTCTCAAACATGGGCAGGTTTCTTCAAAAACACCCAATTTTGAGCAAAAAGCTGAGATAATTCCATTTTTGCGAAGGACTTTTGATAGAGATAAGATGCAGAGAGATCTTTAAAACATACACAGAGTTCTTTCTCTTTCACGTGAGGCGCTACTTCCGGGTTGTACAAGTTGCGGAAGTGCGCCACCTGGTGGATACTAGCGGTATTGCAGAAAGACGGAAAATCACATCATTGGCGAACGTCTCGATCGCCCTCCTAGTGACTGGTCCTAGTATAGGTCATAAATTCCGCCTCCCCCATGTTATTCAATGGGACTTGAGACCAACTAAATAATTTAATTACACTTCAATTATCTTTTTTGTAAGCTGTTTTTTGTCATTTACTGTAGTTTTTATCACGCTGATGTAAATTCAAGTGTTTGCTTTTAAAATACGTTTTTGATTAGTTATTTAATGCTATAAAACGTTGGTGTGACGATTAATGATTGACAGCTGTGATATGGGCATTCTGCGAAAGTGAGGGCGGGGCCTTGATTTCGCGGCTTTACTTCCTGCTCACTACTGCGCAGAACTGGTCTAGAAATCGCAATTGCCCAGACTCAAGACCCAAGATGTCAGCGCCGTATCGGGACACTGGCGGCTTTACTTTTCACCAATGGAAGAGAGCGAATGGGTGTCGTCCATCTTTTTTTACAGTCTATGATTCACACACAGGCTGGAAATAGTCCAGAACATACATTTAAATGATTCACTTGCGAATTCAAATTATGAAGAGTTTAGTCAATATAACTTAACTTGACCTCTTTATACAATCCTAATCCCCTTTAAATGGAGCTTAAATAAAAACACGGAAAAGGACCAAGTCATGGGAAATTTTATGCATGACACCGGATTCATCTGGATTATTAAGGTAAATGTAGGCTTCCACATAACTACACCACTCACATCAATGCATCCTATTTTTCTTCTTCATCTCCTGCTGTCTGGCCTCATCTGAATCCTAACACCAAGGACAGAAAGAACACAGCTAAGTGTACATTTTGACATATTCACCTCCCTCTACGCCTGTAGGTCATGATGTTCTCGTTTGCCTTTAATTTAAGCAGGGCGGGGAGATGTGATGGGGAAGGGAGGTCAGCGCTTTTAGAAACACACCACATCCGTGACTTTTTAACCATCCCTTCTGATATCCCCCCTGCCAGCAATGAATTACCCAGAAGCCTCTGCCTGTTTAGCTTCATGTCTTCTCCCTCTCTTTTGACTCTTATCAAGACGTACACCCTTTCCCATTGAGACAGGGCGAGTGCGGGAGTCTGACAGGAGCTTTTCTGTTTGTAGGTTGGAGCTGTCAGCCCCTTCTGCACCTCCCGGTACCCGCAGGGTGCATTCACTCTCACTATTAGTAGCTTTCTCTTCATCAGTATCAGTGGCTAGATTTCTTATTTTCTAACAGACCTCGGCTGCCAGCGCTGCAAGCCAGGACTTTGAAAAGACATTAAGTAATACTACTTAGGTTGCGAGGTGCCGTGCTCCATTCATGCGGCCCTTTTGTTCCTATAGCTTTGATTCTGTTCTCCTGTGAGCACCTTCTTTTTTTTAATGTTGAGTGGGAGAAAACTAAAGGCGTAAAGATTTTTTAGTATAACAACGTCAAGTTCACAAAGCATCTCCAACTGGCACCTTTGTTTTCTAGCTAATATGCTGATGATTACAGAAATCGAATCAAATGAACAATAACACTGTCTTCATTGTATAAATTAAATATAATTATAATTTTTTAGAGCTACAGAGGTGATTTTCTCTTGGGTTGTTTGATTAACATTAATGACACAGACTTAAGTAGGTTAATTGAGGTTACTGTCTCTAAGACTAAATCAGCACGGACTGTTTCTGACTCTAATCTATACATACACTTAAAACATAAACATATATTTTTATTAGAAAAAGAATACTTTGGAGATCATTTTGTTTGTATGTGCCCTGACAAGAACAGAAAGATTTTATGTTCACTTGCTCTTTGAAACGCGTCTCTCCGTGTGTGCACTTTTGAGGGCCCTTAACCCGTGCACACAAACAGACGGAGGGCGAATTCCAAACGGCGCAGCTACAGTCGCTCCACATAAAAACGTTACTTGGTTTTTGAGTGCTCTATTCGCCAAATGTATTGTAATCTACTACAGTATGAGACACAGTAGCGCAACTCTCGCTATGGTTTACACATCAAGAGTTCTGATCTTTAAAGGGAATAGAGATAATCACTGGACCGGACACAATCAGCAGCATGTGTGTCTGTGCGTACAGAAAGCTGCTTACATTAACGCCTTTTTGTGGTTAAATTGTTTAAAATCAATTGAATGTTAACATTTGCAAGCCTTTGAAATTTTAACGTGCAAATAATAAACTTTCCCCATTTAAATTTGCGTATTAATCCGCGAATCGCATTCAAGCCGAACCGTGGGTCGTGATTCGTACAGATCACGGATCAACTGCGATCCGTTACAGCACTATCTATGACTTACTTTCACTTTCATATGCGACAGTTTGCGCGTTGGCTTGATGAATAGATCGCTCATCTGTCTTGATGCGTGTTGCAGTAGCGTCATCATATCTGGCTACAACATTTTTAGCACTGTCACTTGACTCTCTCACTTAAAATCATGCTGTTCCCGCACATTTCCACACTATTTCAGTGATTGGCTCATTGGTTGCGAATCGTCTTTCTCATTTGAATAAAATTACGTCATTATGTTATGTTCACATCGCGACCCTTCCTCTTCCTTTCTTTCATATGTGAAATCAATGGTAGGCTATGCTTCGCTTCATCACGCTGCTGTTCAGTGTATTGAGAACAGCCGTCACTCGCGCACTATGCTGCTAATTTAATTTACAAGCTTGCACATAACTACTTTTAGGTGCAAATGCGAGTGAAATACTCGCACTGTAGAGCCCTGTGCCGGGAACTTTAAACGTCATCACCCATGAAAATCTCAAAAACAATGCAACATGGGCACAATTCCCAAAAAAGAAAGATTCATTTGCAGGTTATTTAAAATGTTTTTAATAGTTTGAAAAAACAGAACTGTTGGTAGCTTTTTGGTAATTATGTTGGTAAGGCTACCCCCTGTGGGGTAAAGGGCACCTATTGTCAGATTCACAATTTTACATTTCCTTTGGTGTGTAAGTGTATATTAGTACGTCAACGATATGCTAAAAGTACAAACCACAAAGTAAACAATGACGCAAGTTATCGTGTCCAACGTAAATCTCTTTTCTTGGACTAAAACAAACAGACGGACTGTAGGCAACAGTTTACTTCCTGGGATTGGTGATGTAGACAAGACCGAAATTATCATAATTCCTCCCACTTGGATTCATAGCCTGTAAATTAACTCCTGTTAGCATTGCATTGTGAGCAAACATGGTAAGGAGTGTCACACTGGAGCTACAAAACTGTACGGTATGTGGAAAATAATGTTTTTTAACCATACACCACGCGAACACATTGTATTATACCAAATACACAAAATAACGTTGTTTTTTAGCAATGAAATAGGTGCCTTTTAAACTAACAGAAAATGTTTATATTTGTGAAGATAACTTTCCGGTTGGCCTACAAAAACATGTCATCCCTGCTTTCTATAAAGTAACATTTTTTTGCTATTTTTCTGCTTCAAGTACATTTTTAAACATAATTGAATATCTTACACAATATTGCCTCAAGTAAATTTAATTTGTGTTAAAGATTAAAACAAGAGAAAAAATAGAGATTAAGAAAAGCACATTTTTACCCTAATGCCTCAATGATGTACCAATAATAACCAACAATCCTGAGAAATACCAGAACCTTCACATCCCCAAGGACTTAACTGAGGATTATGAGCAAAGGCACCATGATTTCAGCAACAGAGCCCTCGCGGGAGCACTGTTACATCTAGCTGGAGGCAAACAGCGGTTTCTAACAAGAACAGCTTTTTGCCGTTGGAAGAGCTTGTTTAGCGATAATGATGAGAGAAGCCAATGGAGGAAATACTTAAGACATGATCTGGAAAATAACAGAACTACACTAACACTGCACTTGGGCTGTACAAGTGCACTAGTGCCCATAAATGCAACACAGAGTGATCTCCAAAGTATCTCCTTTACCTTTACACCAACATGGCAAGCAGATGAGGATCAGCTTCAATCATCTCTGACAAGCAGGAATCATATAATGCAGTCAAATGAGTAATACTTTATCCATGGGGGTCAATTTAGCATTAATTAAAAAAATATGCAATAAAATATGAACAAAATTAATCTGGGTGTTGGAAGACACCACATAAGTGAAGATACCAGATTGACGGACAACGCTGGTAATAACAAAAAGTTACACAGAGCTGTGGGTGTGAACATGCAATGGAGAGCTGGTGCTTCAGCTTTTTATTTTAACCATTGTATGACTGGTACTAGAAAAGTACAGCTCTATCGTGATAGAGGTTGAAAAGATCATGATGACTGTGGAAGGACAAACACACTTCAGACTCGAGACCGCGGCCCTCCTGGGAGAACAGGCTGGCGTATTTGAGCGTGCGTCCTGATTCAATTTCACATATTTACTTAGAGGGAGACCGCTCTTCCCCTGTTTTTCTTACTTCATACTTCCCTCCCTCTCTCTAGGGCCCTTAATCTCTGTCAGCGTCCATCATTCTTCCCACGCCTCCAGCATGCAGATACACACTCCATTCTCGCAACTTCCACTTGCATTCTGCCGGTATTCAGCGCGGCCTCCAGGCTCCTAACACAGGCTCAACTTCTTGACAGTGATGAAGATATCTTGATGTCATATAAAAGCAGTCCTCGCAGAGAAGAGTCACTAGAGATACAAATTTAAAGAAACAAGCAGAACGAAAGCATCGGAGAACAGCAAATGACTTATTTCAGATCCACATGGAGCGCGGTTTGCTCAGCGTGAGCTTTTGAAAGCCAGCAGGACGGTGCTGAAAAACATAATGAAACATTCAGGAGTTTATTTAATCACACAGAACTGTTATCACCAGGGGCGTAGCTTCGGCTCCAATTGTTTTTCTTTTCTTGACTTCCTTTACTTCAAAGCAACTGATGTCCTGCTGTTTCTAATTGAGGTTTCTTGCAAAGAAATGGCCTGTTTCTTCAAACATCTGTCTAGAACACCATGCACACCTACTGAAGCCTCCATAATGGCCAACAGCGTGGTTTGCCAAATGCTACCCAGGCTTGTACAAAAGGAGCTGTCAGAGCACGACTGCCTGTGTGCATGCCTTGAATCCAATAGCAGCCGACTGCGGTCAAACGAAAAAACCTCACTTAAGTGTAGACATATATTATTTAATCTGCACAGTAAAAGGCTTTAGTCATTAGATCACTTTCCATGGCAAAATGATTTAAAGTCATTGGGATACATTTATAGAAAAACTACCTATAATAAATCGTGACTCAAGCACAGCCTGATCAAGCTGAAAGATTTCCAGAAGGGGTGAAGCACAAGACGACTTTGGGCCAGAATCGCAGTAAATAAGTAATGTTACAGCACAGTAAAAAGGGAAACGAGTGGAAAGAAAAAAAAAATTATTTCCTTGCACAACCTTTGCCTAAACAGTAAGACGACGCCTCAATCCTCTGCTTCATTTGTAAACGCTTTAAAGTGCCCATCTTATGACTGCTTTTCCACAAGTTAAATAGGTGTATGAGTTCCATAAAGCATGTTCCAAAAGTTGTTTGCTCGAAATAGCTTGTAGGAAAAGATTGTTACCCATCTCTAGTAGCCTCTGTTTCACTGCATTTCAGATTGTGCCGTTTTGAGGTGGTCATTACATATTTATGAGCTGCTGCTCCTTTGGCCACGCCCCACTACTAACGTCATGTGCCCGTGCATAGTGATATCGTGAGCAGTACAGACCATACTGTGTTATTATTTTATATATTATTATTATTAACGGTTTATGTTGCCAACAGACAAATCAAGCAAAAAGTATCACTAATAAGCACACTACAGGAGAAGAAACTCATGACACACAATATTTCAAGAGTACATTGTGATGTAGCAGTTTCAACAATACATTTGTTTTCCCTGGACAATGCTAACATATTCCCGTTATAAACCTTTTCAAACGCATTATTTTCGCAAATTACAGAAATTAAGACCCGGCGGGGGATGTATACTGCTTGTGGACCGCGTGCTAATTGCTAGAAGCTAGCGGGAGGTCCGGAAAGTTATAAGAGACTCGGGCGTACGTTAGCCTAGTCAGAAAAGCCGGTCGGTAAGGCCCGGTCTCGGTTAGTTTGGCAAAGCACTATTACTTAGTTCATGTAGAATTGCAAAATAAAGCCGTTAAATATTTTTTTTCAACTTTCGAAACCACGCTGCAAACTATTTAGCCTGCATAAAAGTATCTATATAGCCTACTGTCTACAAACAATAATATTAACACTATACATTTAAAAGGTATAATTTAGAGGATTAGCATCAATGTATGATCTCTGTTTTGAGATACAGAGGCTCTAGCATCATAAATGTAGTATTTTGTGACAGAAGATGACAACATGCAAAATATAACATACCTTTTGTGTTGATATAATGATCGTGAATCGAATCCAGTATGTTTCAGATGTGTGAATGATCCATAAAAAGTCCAATAAAATACATCCTATGACCATTTTTGTCCACAAATGCGTATAATCCGTGAAATATAGAAATATAGTCTGTTGTTTACATCAGATTTCGCATGAACGTCTTATCGCCTACAATCTGAGGACTATTTGCGTCGTAACACACTTTATATAAGATTACTCTTTAGGTTCCAATAAACACGCGTTAAAACGTTGTTTTTAAAAGTAGGCGGGAGTATAATCCATAATATCCAAATAGCGCTGTTATTTCCGTGAGACATGATAACAGTACAGACGATATCAGCGAAGTGACTGCTCTGTGCTCTCTAGCTACCTGGTGGGTGGAGACCTGCGAGCGGGGTGGTGGGCGGGAAAATTCAAACTGAATGTGACGAAACGGCTAGTTACCTCACTTCGGAGCTGAGTTTGAACTCGTGCAATCTGAGACTCAAGGCAGAGGATATTCAGAAACGTGTATCTCACTCAAAACAGCATGGATGGATTTTTTTTCCAAGTTTGTATGCGTGTGGAAGCATCAGAGACACAAAATAACACCCCAAAACCCAGAAAAAGTGAGTTTCTCATAATATGGGCACTTTAACCTTCCTTTCACCTCCGAAGTAAATCCTTGAGGAAAAAATCATCCGGCATATTTGGTATGCAATTGTCTCCTGCAGCTCCATGGCAAACAATAACATACAACAACAGTAAGCACAATAGCATGCAAAAAGCATTTGTGTGAAAACAGACATGACTGTTAGACCTTGCACACCTACTAACAAGTGTACAATGCAAACCCAGTTAAAGTCTGACTCTTCCTGTTTTTATCTCTGTGTTTTAAATTCTGTCGGTAATCAATTGATTTTTGTTGAGCAAAACGCAATGAATTTGATGCTCTAGGCACAAAGAGCTAACTGGCAACTATCTGAAAGATATTTTCAACGAAAGAATTACATTATATGTGTAATAACAGTGATAAATGATGACACTGGTTGTGTTGTTTAGCCACTGCATCAAAACGACTGTTGCTATGGTTACTCCCTCAAGCGAATATGACTTCTGTTTATGAGCATCTATTTAGCACACACTAACAACCTGTAATCTAACTTATGTAGTTAATAAACCACAAACAGGTTATATAGGGCTGTTTTGTAAAACAAATACTTTTAATAACCTCTAAAGAGCCCCTATTTTCCTTATCGTGCCGAACGTCTCACGTTTTGGCCACCTACCAGAAAATCTTATGTTAAAGGGGACATATCACAAAAAAAAACTTTTTCCATGTTTAAGTGCTATAATTGGGTCCCAAGTGCTTCTATTAACCTAGAAAATGTGATAAGATCAACCCAGTAACTTTGTTTTGGTAAACCATTCTTTGCAAGAATATGAAAAAATTAAGTTATTGAAATTTGGCTCCCCTTGTGATGTCAGAAGGGGATAATATCACCTCTTAATCTGCACTATCCAACCACTGAATTTGCCATTTAGTGCAGAGATAAGCTGATTTGCAATTTAAATGACAAATTTTTGCTCACACCTACAAAGTGGCAATTTTAACATGTTATAATAAATTATCTATTATTTTGAGCAAGAACTTCACGTACATACTCTGGGGACACCAAAGACTTATTTGACATCTTAAAAAAGTCTTGTGAAATGTCCCCTTTAATGCAACCGCATGTGGCACTGTCCCTTACAATAATTAGTGCAACAAGTCAGTTTTAATGAAAGCAACAAGTCAGTTTTGATAAAAGCAACCGCTAAAAGACAAATTATCAATTAGTCACTTCTAAAGTCCAACACAAACGAACACAGACCTTTAAAAATGTGCCAACACCAAGAGTCCGACAGACGCTGACTTCCTTGTCTAACCTCAGTGAATGGATGGCATAACCATGCTCCATTATTTGAACAGTTAATTAAATCTTGTGGTGTTGGTTCTAGATAAATTGGCTATTTGAGGATGCCTAATAAAAACAATGGAGCTCTCCTTCCCCAAAGGAAGGAGAAGGTCTGTCTCCCCCTTCCAAGAGCCCAGGTGAGGGTGAAAAAGAGAGATTAAAAAGGCAGAGAAGTAAATGTAAAAGATCACTTCAGTGCAGTGAGGACAAAAGATGGAAATTAATCAAATATGGAAGGAAGAAGGAGCCTGTAAATTAAGACAGCGGGAGAGGTTTGAACTTCACACGTATCCTGGAGCGTCTTCATCGGTCTTCATTAAAAACAGGCAGGCCGCAACACTGAGCAAAGCTCTGGCCGTGACGCCCAGCAGCTTTAGAAGCGATTCTCAGAATGCAGCAGGCTATTCCCATGGACCGTTCCTGTAGTCACACTTGGGAATTAAACCTACAGGGTGAATGAAGACCTGACATGATCACATATTGAGGCCATACCAGGGAAAGCGGACGGGGAGGTGGAAAGAGAAATACAGAGGTGGAATGGAGGCAATTTTCTCAAATCACAAACTTTAACTGTGGGGAAGTTTAGATGCTAGAAACCCAAGTGAATAGACATCAGATCTGAGTATGTTTTTTTGTGAAGATTTTTATGTGAGGTAGAGATTAAATGAGGAAAGAAAAATAATGCATGGAGAAAAACGGTGTGGTTGAAAGAGATGCGGTGCATTAAAAGCTTCCCTGATGACCACACTTCAAAGCTCAGTTGTGCTCGGATACATCTGCTCAATCTCAAACCACTGTCTAATCACACAACACACACTGCAAGCTCGGTTACAAAGCCTAGTGAGATGCCTCAATGAACTGGTTGAATAGCCAGGTGCTTTGTAACGTCTTCTTAACATCATAGAGTCTATATAGGATGCATACAGTCTTGTTCAAAATAATAACAGTACAATGTGACTAACCAGAATAATCAAGGTTTTTAGTATATTTTTTATTGCTACGTGGCAAACAAGTTACCAGTAGGTTCAGTAGATTCTCAGAAAACAAACAAGACCCAGCATTCATGATATGCACGCTCTTAAGGCTGTGCAATTGGGCAATTAGTTGAAAGGGGTGTGTTCAAAAAAATAGCAGTGTCTACCTTTGACTGTACAAACTCAAAACTATTTTGTACGAACATTTTTTTTCTGGGATTCAGCAATCCTGTGAATCACTAAACTAATATTTAGTTGTATGACCACAGTTTTTTAAAACTGCTTGACATCTGTGTGGCATGGAGTCAACCAACTTGTGGCACCTTTCAGCTGTTATTCCACTCCATGATTCTTTAACAACATTCCACAATTCATTCACATTTCTTGGTTTTGCTTCAGAAACAGCATTTTTGATATCACCCCACAAGTTCTCAATTGGATTAAGGTCTGGAGATTGGGCTGGCCACTCCATAACATTAATTTTGTTGGTTTGGAACCAAGACTTTGCCCGTTTAATAGTGTGTTTTGGGTCATTGTCTTGTTGAAACAACCATTTCAAGGGCATGTCCTCTTCAGCATAGGGCAACATGACCTCTTCAAGTATTTTAACATATGCAAACTGATCCATGATCCCTGGTATGCGATAAATAGGCCCAACACCATAGTAGGAGAAACATGCCCATATCATGATGCTTGCACCTCCATGCTTCACTGTCTTCACTGTGTACTGTGGCTTGAATTCAGAGTTTGGGGGTCGTCTCACAAACTGCCTGTGGCCCTTGGACCCAAAAAGAACAATTTTACTCTCATCAGTCCACAAAATGTTCCTCCATTTCTCTTTAGGCCAGTTGATGTGTTCTTTGGCAAATTGTAACCTCTTCTGCACATGCCTTTTTTTTATCAGAGGGACTTTGCCGGGGATTCTTGAAAATAGATTAGCTTCACAGAGACGTCTTCTAACTGTCACAGTACTTACAGGTAACTCCAAACTGTCTTTGATCATCCTGGAGGTGATCATTGGCTGAGCCTTTGCCATTCTGGTTATTCTTCTATCCATTTTGATGGTTGTCTTCCGTTTTCTTCCACGTCTCTCTGGTTTTGCTATCCATTTTAAGGCATTGGAGATCATTTTAGCTGAACAGCCTATCATTTTTTGCACCTCTTTATAGGTTTTCCCCTCTCCAATCAACTTTTTAATCAAAGTACGCTGTTCTTCTGAACAATGTCTCGAACGACCCATTTTCCTCAGCTTTCAAATGCATGTTCAACAAGTGTTGGCTTCATCCTTAAATAGGGGCCACCTGATTCACACCTTTTCTTCACAAAATTGATGACCTCAGTGATTGAATGCTACACTGCTATTTTTTGAACACACCCCTTTCAACTAATTCAACTAATTGCCCAATTGCACAGCCTTAAGAGCGTGCATATCATGAATGCTGGGTCTCATTTGTTTTCTGAGAATCTACTGAACCTACTGGTAACTTGTTTGCCACGTAGCAATAAAAAAATATACTAAAAACCTTGATTATTCTGGTTAGTCACATTGTACTGCTATTATTTTGAACAAAACTGTATGTATATACAGAGACTGACTACCAACTTATTTCAATAGAGTTTGATGCTTAGCAAACAATCCGATACTCAAAAGCATAAAATACATTTTTTGGAGAAATAATCAATTAGTTACGACAAACATTTCACATTTTTTGTAAAACTCTCAGTGGAAACCCTTTCACACAGCGCCTTAATCCCAAAAAACTGCCATAAAATTGCCGAAGCAAGCAGTAACAATGCCGTAAGGGCTATGTCGTAGTAATGATGTTTGTTGCGTCACAACAACGTAGTATCGCTTAGCTCTTCGACTGTGGGATTTAAATGCATTTCAGGGTTTACAACAAAAACATGTCTGCAAACTGGAATAGATCAGAGACCAGGGAGCTTCTCACTATCCGCACCGAAGCTGGGATCATTCGCTAGCTAAAGGTGTAATGTGTTTTTAACAGCATCTAGCAGTGAGATTGCAAATTGCAACAAACCTCAATTTCCAAACGCAATGGGAAGCTAAGGTAGCTGCCACAGGACAAGCATGTCATCAACTAAGGGTGTTTTCACATATAGTTAATTTAAAAGAATCAAACCCAGTTCACTTAAAGTGAACCAGAAAAGGAACTAGCCGTATGTGACCTCAGTCTTTTTGGTGTTCAGAATATAGTGGACACAAAAGTTATTTTTTTGGTCCTCTTCAGAACTGCAGTGATGTTAGACCCTTTCTTGTTCACGACTTCATAAGAACTCAGACCAGAGCCTTTCTGTGCAGCAGTTGATTGTGACTTAAACTTAAAGGGACAGTAAGTAGGATTTACCCCCATCTAGTGGTGAAATTGTATTTTGCATTCAAACAAATAGTGCTCTCTAGCGCCTCGCTTTTCCCATTGCATGTTGCAACTACGGTAGCCGTTATGAACTCACTGATCTCCTTGTCCATTTTAGCTGGTTCATGTGTTCTTAATGAAAACACATTGTGGAAATGCGTTGGTAGGCTAGTGCTTTTTGTCCCTCTCTGCTATTATAGTTTATCAATACGGCGGAACGACATGGAAGACTCCTTGGACTTACCCGTTCAATGTAAGTAAAAAGAAGAAATTCAAAGCTTACAATGAGGACATTGACACCAACGAGGACATATTTATGAATAAAGACATTAATTTTGATTAATAAAATACTTAAAATCCTACTTACAGTCCCTTTAAGACGCTTCGTAAAAATTCCACCAAGTGCACAATTACAATATCATTACATGTCACACCCTGATATCACATGACATTAGAGGATCTTTACAGGATGCATGTGAACCGAGGAGCAACCTTTTGATCTTTCTGATGAAGCCAATACAGAAGTGATTTAAACTGCAATTCATCGACTGGCCACTAGAGGCTGGCTCCAAAAGGGAGTCAATTCCTATTGCTCAACTTTACAGTAGAAAATAATATGTTTACAGCCTGGTACAAAAATTTGTTTTTGTCTGTATAGCTAATTTTGCCCTTCATTACAACTGTGAGGGAGAATTGTTTTGTAACTCATCCGTTAAAATTATATTAAGCCTTAAACTTCTGCATAATTAAGGGCGTGGCCACTTGAGTGACGGTTGAATAGCCACTGATGTCACTAGAGTCGAGCTAGGAGGGCGTGGTTTGAGCAACCAGCCACCTCAGCATCACCCACGTCCTGCATTTTTACCCATTTTCGGATATCCGCGAGTGATGCGCGGCCAAGATGACAACGGCAGGCACCGCCTACTATTGGCTTCAAAAAGGATCTTCATAAACCTATAGGTGACGTCACGGACACTACGTCCATCTTTTTTACAGCATATGATGTGAACACATGCATAGATTCTACAAAATCATTGGCAGTGTACGGTAAATAACCCAAAATCTGACAAATCCCAGGACCTATTATCTGTGTGTTTTCCTGGAGTCTTCTGTGTGAAAAGGGTTTAGGTTTGAAAATAATTGAGTTTACCCTCTATTTCATCCTGTTTTATATGCTATACAGCTTTAACCCTCCCTTTAGAGCTGTCAAGCCCAAACATACATTCCCTTAATAGTCTGTTCAACAAACTTGTAAAGATACTTACAGGAAAGCTCCTTCCCTAATGGTTTAGGTAAACACATTCATTTTATTCACACTGATTAAATGCAAACATTCCCTGACAACTTCTCCCATTTGCACCCCCCCTTCCTTACTTAAACCGGCACATTGGAGAGTGGTGAGGTCTGCACCCTTTATCCAAGCGCACCATTAGTGACATTACTCAAACTCTGATCACATTATGCAGATAAAATACCGCATTATGTGTGTGTGTGGTACTGTCTACGGGCTGATGTGACTCATAAAGAGCGTTCATAATTCTGTGTGGGAGAAATAAAGAAATAGCACCAGCGGTCTCAAGATGAGATCAGAGTCTCAGATGGCAGCCTGCATGACAGTGACAAGACCTAGTCCTTGATTAAACCTGGTATGAAAATGCATTTTGGATGATCGGATAACAAGCGGACAATGCTAAATACAGGTGTTAACAGGGTGTAACACGTTTTGAGCTCCTCCACTTTCGTTTTTAGCATTTGGCCTGTTTACATGAATAACATATTTGACGGGTATCACTTAAAAGCACATGAAAAGTGATTTTCAAAGTTCTCTGGAGATTACATTAGTGCTGTTTCGGAACGTTTATCCAAGCACCGGTGTTGAGAACAGCCTTACCTTGACCCCACGGACCCGAAACTCCGCTAACGCTCTGCTCATTTTGGCAGAGGCAGCTGGCAGGTCGTTTCCGCTGGCGATCACTTTAACCAGGAGGGAATCGTAATGAGGGGAAATGAGTGCACCCTGGAAGGCAGAGGCGCTGTCCAGCCTGATTCCCATGCCCTCTCCACTGCGGAAGACCTGCCCAAAAGAAAAGATGATGATGTTTAGAATACAGATTAGACTTGGCATTGTTGATGCTTTTCAATGACTTGGAATCTAACAGCAAAAACATTTCTCTAAAAAATAAAGTTTTCCCAAAAATGAAAATTCTTAAAGGAACACAGCAACTTTTGGGGACTGTAGCTTATTTACCGTTTCCCCTAGAGTTATATAAGTTCATACATATCTTTTTCATCTCTGTGCATGCCGTAACTCTGTCTGACTCACCCACCGCTAGCCTAGCTTAGCACAAAGACTGGAAGTAAATGGCTCCTGCTAGCATACAGCTCCCAATAAGTGACTAATTAACGCCAACCTATTTATAAATTGTGATTTGTATAGTCACAGCATGTACAATAACAAGGTCAAATGAGACACAGACATTAATCACGCCGCCCAAGTAGCAGTGCTTCGCCTTCTGTGAATATAGTTCCCAGTATGTATACGGATAAAAGATGACTGTGTCTCATATGATCTTGTTATTTGTACACGCTGTGACTATACAAATCACAACATATAAATAGGAAAATGCTGGCGATATTTTGTCACTTATTGGGAGCAGTATGCTAGCTGGAGCCATTTACTTCCAGGCTTTGTGCTAAGCTAGGCTAGCGGTGGATGCGGCAGACAGAGTAAAGGGGGTCGCACACCGGCCGCGCAGCTCAGCGTCGCACTGCGTTGAGTAGCGTCTAAGACAACTCGAAGGTATCGCAAACCGGAAGGGCACATTAAATAGTGCGAGCTTCCTCAGATAACGTCTACTTCAAAATGCAAAATATACGTTAGTAGCCAATGTTAATCATTAATGATTTGGGACAAATATGATACTATGTGAGTGGCGCTCTGTGGCGCGACAGGGATTTGAGCAACTTCCTGAGTCGTAGCTGGGCGGCACGGACAGGCGCCACCTGTCGGCGGCGGTGTGCGTATACTCATTGAAAGCAATGTGTTCGAGTTTTTTAAAACGGCGCAGTGCTGAGCTGCGCGGCCGGTGTGCGACCCCCTTTACAAGACGTACAGAGAAGAAAAGGGTATGTATGGACTTCTCTAACTCTGGAGAATACAGGGAATAAGCTAAAGTCCCCAAAAGTCAGCGTGTTCCTTTATCCCATTGGTTCTCAAATAAAACTTTTGAGCTTATTTCACAAGTTGAAATGTAAACGAGCAGAATGGTGGCATTTTGATAACTTCAAAGTTTGTGGTTCTTGTGACCAGCTGTCATATGCGTATTTTGTCACGAGACATGCAAGAACCAATGAGATTTGAAGTTATCAATATGCCGCCATGTTTAGATTTATTGCTTAGAACTGTTCGTTTACATTTAAGTTTTGCTGAAAAAGCTTAAAATATTGATTTCTCTCACAAACGTAGTGTTTCACTTCAAATGACAAATATTAACCAACTGGAGTCATTTGGATTACTTTAATGATGGATGTTTGTGCTTTTTGTGGCTATACCATGTTGACCCCCACATAAGAAGAAAGCATGATGGCATTTTTAGTATAAAAATTATTTGTTTGTGTTTAACTGAAGAAACAATCTATGATGGCATGAAGGTGACTAAAGGAAATATTCTAAATAAAATGACTCATAGTTTAAAGAACATTCAAATTTGGCCTGTTAAGACTTTGAAGCACATGCTTTACTTTGAATGAGATCGTCATCAAAAGATGTTTAATGAAAAGAAGATTTGTTGACTTAAATGATACACCTCATTTAAAAGGCAAACACCATTAAAAAACATCTTTAAAGCAACACTATGTAGTTTTTTTACCTTTAAATAATGTCTCTAAAATTATTTCCGTGTTAGAACAACTTTTAACTGGACAAATTGTACTGTTGCTGCAACCTGAGCAGCCTCCTAGCTGCTACAAGCACACTCTGAAAGTGGCGGTAGAGGGTAGAGCACACAGCCCCGCCCCTCCCCTGCAGAAGAGTGTCTGATACCAGGCACTGTTGCGCTTTTCAACCACATGGGGGAGCTGCAAGTCATTTTTTACATGGAAACTACATAGTGTTGCTTTAAAACACAAAAAAATATTTACAAAACCGACACAAAATGGTTGAGAATATTTAGAGATGTCGATTGATACAAATTTCACACAGGCATACTACTTTGTATCCTTTTTACTGATACATTTTACGCATTTTATCCAAATCGACTTACAATGGATTACAGGGTATATTTTTTATCAGTATGTGTGTTCCCTAGGTTTGAACCCATGGCTTTTTGCGCTGCTAACCCAATGCTACCACTGAGCTATATAAATGGAAGAATACTCATAGGGGAACAGTCAAATTTCCTGTTGAATTCCCTGTTTACATACAGTATCACCTCAGTACCCTTACATCACCTCTGGATTAACTGGTGTCAATGAGGTGTTAAAGGTACCCTTGAGCGATTTCAAAAAACAGCCCTTCAACAGTGAGACTTCAATATACAAAAGGTTCAAAATACAAAAATCTCAGAGAGCTGCCCTTCAAACTCTTGCAAAACCAAAGCAACAATCAACACAAGCACCTCAGAGGCGTACGCAGGCAAACAGAACAACCCGACATAAAACACTGACACGCACACAAAAACACTCGCATTCCAGCCAACTGGCAGCAGCCATTTACTGTTGCAATTGTGCTCCATCTCAGCCTTTGGCATCCACACAACAATCATCAGCCACAGTAATGCGGATGTGCGCATACAGACGCAGGCAGCGAGAGAGCTTTTGTACGAGTGAGGTGTTATTGGGGGGTATAATGATAGCAAGAAACAAACAGAAATGGATAAAAGCAGACGCCCTTAGCCTCATCATTGTTGCGCTTCGGGTAATTCCTACGATTGCTTGACAGTGATCGTGCCGTCACTTACGAAACAGGACGTGCTAATGAACGGCAAAATCACCAGAGATTTTACAAGCATCGCCATGGCAGTCCAACAGAGTAATTTCATTTCACTCAAATTGAGTGAAAATTTGATTTGATGCCGTTAATGGCCTGAGCCACACAGAGAGACAAGCGTCAGAGAGAAAAGGCGCAATTTCTTCGTCATTTTACCCAAATGTTTGTGCGTGTGTGTTTAGAGAACGAATGCAAATCATGTCACTTATTATTGAGATTTGTCTTGAAGTATCATTATTTTTAATTACAGATTCAAAAAAGCAAAGACAAAGCAAACGTCATCCATTGATCATCCAATGAAGCCCGTTATAATTACAGTTTTGATGGCTGACGGTGTTGACACAGAAACCATACTGTGAATATCACATGCAGTATGAAGCAACATTTTTGCTTTTTTACTGGTTTTCTAGCCTATAATAGGATCTAAATAAAAATTTTAACACCAAATAATTGGTGTGAGAAAATTTTTGTTGACACATATCAAAGCTGTGACAGAAAATTACAAAATTGTACAAAAAAATCTGTACAAGAGCCTGTACAAGATAAAAATAAAGACGAATATACTTAAGTCAAGTAAAGTCACATTTATTAGCATGTTTTACAATGCGCTACAATCTTAAAGACTAACAGCCTATTTTAATGATCTAAGCGCATTGTTTGAAGAGCATGGCGCAGGTGCACTTTGGGTGTGTCCGAATGCACCTTTGCTAGTTTAATGACGGATTAAAGGTCAGCGCATCACATGCATGGTCCAAAAGGGTGCAAGTGCATTTGCAATTTAAACAACATGGCATTGGACATGAAAATGATAACTCTGCCAGGCTGAACCTAGTATGAAACACGTGCGTCGGGTAAAATAGGGCTCAAAGTCCGGCCCGAGGCATAAGCGACCAGGGGCCCCCAATCTTTTTTTTTTACAATTAAATAACTTAAATAATATAAATGGATCAATTAATTAATTCATTAATATGAATGAATAAATGAATAATTCAATACAAGAAAATTCTGATTTGCAGACAACTGCTGTGTGTCTGCAGCTCTGCAGTGCTAGCGTTTGAGTCATACGCAATATAGACACCTCGCATGCATGACAATTCGCGCCGGCACGCAAGTGCGTGTCACTGTAATAAATCATAAGCCATGTCACAAAAAAGGATGTATCCCTCTGGTGCTGAAAAGAGAAAGAAGAAAAGGACAGAGCAGGAGAAAAAAGCAAGATAAAGGTATGTAGTGATGTGCTAGTGATGTAACAGATCGCAGTTGATCCGTGATCGACCCACAGTTCGGCTCGAATGCAATTCGTGGATTAATACGCAAATTTAAATAGGGAAAGTTTATCATTTGCACGTGTTTCAAAGGCTTGCAAATGTTAAACATTTCAAGGGATTTTAAACTATTTAACCCGCAAAAAGCCGCTAAAGTGAACAGCTTTCTGGACACACATGCAGTTGAATGAGTCTGGTCCAGACGTGATCCTCACTATGCCCTTCAGAGATTAGAAAACTTGATGTTTAAACTTTAGAGAGAGTTACGCTACTGTGTCATACTGTAGTCCATTAACATACATTTGAGGAATAGAGCACTGAAAAACAACTAAACGTTTTTATGCTGCGCCATTTGTTATTCGTCCTCAGTCTGTGTGTGTGCGTTTAAGTGCACGCAGTAGTGCACACATAGAGAGACGCATTTCAGAAAGCAAGCAAACATAAAATCTTTCTGTTCTTGACAGGGCACATACAAACAAAAATGATCTCCACAGTACTCTTTTTCCAATAAAAACATTTAAGAAGAAACCAGGTCTGTGCTTCTCTTAAAGAGACAGTAACCTCAATTAACCTACTTAAGTCTGTGTCATTAATTTTAATCAAACAATCCAAGACAAAGAGAAAACCACTTCTGTAGCTCTAAAAATAATAATTATATTTAATTCATACAATAAAGACAGTGTTACGATTCATTTGATTTGATTTCTGTACCTAATGCAAATTTAGCCCTTACTTAATGTGCAATTTGGTTCTTTTTATAAATGTTTGTAATTTCTTAATTTTTTAATAAAAAAATTGGTGGGGGGGGCCCAAACAAATTCTGCTTAGGGCCCCCAAGAGGCTCGAGCCGGCACTGAACAGCTATGAACCTTAAACAACATTTACAGTTATTTTCCACTAAAGTCTGGTTTTGCACGGCACGATTACAAATGTTTATCAGCCCGGAATTTTCAGCACGGAATTCTCAGCACAGTTCAAGGAAACCATTACTGTACTGGCTCGGTCAGATCTAGAGCTGTGCAAAAATATCGATACGGCTAACTATCATGATAATTTTAATTTCTACTATCGATATTTTAAAAAATCCCTCTGTGTGCGTCAAACGACCTCCTGCGCCGCTGCTGTAGTTGTCGCTGTCCAGTTGTCTGCCATTCGGCCAATGTCTCAGAAGTTAGCGAGAGTGAGAAAATGGCAGAACATTTTTAAATGCCTGCAGCTTTCAAAGCCGACGTGTGGAAGTACTTTGGCTTTAAAAAGAAATGTGTAAAAAAATGTTTTAATAAAAAAGTATTGTATCGTGAGGCCCTTGCCAATACCCAGCCCTAGTCAGATCGGCGCTGAACGGGAAGCCCAGTTCTCCTATAACAGTGGTTCTCAAACTGGGGGCCACGAGATGGTGCCAGGGGGGCCCCAGTTTTATGACATTTTATAAAATACATGAATTTATCATGAATTCTGTGTAATTAAACCAAAAAAATATATAAGGCTACTAATCAAACAGCACTACTTTGAATAATTTTATATGTTTTGTTTAATTTAAATGTTACATTTTAGAACAAATTTGTTATAAAATTTTTTTGGGGGGGCTGCAAAGAAATGCACTGTACACAAGGGGGGGCCACACGCTGAACTTGTTTGAGAACCACTGTCCTATTTCACGCTATAGCTGCACGCTGTAACTTTTGGATAAAATGGAAGCCTATAATAGTGATTATTAGATATATGAAAAGGCAAATCTGAAGTGGTTGAGGAATGTTTAAAACTAACTGATCCCAGCTATACTGTAACATCGCACTGCTGTTACAAAGAAGAGGAACTTCTATATGATGGCTGACTGTATTATCCAAAAAAGTAACTGATCATGTTTCCCATTATAAAAAAGTGAAACCTTTCTGAAACCTCTGAAAGTTTTAAAATCAAACCTTTTTCAATAAACAATAATGTCAAACCTTTTATAACGCCTGATTATTTTCAAAGTGTTGCTATTTTAAAATAAATGCCAGAAAAACAGCATGATGTCTTAGAAATCACTGCATCATCTCTATATGCTAACCTCCATACTGATCCGTCCACAGCAAGGCTAAGACACGCAAAAGCAAAATGAGACAGGACAGCCTTAACAGCAATCCAAAGCTTTTCATCATGGGATGGATGCTTCAGGACAGGATTTCTGAAGAAGCGCTACTGATCTGAGTCACAGCAAGACCTCTGGAGGAAGTGAGTCTCACAAAGACATCAGAAGAGGAAGCGGAGACGGCCAGCACTCTGCGTGGGTCAGTTTTATTCTCGCTCTCTTTTCTCCTCATCTTTCTCATTTTTTGGGTGTGTCACTTGTAATTAATGAACTAGGCTGAAATGCACGCTCACCCTCCTCATCCAGGGGCTTTGAGGCTGCAAAGCAAAGCTTAAATACAATTACAAGCCCCTACCTGCTACTGTACAGTATGCTAAGTGCAGAGAGTTTTATTAGAGTTGTTTTGGGAAACTGCAAGGCATAAAATAGGGACAATAAAGATATTGAGAGAGAGAGGGGACAGAGACAGAGAGAGATTTAGGTAGAGGTAAAGAAGCGTATTTCAGAGGTGGCAGGATCGAGGTGGTAATAGATGGGAAGATATCCAACAGTTTCTCAGCTCCTAGCAACTCTGCATGCTCTAACAGGCAGAAAACTATCACAGCAACCCAGGAGAGAGATGAGCGAGAAACGCTCACCGATTGTTTTATCTGGGCGGGAATGTGACCTGTCAACTTAATCGCAGCCATTCCTCTTAAAAATTGGTCTGATTTTGTTCGAAAGATCCGTGATAAGTGGTTTGGCGTGGCATAATTTAAAGTCCTGGAGAATCATTCTGGCTGACAGGACGACTGGCATTATAACACAGCATTTGACCTAGTACAGTATGTGTCATATATACACATGCATTTACATTTTAAAGTTCATTCTTACAGAGTTTTACAGTAATGGGAGTTGCAAGCAAGTTTCATATTACTGCCAAACAGTTCCCAGACTCACTATGGTCAGTTCATTACTGCTGGCTAGTATAAGAGCTGAAGTTTGAATGGCAAATGTGAAGAACAAGTGATGTGACACAAGCCTACTAGACGCAACCTGTCAAAAGGTCAAGGGTCGGCTGGTGAGACAGAAATCTATAAGGGTAAACGCAGAAAGTCCCAGACGTGCTTCAGTTTGCTGTGTGCAGTGACATTTTCTTTATTGAAGTAATGCTGTAGGCTCCCGTATACCTTTGTACAGGTGTGTGCGTGTGTGTATATCTCGCCAACCTGAGATTAAACCAATCAGAGGTGTGAGGCGTCGCGCTCTGGAGCATCGCAGGACATGCGCCTACATGCATATAAATAAACACAGCAAAATTTGTGCAGTGAGCCGTGTGACTGTGCAACTCGAAACGGCCACTTGCCAATCTGGTCTTTTCCTGCGCACCTCTTCTTTCCCTCATGTTTGTACACATCTCACCATCCCTCCATTGTTAAGTAGGTCACCTCACCTCCCTGTTTCCCCAGCAGCTTCAGATCTGTTTACCCTGAATCTATGTTAGCATCTCTATTTCTGCTGTACTTAACCTGCCCATGCCTGCCCCAGGGTCTGCCAAGCATCCAAATGCAAGGAAAACAAACTGTGCATGGGCATGGTGAAAAAAAAAACGGGAATTGGAACAATGACCGCTGCACCCATGCACATCATTAAGTTGGCATTTGCTTTTTTTAAAATTCGGCAGTATTAATAAAAACTACTAAAATACAAATAAATCTATTGCAAAAAATCTATTTGCTGATTTATGAGTTTATATAGGAGTTACACCCATTATGCACCTGCAGCCACTATCATGCAGAACACCTTTGTGGCATCTTTACAGTGGTTTAAAACAATTATATTCAGATTAAATATGCTTATTTCATACTGCATGGAAATAGTTAATTTATATTTTGTGTGTCTTGTGTGTTGTCTTTTAAAAGGCAAACAGAGCCTGCATTCCTGTATTTACACAGTAATGACACATCACAGTAAACAATGCATCCCACTATCTAATGTTTATTAATATTAGTAAATTGAATGCACAAGGGATTAAACGGATTATGAGCTGACTGACATGCTGTAGGGGCATTTGGCCATCAAGCTGCTTTTACTGTGATGTGACAGAAGGTTTATAATTGCAGAATAGCCTCCCTATCATTTATGTCATGGTAAAATATTTCCAGAGTGGTTATCATTTTTAATCTCCATCTATAATAACCAGCTGTGGACGTTAACACGTTGCAAATGACAGAAATAAAAAAATATATATTTCTGCAGAGAAAAGGAAAAACAAACAAAAAGATACTCAAGAGATGTCTAAATTGGCCAAAACAACATTATACTCTATCGATACGATTTTAACTCTAAAAAAAAGAGTGCCGGATGGATGACGTATTTTTGTAGACCAAACCGAAAGTTAATGGGATACTGGTTTCTGCACAAAAAAGCCCATTCATTTTTCCCATAGACTTTTGGATTATGGCAAAAATAAGCTCTGGGATTAACAAACGTTAAAGACAAGTTCATCTTCACAGATGAAAACAAATTTTATGAATATTGAAATGTAAATAAGCTATTAAAACGTGTAAGTGTCATAAACTTTTGTAAAACACAGACTTCCGGTTTGGCCTACAAAAATATGTCATCCCTGCCACACTCTATAGACGGTTTCATCGGACGCATGTGCGGTGACGCAATTACGCATCTGGTCAGAACTTTACTTCCAGTTTCTGTTTGTTTAATGGTCTGACTAGTTGCTAAACTGAACTCTTGAACAAATACCTCATTGAAAATTACAAATGTTTTGGTGTCCTAGGTAATCTAGATGTTGTTTATTTTGCTTTTTATAAAAATAAACTACTTTAAAAGGACTTTGTTGTTATTTGCTCTTAACGGAGTTTACTGTAATGTAGGTGTTTTTCATGAAAGCCGCTTGTTTATGTTGTCACTGCTGAAACCGTCTATATAAACATGCATGACATCACCACTTGTGGGCGGGGCCTGGAGGTTGCAGTTAGACTTTTTCCATTGTCAGTCATTTTGACGGTCACAGTCGTCATAATCAATTACAATAATGTCATATTTTAATGATAATAATTAATAGCTTCTGTTTTGGTTCACATTTTCATTTTTAATCGTAAACTTATGAGCATATAAGTTAAAATATGTGTATTTGCAAAGAAAACAGATGAGATCGTGCGTCACATTACCCGTTTAACATCACATGAACCAGATAAATAAATGTTTGGTAAAACATGCAGTAAAAAACGTGCAAATAAAATAAAAATCAAATTACAAAACACTACTGCGGTTAAAATCTGACTTGAACTAAACTCAAATAACTTTCTTTAATGCACTGTACTGTAATTAGGGATGCATAACGATTAATCACGATTAATCTATAGCAAAATAAAAGTTTTTGTTTACGTCATATATGTGTGTGAGCTGTGTATAATAACTGTGTAGATAAAAGCACACACATGCATGTATATATTTATATATTTATATATTTATATATATATATATATATATATATATATATATATATATATATATATATATATATATATATATATATATATATATATATATATATATATATATATATATATATATATATATATATATATATATATATATATAAAATAATAATATTAATAATAATAATAATAATACATTATTATTATTATAATAAGCACAGTTCACACACATTAATGATGTAAACAAAAACTTTTATTCTGCTATAGATTAATCGCGATTAATCGTTATGCATTCCCACTATCTTAAACCATCCTAATCCGTATTGACTAAGTGCTCGTCTTTGTGTAATAAATGCATCAGGGCAGATTTATGCAGCAGACTCCATTGTCATTAGATTTTGTGTCTTTACCTCAGACAGGCGACGACTTCTTGCTGCAGTTTTAATTTTGTTTTGGAGATTGATCTTGTACTACTCCATCACATTGGAGTGTATTAAACTTCAGCAGCGATGCACAGATCTATCAGCGTATAACATTAAAGTATCGCGATAGAGTTGAGATCAGTGCTTACTAAACGCTCTCTCGCAAAACTTCACGAAGATCAATCTGTGCAAAGCAGTGCTGCATTAAGTCAAATACGCACTTACCTCCAGCTGCACAGGGCTGTGAACTACATTTACAAGTTGTAAATGTAATCCGTCAAAATGACAGATGGCTTTTAGATTTTTCAGTCATGCCCAAAAATAATCCATCAAAGACATTTTCAGTAAACGTGACCTGTTGCGGAGCCACACCTTAATGTTTACAAAAAAGAAAGATATGCAGTATTGCGTTTTCTCCAAGCACTTTTACAACACTGTAAACTCATTCTGATGGGTCTGTTGCAACCAATGTGCTGTTCGATTACGCTAGCCGGTGTTCCTCAACTGGGGGCAAAGCGCATCAGTACTTTGACAAGTCCAAAAGGAGCGTGTGCAAGCTTCATTGTGCTGAAAAATACATCACACAATCGTGTCAGCCTCATCTGTAAGCGCTCCCGGGCTCTCTGGTGAAAGGAAGCACAGAGCATTGAAAGGGTCTCGACCTCCAGGCCTCTGAGGTATGACTAAAGAGCGTTTGCTCACAGCAGTTTCACACAGTGCAGAAGTCTGCCCTGCTTCAATCACGAGGGCTCCATTTTTCTACTAAGCAAAAGGATTAGCCGGATTTGATGTCTTAAAGGACTGAGAAGTATTAAAATATGACTGTGATTGCTCTTATTATATGTCAGGTTCTGTCAGACAGAAAGAGCGGAGGAAAGAAAACATGCAGAAGGAAGCACGATAAGGGACTTATGAATATAAGGATATGCCACACAAAGTCTTGCATAAACACGTTTTAAATGAAGCCAAATAAATTGTTTCATGATTGTTTATTGAAATTGAAAATTAATATTTGTGCAAACAGAGACCCCATCATCTTCACACATACTCATACTCAAGATATAATAATACTATGGTGAAATATAAATCTAAATTTAAGAAAAATATTGTAGTTTTTATACTTTTAATGCACTGCAGTATATTGCATATTTAAGGTGGCACTGAATGAATTTATGTTCATGCATCACTGAATCTTCACCTCACTTTACTGACCCTGCAATGTGAATCTGCCTTAATAGAAATGTCTTTGGCAAATTTAAGACTTCATTGAACAACATTTAAGACTTTTTTCTTTGCCATTTAAGATATTTTGAAAAAGCATTAAAATGTCTTGTGAACAATTTGGAATGGAGTTTAGTTTAATTGAGCTCTATAAAACACTTAGCTTTGTATAAAAGGACAAGCTTTGTGCTATTTGTTTAGAGTTGTAAAAAGGCTTTCCCATGTATTTACTTCAACTGTCATGCATAAACACACACTCGCACACAAATGTCTGGCATCCCCCCATCCACGATAAAAAATGCCTCTGACTCTCCAAAGCTTATACAGACAGAACAAATCACAGTGACACGGCCACAACCCAAACCAGCTGTGACTGCCGGCGAGCAATTATGGCATCAAGGGAAGACACCGTCCCTTTTCTCCTCTATTATCCCTCTGTCACATCGCAAAGCAGGGATCGACAGGAGCGCTAGCAGTTTCTTTTTAGAGTCATCATAAGTTACCCACGTTACTAAAGATTAAAGTCTTAAACCCAAAAAGATTTCTTTTTAAAAGTTGCTTTGGATGCATAGATAACACTATTCAAAATCGAAATTGCACAGGATTTTTCCAACCATTTTCCCTACATGTGATCGGTGTAAATCTGCGGGCTCTCTTACCCATCTTTTTTGGACATGCCCTAAACTTTATCATTTTTGGTGTGATATATTTAAGTGGTTTTCTGACATGTATGGTTTTATGTTTACACCTGATCCAGAAATTGCATTATTTGGATATTCTGTTTATTTGTCAGACCATACTGTTTCTGTACAAAGCACTATTATTTACAGAATGATTGTTGCAAAAAGTATCATTCTAAAATTGCAAATTGCATATCTATCCTGGTTCTTAGTTTCTCTTTCTTTTTTTCCCTCTATTGGTATATTATTATTGTCATTATTATGGTTGATGACATTAATAATTGTACATAATCATTTACATCATTGTTTCTTTGTTAAAGGAATATTCCATTTTCGTAAAAGAAAAATCTAGATAATTTACTCACCACCATGTCATCCAAAATGTTGATGTCTTTCTTTGTTCAGTTGAGAAGAAATTATGTTTTTTGAGGAAAACATTCCAGGATTTTTCTCATTTTAATGGACTTTAATAGAGCCCAACACTTAACTCAACACTTAACAGTTTTTTTCAACGGAGTTTCAAAGGACTATAAACGATCCCAAACGAGGCATAAGGGTCTTATCTAGCAAAACAATTGTCATTTTTGACAAGAAACATTACAAATTTGCACTTTTAAACTACAACTTCTCATCTAGATCCGGTCGTGATGCGCCAGCGTGACCCCACGCAATACGTCAAGAGGTCACAGAGGATGAACGCAAAACTCCGCCCCAGTGTTTACAAGTGTGTTGAAAGAGGACCGTTCCGACGTTGTTGTATGTCGAATTATACTAATTAATGTCTTTGTGTCAGTTTATTGTTTACAATGGTCCGCAAATGTGCGTTTTATATATGTAACACGTGACCTCTCTACGTCACTACGCATTTACGTTAGGTCACGCAGAAAAGGACAAGAAGTTGTGGTTTAAAAGTACATATTTTTTTATTTTTCTTGTCAAAAATGACAATCGTTTCGCTAGATAAGACCCTTATGCCTCGTTTGGGATCGTTTATAATCCTTTGAAACTCCGTTAAAAAAAACTGTTACGTGTTGAGTATTAAGTGTTGGGCTCTATTGGGGTCCATTGGGGTGAGAGGAATCCTGCAATGTTTTCCTCAGGGGGCATAATTTCTTCTCGACTGAACTAAGAGGGACATCAACATTTTGGATGACATGGTGGTGAGTAAATTATCTGGATTTTTTTTAAGAAAATGAAATATTCCTTTATATTATCACTCACTATTTTTATGTTTTTTTTTCTTTTTCCTTTTTGCTTTTCTGTAAAATGTAAAATTCTACAAAAAATACTTATAAAAAAGTTGCTTTGCGATCTGATATTACAAATATGATAAGGAGTGTATTATTTCCATCACATGCTTGAGGTATTCGGCCAATCACAATGCAGGGTTTCCCACAGCACATTTCAGTGAAGGCAGCCCGCCAAAGCTTGGAAACCCCACCCCCTTAACTAGGTCTCAAAAAAAGGCTGTCAAGTGCATCTCTGAGAATAGCGCGTACACGCATCACACCGTGAGCGGTGACGCGCGCCACAAGGTCGAAAGGAGAAAGATGTGGTCTGGACCGTCACTGTCTGGAGGATAACTAGCCAGTTGATTAAACATCTCGGAGAATAGGATAACTAACCAGTTGATAAAACATCTCGGAGAATAGCGTGGACGCGCTTCACACCGCGAGGGTGCACGCGCACCACACGGCCGAAATGAGATAAGACGTGGTCCGTCATGTCTGGAGGATAGCCAGTTGATAAAACGCGTGTCCACGAGAACTGTAAGTGGACTTATGTTTTGGGTTTATTTAAGCCTGTTATTGTATTAGTCTATAGTTCTTGCAAATTTAAAGTAAGTTAGCTGATGATTTTGTTGTTTGAGCAACCTGCTAGCTAGGTATCACGTGCCTGTTGATTTGATATAATTGTTGAGCGCTCTTGGTAACTTTATTTATGTGCATTATTTACATGCTACAGTAGTTACACTCCTTTAAGATAATGTAATTAATAGTGGGAAATAATCAGTTTTTAAAATTTTTGCGCTATCTATCATCGTTCGCCAGGCATTCTACAACATCTGCTTTAGTTTCAGTTTCACTTCACCACGCAGCTATTCCCGTTAGAGGTAAAAACATTTAATTCATTAATAATCCAGTATGTGTTCATTTTTTGTCATAGTTTCTTCAAAATTAAGTTTTATTTGAGTGTTTTAAAAAAAAATATTTGAATTTTCATCATGACGCATATGCCCCACCCCTTTGATTGCCACGCCCTCGTCCCCGCCCAACCCTACCACCTTAACTAACAAATTTTCTACGGGAAACCCTGCAATGCACTGGATAACTTTGTTGTAAATGTGTTAGCATCTAGCCTAGCCCCATTCATTCCTATGACTCCAAATAGGGATGAATTTAGAAGCCACCAAACACTTCCATGTTTTTCCTATTTAAAGACTGTTACATGAGTAGTTACACAAGTAAGTATGGTGGCACAAAATAAAACTTTTGTTTGGAGCCATAGTAATGAATGGGGCTAGGCTAAATGCTAACACATTCACGAAGCGCTGTACAAAGATTAAATGTTTACGCATTGAAAAAAGATAGGCATGTATTAATTCATCTAAGCTGAGGTAAGAACATAGTAAAATATTGAAAACCGGTGGTGTTTTCCTTTAACTACAGATCAGCTGCCAAACCTCCGATCAAATAGCAGTAATTCATGATCGCTGTCTTCCCTCGTCTTTAGGAAACCAAAACATTTGTTTTTTTTTCAATGAGGTATTTGTTCCAGAGTTCAGTTAAGACACTAGTCAGACCATTAAACAAACAGAGACCGGATGTAAAGTTCCGCTCAGACGTGTAATCGCGTCACCGCACGTGCGTCCGATAAAACGTCTATATTTGTGCCACATTTTGTGCAGCATTTTCACATTAACAGCAGTCAGACAAGTAGTCATGACTAGCCACAACTGCCCTGAAATGACAAGAGTAACAATGTTGCTTGCTAGACAACTTCGCTTAATTAAGAACAAGGAAAATACAAACAAAACAAGGGCAGATAAGATAGGGAGGAGGGAGAGGAGAAAATGAAAAGAGAAAGAATAGATGAGAGAAAGAGCGAGAAAGAGCAAGAGAGAGGGAGAGAGAAAGAAAGGTGTAAACAAAAACTGTAAACCAATAAATTAAGAGGATTGAATAAATTGAAGAATTGTGAATACAGAAACAAAGATATCCAGACTTACAGAAAAACACAGATGTTACAATCAGCATGGAAGAAAAACAACAGAATGAATCCGAGTAAGGGGTAAAAATAAAGGGCTCAGCCTTAATACAAAGAGAAAACCAGACAGACAGAACAAAAAGTGCAAAATCAAATTGAAAATTAGAAAAGCACAGACACAAGAAGAGGTGAGAAAAATGAGTAATAGAAAGAAAGGATAAAGACAAAAACAACAGGGGGGGGGATGGTGGGTATACGAAAAAATAAGATGGAGGAGAAAGTAAAAATCCGAAAAACCTAGGAATGTGGCAGAAAGACAGATTTCATTACCTCCATAAATTGACTCTGATTTCATAACAAATTTTATCAGGAATAAAATGTCAATCACAGTTAAAGCCCAGCACTGTTTATCAGGCCTCATGCCAAAACAGGAGAGGAGATTTAGTGGAAGATGTTCATTTCCAAACAATTCCCTAACTGGAAAATTTTCAATTTCATTTCACGGGCCAGACTGAAATATACTGTTTCACAGAGGTGATGGCACGCTGGAACCACCAAAATAGAGGTCTCCACAAAACGCATTACCCGAGGATACAAAATATCCGGTGTGTGACAGACTGCCTGGCCAAGGTAATCTACAGCGATGCTCTAGAATATACAGGATAAGAGATGAAGACATACACTGAATTTTAAAAGCTTTCGTAAACACGGCAGACCGGATTTGCTTATGCTTGGCTGAAAATACTTTGACATTACTCAGACGATGCTCAGAAACAACCTAAACTAATAAGAGAGACTGGATTTGTGATCAATAGAGAGCGCAAGAGCAGGGAAAACAAGGTTATTTATGGAGTAACAATGCAACATTTAATTTATTAAGCTTTACTAGAACAGCAGGCTTCAACTGGATCCATCCAATCGGATCATTTGAATGCACTCCTCATTAGGTTCTTCAAAGTCTTTCAAATTAGTCTTGCAAAATTACTGGAAAATAAGTGGAAAAGTATGCTCACCTTTGTGAGGAAAATTTCTCATTTCACATGCATTCACTGCTTTTACAGGAAAACACACAAATCAGAGGATATTGAAAATTACATAAAACTAAAATTAGATGTAGGAACACAGCACCACCAGCCCAGTTGGACAACCTCCATCGGCTGGCCCCAAACTCTATCAAACAGGTTACTAGTGAGTGAGTTACTGGTTACTGTTGAGTCCTGAGACATTTATACCTCATGATAAAGATTACTCAGCTGATCACAAATCTTTCTAGAAGATGTAGTTTTCATCCAGCAGCCTCGGGCAATATATGACAAAACCTACAGCTGCGGGAATAAATCTAAAAGCCATTTCACAAGCCATCGATAAGCCAATTTTTATTTTTATTCAGGAGAAGTCAGCAGTTTCTTATTGGTATGGGCTTCGCATAAAAGAGAGAAAGTACCGAGGGGCGATTGTTTGAGGAAACTCAAGGGTGCAGATGGTGTGTTAGAGGTCAAACTAGTATAATTAACAAGTCACACAGGCGTCCATACCCAAAGAACCGCTGCAGGCTAACCGGCACAGGAGTTTGCGATTGCTGTATTTTCTATTAGACATATCTGTGTGTGTGTGTGTAGCATATGAGCACGTGGCAATGTGCTGCGTATCTGCCTGAGGAGTTGTATTTGGTTTTGTGTGGGATTTAGTTGTGTTACACTGGGCCGCACAGACCTGCAGGGGTTTTACTGCCCTATGAATCATTCACTTCTGACGAGAACAAAAGGGGATAAACTCTCAAAGACATAGCGGCTCTTTACTTACAGCAAATCACTCGCGGGTTTGGTCTTAGCGGACATGAGTTTACTTCTGAATGTGTGTCCCATGGTCACGCAGGGCTGTCTAAACCCTGTTCAGGAACTCCGGTTGAGCTTAATTAGATGAATTAATAAACGCTTTTGGGAGGATTCTGCGAAACTACTTAACGACAATTCAGTTGAATCGATTTGTCTCATAGGGACTGGGTTGTGTGGTTAACACTGGGCAGAAAGTCGTTCTTATTGAACACAGAGCTCATTAGCTAGGGAAGAAATTTGCAAACCTTTCGCCGTCTGTCTGGATAAATGACTCAAACAACTGTTTTGGGTTTTATCAAAGCACAAAATATTTCAGGGCCAAATGTTATGAATAGGAGATGGTCTATATTTAAAAAATACATTATATAAATACATAAAAACTAAAATATAAAAGCATAAAAACTAAAAATAGAGCTTTATTAAACAAAAAGTTAATTATCAAAGAATGATGAGTTGTTTCAGCCCATGTTTGGGTAAAATATGGACAACTGCATGGTGGATTATTTCAAACTATGGCTGGAATAATGAATGAGTTTGTCATTGCCATAAGCAGTTCTCTATAGCTACTGTTTATTCTTTTGTGCTTGTTAAGAGACTCATACCAGTACATGTTTCACTGTATTTGCATCATTGAAATTAACTCTCTGTAACTTTTTGAACAAAAGGTCAGATCTATTAAAGCACACAAGATGATCCTTAGAGTATTTTCAGATCATGCTGGGATAATAAGATTCATCAGGTTTTGTGCAAACTTGCAAAATGTATTTATTTATTCTTAATGCCATTCCAGCATCTATGGTTATATGCATAATGAATAATCTATGGTAATGAATTAACCTGTACACAAGTTAATCCACACAAGTTGATCTATAAAAACACCAGGGGTATGGTAACGTGTCATCGCCCATTAACCTCTTAAGCACAGAGGCTATTTTGGGGATTTCCGCCTGGATTTGGCCTACCCAATTTCAAAAAGCTTCCCATACCCACATGCAGAGGTGTACATACAAAAATTTGGTATAATTTTACTGGAAACCCTTTGAAATTACATAAAACACTGTTGAAAGTGACAATATTACCTCATTATTCATTTGAATAAATATTCGATTGTTGTTGTAATAATAGAACAAAAATAATAATGTAACCGTATTCCTGAGAGTGAGAGCTTTCATTTGATATAAGACTTGCCCATGTTTGTCATATTTGAAAAATATTAAATAATATGCAATTTTTATAATATCATATTTTATCATATTAAATAATATGCAAATTTGGGGGGTGATAGTGTAAATCAAATGTAAGTAACTTTCTTACAGTAAAATATATGTCGAAGTGATGCATATCTGCAGAAAGTAGAGATTCTAAACTTTCAAACAGTATCTCATATGGGGTACTGGGTCCATGACAGACCATTAAATATTAAAGGAATATTTTATATTAAGTAATAAGTCATTTTGGACCAAGGACAGCAGAGTTTAAGAAGTTCCTAACTTGTATGTTTTCTTTTTTTGGACTGTGGGAGGAAACCAGAGTACCCAAAGTGCACTGACACAGGGAGAACATGCAAACGCCTCACAGAAAGACTTCCTGAACCAGCAAGAGCTTAAATTAGGGACCTTCTTGCTGTGAGACAACAATGCTTCCCACTGAGCCACTGTAATGCCCAACTTGTAAAATTAAAACTTGTTAAAAGTCCCCCTGTTGTTAATAACTTTATTACTTAATGAGCACCTATTTCATTGCTAAAAACAACATTATTTTGTGTATTTGGTATAATAATGTGTTTGCGTGGTTTACGGTTAAAAAAAACACATTATTTTCCACATACCGTACATTTTTGTAGCTCCAGATTTCTACAAAAACCTGGAGCTTGAAAAGATCTGTGTCCCTGATTGGCCAGCTAATCTGTACGCTGTGATTGGCCTGAATACCTCTGACGTCTGCTGGAAAGTGACGCTCCTTACCATGTTTGAAAGATTTATGCACAATGCAATGCTAACAGGAGTTAACTTAAAGGCTGTGAGTCGAAGTGGAATGAATTATGATAATGTCGGTCTTGTCTACATCACCAATCCTAGGAAGTGAACTGTTGCCTATCCGTACTCCAAGAAAAGAGATTTATGTTGGAGACGATAACTCGCGTCATCGGTTACTTTGGGGTTTGTACCTTTTGCATATCGTTAACATGTACTAATACACACTTACACACCAAATCGGACAATAGGTGTTCTTTAAAACTAATCTTTGAGCATCATAAAAGCATAATTATGTAAAAGTTTTTCCTGTGGCTGTAATTTCTTTATGCTTTATAACAGCTTGAATGTAACTCTACACCTTTGCCTCATTTGCTATACACGGATCTATATGCAAATTAGCACCACCTCAGACTACAGATATACAGTATATATGTAAATAGATGCTACACAATGCATACATGAACTGCGCATTTGCAACACTAAATTTTAGCGCTGATATAAACAGGTTAGATCATTTACACTGCATGTGTTAACAGCACGTGTGACCATCACAGAAGTAGAGCTGAAGCAGCAGTGCTGTGAGCGAGTCTATGTGGCATCAATACTTATTACACGGCTCAGTGGAACGCTTGATTCTGATTGGCCAGTCGCAACGACTACTAAATGACTGATACAATTTAATATTATACAAAAATGTAATATAAACATGAATTTTAAAAGGACACCACTTTTTTTTTTAAATAGGCTTATTTTGCAGCATGCGCAATGATATTACCCAGTGCCCGAAAATAGCCCCTTGCTATCAAATATATTTCCGTCGGTCTTAGTACACGATGCAACTACAGAAGAGTCAAATAGGAAAAATATAGAAACTCTTTGGTTATTTTTTAGTGTGATGCTAATGGTCTAATTAGATTCAATGGATTATGCTAAGCTATGCTAAAAGTGCTAACGCCAGAGACCCGTAGATCAGCTGAATGGATTCCAAAACGGTTAGAATCAAATGTTACACACTAGTGGAGTTGAAAATGAGCCTATTTTCAAAAAAGGAGGAGTGTCTATTTGATATAGATGACATTATATTTACAAATTATTAAACCAAATAATGTTTTGTGACATTTAAACATCTTGTCTTATCTTAAAATAAAAAGTAAACGGGTTTTCCCTTGCGGAAGGTCTGCATTCGTTAAAAATTAGCAATTAAAGTATTTTAAATCAATCCAGTTTGATCAGGACCCAACGTGAAGTGCTATAGCTTGAACAATGATCCATTCATTCAACTGTCTTGATGTGACTGGTAACATGTTTGTGAAATAGGAAACCGAGGCGATTTCATGCTGCAGTTTTGAGTCTGTTTAGAAACCTCCAATTCTTGAAGAAAATACACACCCATGGGGTTGAATAATGAATTTGCACATGGTTTGTCTTAAAGCATATTAAAAACGCCCCATAGACATATAAACAACAATAAAAACTTGATTTTCACCACATGTGACTTTAAAACCAGCTCAAGTGCATGCTGTTTTTAAAGCCAAATGACAAAAAAACATTAAATTAGGAAAAAATGCAAAAAAAAGGTAATTTTACAGTGATGTCAGATTTCTGTACTTTAAATACAAGGAATCCTTCAATCATTGTGAGACACCCGGAGGCAGCAAAAGCAGCTCCACATCATTACACCTCCTCAGATCTTCAGTTCAGATGAGAATCTGGTGTTGGTATTGAGTGGTTCAGAACATTAAACACTGTGCCAGCAGTCTCTCTGAACGTTCAAGTGGTCTTTTGCAGGATGCCTGTGGTCTTCGGAAATCCCTTTGAAATCGTTTCCAGTCTCATGAGCTTTAAACATTCCTCTAGGGTCCTCTATAATCACTGATGATCAGCCTTTCACATCATAAAAATGAAAGGTCTGATAGGAAAAATGTCATGCTCTTCCAGAAACATGGAAACCAACTAGAACAGTAATTATAACACACACAAAAGAAAAATAAAAAAACTAATTGACCATACTAATCGAATTGTCAATTTTTAGACACCAAGCTCAAACCTACATCAGACCAAACAGATGCAGCATGTGGCACACTGCATATTTTCTGAACATTAGATATTAAACAAAGAGTACGTCTTCAAACGTGCCTGCACTCCACTCCACAAACTGTTGTTCCTGGGGGAATTCTGCCACCTCTTCAATAATGTTTGTAAATGGCCTGCGACACTGCGGTTGTTTCCAGAATACTGATGCAGCTGCAACACTAACACCTAGTCCCCAGGCGTCCATGTTCACGTGTCTGAAAAATGACAGCCTGCCGATGTGACTCGTGATGAAGCGGCATCGATTCGAATCATGCGGCAACGCAGGAGATCTTGCATTACTGATAAAGGCAGCACATAATGGACTCCTATTCGGCTGTGGTAAGTAAAAGCAAATGTTTGGTATCTTCTCGCATTCGTAACTTGGCTTGAGGACAGCAAGAAAATGCATCGTCATCAGTTATAATCTACAAAAGAAGCATGTCACGTAAACAACAGGAGACAAGTCACCATCTGGAGGGATAAACAATATTTTCCAACCCCCCTTTAATAAAGGCTCTTTCACAGGTTAGTGTATGTGTGTGCGTGTACGTGTTATCTGCAGGCAGAACGAAAGATGAAAGGTTTGTGGTCATGATGATCTGCTCCAGAGATGCCCGTGGAGCCCCAGATGGACATACTGTATGCTTTGCACGGATCTAAACTGGCATCGATGATTCCCAGATTTTTCAACATTTGTTTTCTTTAATTGGAACCCTCTCAACGGTGTCCAGATGACTCTCGCTGACCTTTCACAAGTCGTGTTTTACTCTTGGCAAGCGGCCTCTCTCAACACGAGCAAAACAATATACTGTAATATTAAACTGAGGTCATTTTGGGGCCATTAAGAGAGGGAATAAAAAGCCAAGTTTTGGTTTACATAAACAGAGAGCATATGTAATCTGCACTTTCCACAAATACTGTAGGTACAGTCTGGTGTACCATTACGTTTATTTTAAGCAACCGAGGGGAAATGTTTGTATTATAAAAGGTAGGATGCAAAAATACAGAACATTTCTGTGCCGATACCGATATGCAGCGTTGGGGAAAGTTACCTTTAAAAGTAATGCATTACAATATTAAGTTACTCCTCAAAAAAGTAACAATAAAAACTTGATTTACTTTTAAACGTAATGCATTACAATATTAAGTTACTCCCAAAAAAGTAACTAATTGCGTTACTAAGTTACTTTTCATGGAAAGTAATGCTTAAGTTACTTTTTAGTTACTTTTGCGTTACTTTTTCTTGGCTGAGGCTTGATCTCTTTCAGGCCTTGCAGGTGTTTTATGACTAAAAAGTTCTGCGTTCAGAGATGGCATATTTCATCACAAAAATGTCGAGCTCTGACTCAAACTGTTCCCACACAGGCGTGTAAACACAGAGTGCATAATGTGACTACGTTTAGTTTAATTCAGAATATCATTTTTTATCAAATTAATTAAACTAACAAAGTAACTTGCATTACTTTTTTGAAAAAGTAACTCAAATATTAATGCGTACATTTAAAAAAGTAAAGCGTTACTTTACTCGTTACTTCAGAAAAGTAATATTATTACTTAATGCAAGTTACTTGTAATGTGTTACCCCCAACACTGCCGATATGTGATTACTTACAATGACATCTGCAAAAATCGATAGATACAGATCGTTTGGTTTTGACTTCTTGTCTCAAATTATTGTGTGTGAATTTGTAAAACTTTTACATTATTATGATTGTATAAACTGCAATTCTGTTGTCATTACCGCATGATTTTTTTTATCTGTTGAAACCGATTATAGACCGATATAAAATATCCCTAATAAAAAGGCAAGTTAAAGGGATAGTTGACCCAAACATTAAATTTCTTTCATCATTTACTTACTCTCATGTTGCTACAAATCTGCAATATAGTTTATAAAGTTTAAAATATGGATTATTTTCTTACAAAATCACATTGATTACCCAAAGACCTTTATTAACTCATTGGAGCCATGTGGATTACTTCTGTGTAGGACGAATGCACTTTTTTGGGCTTCAAAGTAAGAAGTTGTTCCCTGATCCCTGTTTTCTACCGTTAAGCTTGAAAAAGCAAGGACTCCAAATTAGTTTGTCTGAAAGATGATGAACAAATGTATCTCAGATTGCTTGAGGGTGCAAATCCTGGGGTAATTTTGATTTCTGGCTGGAGTATCCCTTTAACATGAAAAGCAGCTAGATATAAAATAGGAATTTTGTCTTGTATAACAAAACAAATCTTAATCATATAATACAATATGCTAGCCTGCGTTTCCCGATGCTGCCTTGCGCGCAAATTTATTCACGCTGCAAGTCTAGCATGGAAACTATGGACTTTTTTGCCCCTGAAATAGGGAACCAATCACAGAACGGGGAGGGGGCAGCAAGGCGATGACGACGTCTATGCGTCACACCGAAGCAGTTTTGTTTATCCAACACGGCAGCAGACGCGAAGTTACTTTTCAATGCAGCCTTAGATAGCATTCCGAGTAGTTTTGAATGCAAGTTTATTTAAAAGAGAGCAACTTTTAGCATTTAACAATTTCATATCCAAGAAGGATGTTTGAATATGGCAAGACATGATAGCCACAGAGTTTTATAGGACCAACCTGCTAGGCATCGTCGTCGACGAAGTACAATTAACTTATAAATGGTAAGTGGTATTTATTTATATTATATTGTCATTATGCCTCTACTGTGGTTGTCACAGTGCCACTAAATTGCATTTTCAATATCAATACACAGCTACGGGTTTAGTTACATAGCTTTCAGCTGTGTGCATGTAAAGTTACAGATAAAAGTTGTTTACGTTTGAATTGATGTCGCTCTAAATACCTAATCTGGTATAATAATAAACGATTGGCTATGAGCGACGTACAGACGCATTTGATAGACATTCGTGGTGCCCAATAAACGGCTCTGGGCATTCGTAAAGCACGCCTCAAATATGAGAAAATAAGCATATGGTTCCCAGACCACGTCTCATTCTATATAACAATATGCAAAAATCCTATATAGCAATATCAACAACAACAAGCCATCATGTATCATTCAACCCTGCCACCCAAGTTATTGTAAGAATCAACTGTATTTCTTTACATTTATGGACAGTACCCCATCAATAACAACATTTACCTTTTTAAACTGTAATTGTCATATTTTATTAAATGTAATAAAGTTGCATAAAGTGTCAAAAGATTCAATCAAGCACATCCTTTTACTAACCATTTGTTACTATTGAAAACAAGAAAATCAAGTCTATACTAGTAAACTGAGACCTATATAAATGACCAGCCAGCATTTAAAGTCCAGCTAAAAGACATGAAGCAAAAAGCCGAAAGGGACGTGTATCGACAATTTCCTCCGCCCATCTAATTTCCATTAATCAGATGAGAAAGCAAATGGCGAAGCGCTGCCGTTCTTCATCTGCTGAACTATGGACTCCCGTTTCCACCACAGCAGTATTTACCATCAGCACATTCAACAGCATAATTATGTTTATTATGATGATGATGCAAATCACTCGATCCTCCTCATCAGCATTATGTTCTCTCAGCGCGCCAACAAGAGCGACGTGATAATAATGAACCAACACTTGCTTACACACACCCGCAACATGAGGGCTGATCAAGTATCGGTACCTTTCAAAGCGGCTTGTAATTCTTTCAAAGCCACGTTTCAATAAAGCTTTACGTTTTACAACTGAAACTATGTATATATCACATCTGAGGTATTAAAAGGAAGAATCGACCGCATGTAGAGCGAGATTTTTCCGATGAGTTGAATTATGTTAAATTCTTCTGTTCTCGCTATCATTGATTACAGCGCCCTTCAGACAACAGTCATATTTTTTCTATTCCATAGAAACGAAAGCACAGAAGAGCTCTCAGTGCCTTTTCCCTGCACGCTCTTATCCCAGCACTTCACTTCACCCATTAAGCACTCATTTTCCCTGCAAAACAAGAGCTCGGCCGACCCGCGCGTCACCCGCCCTCCGCTGCCTCTGAAGCCTGACATCAGACGTGTCAAAGACTGAGAAGAAACTTCCAAGCAGGTGAAAGAACCGAGAGAATAGTCTTCGCATCACCTGCGGCTTTACTTTCACATCAGTCGCGACTGAACACAAACACAGGAGAGCGAGTGTTGACATACTGAAACAGGAGACGCAAAATCTAACATTTAGATTTAGATTACAGCAATTACAGTTGACAACACGTGACCTTCAACTCGAAGCGGTTCATGTCCTTGGACTTGGTATTATGCGTTTCTGTAGCAACAGTAACTGCATCAAAATGAATCGATGTAAAAGAATATTGTTGGCAGCTATAAAATATATAATTACAACAATTAAATTGCTTTTTAACGCTTCGGTTAAATATTTCAGAACACCGAAAGTGCGCCAAGTAACAATAGTAAAATAATAAATAGATATGCGTTCACGCCATATCGTAATAGCTGTAATTGCCGTTCACCTCAGGATACAGAATTAACTTTTTGAATTGAGAAAAATTACCAGTTGTAAATATTTCAATTTCTCTTTCATCCCAGTGTAATATTAGATAGTTACTGTTGAAAGAGGTAAATGACATTAAACTCGATTATGTTTAAAATCAGGATTGATTTTTATTTATTTCACACCAGGAGTTTTGTAACCATGTTATTCTGTGTATAACTACAGGCTTAATATCTGTCGTAGTCAATCGTAATTTCATTTCATCACTTCATGTCTTTCCCAAGAATCAAACCCATGAAATTGGCATGGCTAGCTCTGTGTTCATCTAGTTAAGCTGGATAGTTGAGAAATTTTCCTGCCAAAGCCAGTTTGATATTGCACTTGGCAAGTGTCATTTTGGACCATGGTTCAGCCACTTTTACAACCATCTGTCTACACTCAGGGCTTATTTACTGGTCAACAGACAACCATTATGCACCAATATATCCAACTTGATGTTGTAGCTCTTTTCTTCTAAATCAAGATCTCAGCATGCTCTTTTTCTATCTTCATCAATTTTTCCCTCTTACTCAGTTCCAGGACTTCAAATCACTTGTTTCTGCTCTTTTAGGCTTTGGCACATAGAAATACCCAAGCGGGCAGACAGAGAAATCCATCCGCAAAAATGAAGTTTCCCCAAGTTCTCTCCATCTTCCTCCACAACACACGCTCTCATGCATTTATCTCACCATCTGCGTGTCTCCACATCTTAAAGCGATACTCCAGTCAAATATCAAAATTACCCTATGATTTAATCACCCTCAAGCAATCTGAGATATACATGTCCGTCATCTTTCAGACAAACATATTTAAAGGACAAGTTCGGTATTTTACACAAAGATGTGAAACTCACCAAATGGTCAGGGGTGTTCCCTGATATGCTCACACAAAAATCGCTGCAAAAGATGCTTTCCAACAGGTGTTTTAGCATTCGTTGTAAACTTGTGGACCTATTTTTCCAAACGCCTCACACGCATATATTCTTCCATTGAGAGCTTGAATAATAGACACTCCAGCCCAGTTGGTGGCAATAATCCACGTTTGCCAATTGCACGAATAGAAACAGGTTCCTGGCGCGGAGTAATATCGTACCTCACAGCACATCTAATACAATTCACAGGAGTTGGACAAAAACTAAGATACAACCTGTTGGAAAGCATCTTTTGCAGCAATTTTTGTGTGAGCATATCAGTGAACACCTCTGACCACTCGGTGAGTTTCACGTCTTTGTAAACAAAAGTTTAATGCATTTTAGGAAGGATTGTTCCAGTGCACCTATATAGCCATTGTAGAGGTGGGAGGTGATAGAACAAACACCCGAAAATTCTCGGGCCAGCATCATATGTCCAAATTTCAGTCAAAACCGTTCTATTTCATCATAAACAATCTGAAAACAGGGCTTTAAGTGTAAAATACCGAACATGTCCTTTAAAGTTATTTTAGTAAATGATAGAATGATTTTATAAATGATAGAAAACAGGGATCAGGGAGCAACTTTTTACTTTAAAACCCATAAAAGTGCATCCATCATTCACAGAAGTAATCCACACAGCGCCAATGGGTTAATAAAGGTATTTTGCTGATAATCAGTGCAGTTTTGTAATAAAAATATCTATATTTTACATTTGGGGTGTTTTCACTCATGTTGGTGCGCACTGTGGTGCGGCCTCGGAGCGCACCAAAATACATTGTATAATTTTTCAGTTAGTCCGGTCCGTGTTCACATATGTTGCTTTTTCCGTACTCAAAACGCCGCACCGCACACCATGTGACAACGGTCAGCGCTGTCATTGGTCTTTGATAGCTCTTACCCCCCCATGACCACCCCTCACATTTCCACAACAACCAGCCTGACAGGAAGAGCGAATCTAGCCAGATATGGAGATAAATGATGCACGTCTTTGCGAAAGTTCTTTGCTTTAACGCGAAATTGCGCAACTACTATTAAAGACCTTCTCACTGAGCCGTTTGTTAACAATAATAAAAGTGTCACTGTTTTTTGTGTGTGGAGGACAGCTTTGCATTTATGAAATCATCAGCTAACACCGCCAGGAGACAGCTTATATCTACAATGGACCAAGATGGCTTTATTTGTTGTTAACCCACAATATAACACCCGGCACACGTCACGACGGAAGCCTAGTGGCTCAAACATGTGGAGAACTTCCTGTATTTGGCTCAGCCCAAGGTCGAGCAGTGTTCACACCACAGATGGGTCGCACCAGAGTTCGGCAACAGCCGCTCCGAAATCACCCGTTTAGAGCGGTCTCGGAGCGCCCGTTTAGAGCGCACCAGAGTGCGGCTATTGTGTTCACACTGACCCAAACAAACCGTACTCGGACCGACACATCATTTGGGCCGACCTTAACAGTGTATGTGTGAAAGCACCCTTAATGAACCATAATAACTAAATTTCAGTAACAACGGCATCTTGCAATTCCAAGAGTCACTGCGCAACTTATCCATGGCAACGAGCACACACTACGCTAAAACTCTCTCGTGAATTGCGTGAGTCCAAGATGGCTTCGTTACCGAAAATGAGTTATTACAGTTTATAAAGTTTGAAATATGGATATTTTACTTACAAAATCGCATCAATTACCCGTAGAACACCTTTATTAACCCCTTGGAGCCGTGTGGATTACCTCTGTGAAGGATGTATGCACTTTCTTGGCCTTCATAGTCAGAAGTTGTTCCCTGATCCCAGTTTTCTACCTTTATAAGGTATAACATTTACTAAAAATATCCAAATGTGCTCATCTGAAAGATGACCGACATATGTACCTCAATTGCTTGAGGGTGAGTAAATCATAGGATAGTTTTGATATTTGGCTGGAGTATCGCTTTAAGTGAAAACATTCTTGCCACATCACAGGATGTCGGCATTAATCTGGGCGCAAAGCGGTTGTGTAAAGGTAATGGAATAATATCCTTATCAGAGAGATCCAGCTGTCTCTTTTGATACAGCCAAGACCCTGTGGCTAGGTGTAAGAACAAAGATTTGGCCCAACCAGTGCGCAAGGATGGATCTGGACGATAAAGCTCCGGTATCAGTGTGTCTAGCCAATGAGTTGGCAGAGCGTGGGTATAAGTTGATGATTATATCATGAAGTTTTGTCTGCCCCAAAGGGGTCCACTGGTCTCTCTATATACGCACACACATACATAACACATCTGAGCACACATACATCTAACTCACCCTTAGAGACCCCAGTTAACCTTCCGCCTCAAAACCACACACAACCACACACAAACACAATGCGACTACAGCCTGTGAGGTGTTTGGACAGATGCAAGGCTTGAAAAATCACTTGGCGCTGAGAGCTGATATCAATATTTGTTCAATTATTCATACACAAACAAATCATATTTTTCCGGCCTCAGAGGAACGGCTTCCTTGCTTCAACAGAATCTCAGACAAATTCACACTTCCTTGATATTATCACAGATAGATATACAAAAAAAAAAACTAAGTCAAAGGTTTCTGATGTGCATTTGAAGGTTATCACAGCAGTAAGGGTGATATGATGAACCAGAGAATTTGGGGACAGATAACATATGTCTATTGCTCTCTTAAGGGCATGTCTGGCCACGCTTTAATCTTGTACGCATTTCTGATTTGCAAACCTAAACATTTGGTTATGCGTGACGTACCGCAGTGGACAAATGTTATGTCCAATTTGAACAATTGACATCATCAGTCTGTTTTAAAATATTTTATTAAAAATGCATTGAAAATTATGTTTGCATGTTGCATTGATGTGTTTGGAGTATAAACTGAAGCTCAGCTATGAGAAGAATTTAAAGAAGCTTGGCAAAAATTATACACAACACATGTGCAAAGTTTATGACAGTACAGGACAATGGCTAAAAAATATAATATATTAATTTATATATAATAATTTATATTATATTATATTATATTATATTAAATTATATTATATTATATTATATTATTATTTATATATATTATTTCATAAGATAAAAATGTAGTCAATGTATGCTTTTTGTCCTTCTATGTATTTGTGTATATTCCAATAAAACCCAGATTCCCTAATACGCTATGGTTCGCCTTTTTGCCTAATTATTTTGTCCATTATGCAGTCCCTCCAGAAAAACGTGATTGGCTGATTATGCAATATATCGCGCGATCGCACAAAGTCCGCATATTTATGCGGGGCTGCATTTTTTTTAAATACGACGCACTTTCGCAGCATTAATTGCATATTTCCGTGCACAAAATATGTGGGGCTTGCATGATTTCATAATCTCCGCATTTTCGTAGCAAAAAGTCACATATATATTAGCAGAAAGTTGAAAAATTTTGCATTTACTTCCCAAAAGCGCAGCCGTGTCTTCTATTGCCATGGGAACGTTATGAAGTGACGTGATTATGTGACGTGAACATCATTGCAGCTTTTGCAAGTTCCGCACTTTTCGCAAATTCCCGCAATTCTATTGCATAAATTGCATAAATATCCCGCATATTCCATCGCATTTTTTAAGAAAACGTGCCGCAAAATCGAGGATTTTTGCCCGCAACAATCACAAAAAAACTTTGCGTTTTTCTGGAAGGACTGATTATGGCGCTTTTCCATTGCATAGTACCCCACGGTTTAGATCGGGTCAGCTAACCTCACTTTGGCTTGGTTAGCTTTTCCATCAAGTTTAGTAACACTTCAGAGTGGGAGGGATTATAGGCATGTCGTTATGTTTGCGCTGCCTACTGCTGTGACATCATACAAGTGAGAGCGTTGTTGTACATTCCCATACATTCATTTATTTCTCAGTCCGTCACAAAATTAAAATTGACCACCACAAATAAATGTTTGCACATCACGGTTATCACTACCTCTGTATCACATGACAGTTTCTCAACAAACACCGGTGGCGTCAGTTGACGCGCTCCGCTGAGCCTCATTTAAGTTGCATTTAAGCATATATATGCGGACGTGCGCATCGCGAATGTCCCGCCACAACCTGCAAGTCTGGAAAAAACCTGGTATGGTGTTCCTGATTCACAACCTGTGGATGTTTTCATCCCTAAAAGGGAGTTTGGAACTTACAGCAAAGCACAGATGACAACAAGTTTACTCCAGACAGCGCAAGCTAGCATGAAGGTAAAGCTAATCTTTACATTATAGCGATGATGCTGGTAGTGACGATTCTCTCAGACCAATCAGTGATCTACAGTGTTTTCGCGTCACATTTTGGTATCAGCTCAGCTCGATTGGAACCCCAACCGAGGTGGTACTAAAAAAAAGTATTGGGTACCGCACCCAATGGAAAAGCCCCCAAAAGTAAGCGGACCCGACCCAAACCGTGGGGTACTATGCAACGGAAAAGCGGCATTATATGCCTTTAAAGTTTAGTGTTTGTACCATGCATCTCCTATTTTGATTGTTTCATCCAAACTGAGAGGGCATTAAAAGCAAATGTTGTATAAATTTCCCCCACTACTGTATGTGACTGTATTGCTTACATAGTCTGTCTTGACCAATAATGTTTTACAGTAATCGCTTATGACCAATAAATAACAGTACATTTTTTGTAAAAAAGCTTAAAATATAATGAAAAGCACTATTTATATATGCCACATATAAATGGGTAGTTAGAAATAAAATATCTAATTTGTGCAGTGGGCGCAGTGAAAATGTTGGCAGGACAAATAAAACCAAATGCATAAAAATCCATATTATCGAGTCGGCACTGAAAAGCTTCCTGAATGGAGGATGGGAGGGGCCAAGCGGGAGTTTGTACATAGGATGTTAACCTACCTCCAGTCTCCCCGTGTCAGGCTGAAAGCCACGTGCTGGGTCCTCAGTGGTCACACGGCACTGGATTGCATATCCATTGATCCGTATCTTGTCCTGTTTCAGGCCCAGCTCTGGCAGACTGCGACCTTCACATACTCGAAGCTGAGCGTGTACCAGATCCACACTGGACAAGAGAGAGAGAGAGAGAGAAAGAGAGAGAGAGACACACATCAGTTACATACCATTTGCTAAACATCAAAAACACACCCTGCCACAGCCCACACATCCGAGGATCATAACCAAAACTGGCAAAGGAACACTGACACCTGTCGCTGTGGACAAGTACATGTTATCAGCCAATCTGTTATGATTTCATATCACTGAAGGGGGTCTGGCCCTTCACTCACAAACAGAATCGCACACAAACATGCACACGAATGACATTCAGACAGGTGCGGCAACATTCACACCAATTTTGTGAGAACCAAACGCACAAGATGTCTGCCTGGTCCAATAACTTCTATAATAAAGGCTTGACAACTAACAATCCGCTCCACCATCCTGTAATCACTTGACAAGATGCGAGATGGGACGGCGGGGGATAGCGACTCATTCGGCGACTAGCAAGCAGTTTGAGCGGTAAATGGCTTTGCTATAAGAAGAGCTTCCAGAATGCAAGATTCACGGCCAAAAGCAATTGGCCGATTCACTCTGGCCTCAATAGCTTCACAATTAAATCACTCAGCTCAATTGAATGAACCTTCTTTTTCCAGGGCTGATTGGCTACATTTGGCTGAATCTGCCATTCTTATTGGATAAGTGCTTCCCCCAGCGTAAAACAGGATTTATTAGGAACCATATAAATCACACTGATATATTTACTCTCCCTGGATTCATTGAACCCATTCTCGTGTCTTCCAAGCCGTCTCATCCTCATATATCAGTACATCTGGTCAATTTTCTTAGGAGGTGAACCAGTTATAATGGGAAAAAGGCGACGTATTGGTGCATGGAATCCCATTATCGTTATGAACCCGCTGCCTTTGTTTGGAATCAATGATGGCAAGGAAGGGAAGTGCTGCAAGGTATTTATTTTGTATTACTAATGGTTGTTTCATCAGAGATGGTGAGAATTTGACAGAATAAAGGCTTTCAACGGCTTCGAGGCTAAAACTTTCCAACTTCAAGATTCATCCTGTTTCTGATGAATGAATAGGCAAATTACAAGCGTTAGGGTGTGTGCGCGCACACAAGACAGATAGTGAGACTAAAACTGTGAATGCACCCCTGTGGGTCCGGAAACCGATTTTTATCCAATAAGAGAAGAGGAAGCGGTACAGTATTTGCTTTCATGCTGCGCATCAATAATTTACACTACAAAAGTGTCTGTCTTTATATCTCCGGCAAGGAGGCATCGGAAAATTTAGGTTATCTCGCAGGCAGACATCTAAAAATGTGCAACCACACATGCACTCCATACGTCTGATTTTATTATGCCAATATATTTATATGCACATACACTAACATCGCCTTCAATGGCAATAGCAATATGTTTGCACAAACCAAAACATTATCTGGCCAGGCCTCATTAATTTTGTAACACTGGTACAAACAGGCTCTGAATATTGCACAAATATGTCTTCATGACATCGCTGTATAATGATAAAATCTCATACAAGCAGTGGTCATAAAACTGCAAGCAGAAATAATTACATCCCAATGAAACATAAACATCAGTTTAATGGATTATCCCTATTATTTTTCTAGCGTGACAACAGAGATCACTGTGCTGTTGTTAAAACGCCATTTATCCCCTGCCCTTATCAATTTGGTGTTGTGACCGACTAATGGTTTTAGGGTCAAGGTCTGTTAACAGATATTGTAGGTTACAGAGTTGAAACCACATTATGGGAAATGTTATTGTCCCTCAATTCTGCTATTTTAAAGAAAAAAATAGGCAGATAATTTGGATAACATTCATATTAAATAGCATTTAAAAGATTAATATAAATGTATTAATTGTCTACTTCAATAAAATCAAGTAATATAATTTATTACTGCTATAAACTAATAGAGACATAAAAATCGCAACTGATAAAATCGCAGAGCCACATAGCCATTCTCATGGGTGCAATATTCACTTGCACACTCATACTCTTTTCACTTAATAACTTCCTATTTGCTTCCAAATATAGACCATTTTGCAAGATGTAAACAACATTTCCTGTTTCAATTTGTAACTTTTTTTTATATCACATACATCAGGGGGTGTTTACACTTGGTATTAAGATGTGTTTTTTATCGATCGGATCACAAGTGGACGAGAGACACACATCACGTTTACACCTGGTATTTAAATCCGTCTCTTTTGTCCACTTTTGACCGCTTCTGTCCTGAATACTGTGAGGGGGTGGTCTGTCGAGACGGTGGGTGAGTCCCTCTCCTGTCATTTAAACGCGAGTGGGAGTAATGATGAGTTTATATGGACACAAACTAATATTGCTGTTTGTGTTTTAAGTAAACATGCTGCACAGTGTTTTTTAGATGTATATGTTAGAGCTTTTTCTGAATTTTCAGCGCAATTGATGAAATAAGATCGCGCAACTTTTACACGCCTGCAAAAAATGAAACTGCGGAGATCAGCCGCTTTAGTTTGATCAATGAAAGGCTAAAAATAGCGCTGTTCACTGTGTGTTCATGCCAAAAGTCAGAAAAGACGTAAAACATCAGTACCTCAGATTAGATAAATGGGCGGAGAGAAGGCGGATGCATGTGGCTGTTCGAACACATTCAACCACATGTGCGTTTACACTATAAAAGCAACCCAATAGAAAGGGGTTTCAACTACCTCTGAAAGTGGTCGAAAGTGGACAAGCTCAAAACGTTTTGAACACCGTTAACACCTGGCAAATAACGTCGTCCACTTGTGATCCAATCGATGAAAACGCATGTTAATGCCAAGTGTAAACAGCCTCTTGAAGAGGTTTGTTTAACTTTTTGATTAATTTCTATATGTTCCGTTGGTTGTATTTACCCCAAAGTTTATGTAGTGTTAAAAAATGACACAGGAAGTGCTTTTGGACCAGCGTTGTTTACATCTTGCAAAATGGTCTGTTCTGTCCACATCTGAACATGTGAGAATGACATCTAGTTGAATAGTGGCTGCACCACACTCAATGTCTTGACATTTTCAAAGAATTCAGAACATGATGTTCAAGGTTGGCTAAATACCCATGATTATGTTACTTGAGATGTGCCCTTTCAAATGTGTAGAGAGACGCGCCGAATAAAATCTAAATCCTGGTACCCTGATACAGAAGTAAGACAAGTTCTTGATCAACACCTCAGGAGTTTGTTCCACAACCAACAATTAAGGACGCTCCAATCAGGATTTTTCCAGCCGATACGTTTACAGATTTGTCGTCTTTGTGATAGGCCGATACCAAAGCCGATACCGATTTTTCAAGCTGATATGCAAGCTCTTTGATGACTGTAAATGTTAACATGTTTTCTAGATAAAGTAATACCACAGATGTTGCCTTTTGTTATATTACTTGCAGTAATTAGGTATATTATTGTTTTAAAAGAGAATCAAATAAATATGCACAACAAATATTTCTTCTACAAAGACAAATTTAATATGCCTTTAAAAAGGCTTATGTCTGTTAAAAGTAATGAAAATAAAACACTTCACAGTCTTTGCTGTATGAATTAAATATACACGCATTCGTATGAATCACAACAGTTCTTCAGTCAAGAGCAGAGAGTGATTACTTAGGTTACTGTAGCTTTAAGACGTGAGAAAGATCGCTCTGTTCACGAGCACTGATGACAGGCTGATGTGTGCGCGTCTGGTGTACGCAGACAAGAGCAGCTGAGAGGAAAATGAAAGTTTAAAAACTTTTAAACGCATGCAAATAATAAACTTTCGGCATGAGGATGCAATTGTCCGAGATAGATATGTGTTGTATACGCTGTTTGATGGCGATGTGAAGACGTATCACGCTGTTAGGACCGGAGCGCATCCTCATAGAAAATACACTTATCTCTTTAAAGGCAAAGAGAGAAATCCATTTTAGCGAATACCAATCAAGTCATTTAATGCCGTTATCGGCCGATACCGATCTGCGGCCGATCGAGCATCCCTGCCAACAATCAAGATCAGGTTTTCATCATTAAATCTTAGGCTGATCAACCCATCATTTCTATCCGTTTTCATAGGAAGGTTAGGATTAAGGCTGTTATCATTTGATAGTTGCACGGTTTCAGGACCAACAAAGGAGTCATGTCATTCAGTACTGAAATCATGCCAGTCAACACATATCTAAGCCTGTTAGGGCCATTTTAAACTTCAGTTTATTTTATTTAAATTTACCCCCCTTTCTGGCACTTTTATTTTGCATTGACACCTCCAGGAAATCCATATATGGAGACAGGAAGTGAAGCCAGGGGGGATGGCATTAGAAAGGAAGCGCTTGCCACAGTTGGGAGCGATATAGTTTTTTGACCACAAATTCACGCAAACAGATAGTAAAAGAAAATTGAAACCTTTTGTTTTCATTTACACTGATATGCATACACCATTTTTGAATTAGATATTTAAGTTGTAGCTTATTTAGAAGGATAGAAGATCCTATTTTGTTTCAAGTTTAAGTTGGTTTGAACGTGCGTCCGAAAACCCCCCTCCCCATAGCTGGCACGCGCGGCGGCTTGTGATGAGGTGAGACAAGCGGCCGAAACAAAGCCTATCCGAGAAAATCCTACATAGAGATTGAAACAGAAATGTTGCAATAAAATACATAGACACATAATCTATCCTTTAAATCTCCAGGCAACAGAGTTTTAGCAGCCTATAGTCAGACAGATATGAGAGAGAGTGAGCGACCCACACAAACAGATAACAAAAACAAGAGAAAGGAGGACAGTGTAACTAGCCGACTGCGGAGCGCAGCACTCTCTGGGCGATGGGAACGGCGCTGTGAGGAGAAGCCATGTTAATATATTCAATCTGATTCTCTATTGCATTTTAATTGTCAAAGCCAGGCATATGCAGAAATGAGGTGGGTGTGTAGAGATCCCAGTCAGTCACACAACACAAGAGTGACACTGCGTGTTCTTGTGTGTTCTGTTAAATACCTGCCAATGCCTCTGAATATGCTCGGAAATGTAAAGAAATCTCACACAAAGGCAAAGTGAAGGCTATCATTTAAAAATCTCTTTAGTGTGGCAATGTAACTTTTGTTCTTACTGAGAATATTGTATTTCTTTTGATCAGACACACACAGGTGAATATTATGTATTATGCTATTTCAATGCAATCTCGTGGCAATTCATGCATATTTTACGAGGTGGCTATTTCATATGACCAAATTGGTATGTTTTTGTATGATTTGGCCCCTGATGTTAAGGTTAAGGTGGTTTTCATGATTGTATTTTTTGCATACATTTACAATTTAACGATGTACGAATTCATCAAGAATTCATATTATTAAAATTAGGGCTGCCCTCGACCAAAGATTTTCCTAGTCGACTTGTTCATTTTCGCTATTTTTTGAGTAATTGCACGTTTATGATATTAATTCAATTTATTTATTTATATCAAATGAGTTACTGCCAAAATCAGTATTATCAGTATAATCAGCTGTGTTATTCTGTCATCTTTTCTTCCTTTTTTCCCAAAAAGCAATAAACGCCACTACTCCTTTTATGCAGAATACAATAAATCCACTCAACAAATCACAGCGCACCATTCCACGCATTGTAAACAATGATGGTGGCGCATTGAATACACAGAATCATAGTTTTCCTCATCTTGTACTTCGTGACCAACAAACAAACTAAATGATAAACCTGTGGTGTTTTCTGTGATGGGGAAGAAACTTAAGCCATCAATATCTAATAATTTACGATGAAAAATGCCGGTTGCTTGTTCTCCCGACAACATCAAGCTTTTGACATGCTAACACATTGACCCCAGAAGATCTTATGAAAAACTTTCCATTATTTTATGTGAAGCCAACTAAAATCGAGCAGGACCAAAACATTTTACAGCTGATCACTGTTAAAAATGTTAAGCGACGATGGCCTAAGTATAACCGCAGCAATGACAGTGTTATTAATATGACAAAGTAAAGGTTTCGATTAATGTTTAATCAGTTTATACCACTAGTCAACTAAATAAATATAACATGGTAAAGATGAATGCTCATATATATATATTGATTCAATAGATTTATAGCATTTTGGAAAAAAAAACTTCGTAATAATTCGTTTTTATAATAAATCTTTGAAAATCAAATTATGGATTTGAATGTGTAATGTTATTATAACCTAAAGATGCTATGTGAAAGTCTGTAACAGAAAAAAAGTGGTTTTCATTTTGTCACTTTCTAGGTATAGAAAACATGTTTTAACCGAATTTAGTCAAAATGCATTTATTGAGTTCTGGAACCAAACTCTTCATATAATGGGTGGAGAGGGCATCTGATCTGATATGTGTAACATTTCTAACATTGTTTTGTGTTACATAGACATACTGAACTATAAAAATAAGCCTTTGAAATATAAAGTAATCGCTCAGGCGGCCTGTCCATTTAAAGTTACAGTGTAAAGGTTGCGCCTTTATTCAAACGGAAATAGTATTACCTGGTGACCCTTTAGTCATTAATAATTGCGGAGGTTGTCTGTAATATTAATTTCATGTGAATCAGCCATTTCTGTAATGTCTAAAGTAAAAACCGTCCATATTTCACCAAATGCCAAGGTAGTGTGATTATTTAAGTACTGTGCGTATCGGAATCTCTGTAAATTGGCCAGGATTTTATGGGTTCAAATATCATTTTTCAAGCTCTTTACCTGTGCTGTTTTTTGCCCAGCCTGCTTTGCAGCTGAGCACACACATACTGAGATGCATCCCTCCACTTTTCGTGTGCAGCTTGAGGGATAACAAACCAGCGCATCTTTGTTGCTCGTTATATTTTTTCAGCTTTTAAATATCCAAATGTAGAGGTCTTCTCGGATCCAAAGAAATGTACCTGACCCGAAATGACCTGAATCACTTTATACCCGAACCCGACATGCATAAATAATTTTTTTAAGAAAGACCCGACCCGAGACAAACCTGAGAAAATTAGACCCGAGTCCGACCCAAACTAGTGGCAATTTTTTCGGATCTTCTCGGGTCCGTTCGGCAAAAACACATTAAATTACCCGAGACCCGATGGCACTATTATTGTCCCCGACCTGTGTCCGAGACACATGTGAAACATTTAGACCCGAACCCGATCGGGTCTCAGATCGGACCTCGGATTTTTGTATCTAAGTGGACCCGTGAAGACCTCTAATCCAATCAGTCTCTCCTTGTCCATGTTTCATGATTAAAGGAACAGTATGTAGGATTGTGGCCAAAACTGGTATTGCAATCATAAAACTTGTGGCTAAAAATAGTACTGCAATCACACAGCTGGTGGCCAATACACAACATGACAACATAAACATCAGTTGAGGGCTGCAACTTCACTTTTTAAATGACAATATCCTGGCCAGACCACTGTTGTCAGTGATATAAGCATTTAAAATGAAAATTATTTCTTAATGTCTAGTGACATATCAGGGCCATTTTATGATTAATTGATATACATTTCTCACATACTGTTCCTTTAATATTCAAAATGTGCAGAGCCTTTAATAAATGAGATCTCTAAGATAAAGCTTCTAAAATCATATAAACAGCCGTTCTTTCTTTAAAAATAAATTGTTAATATTTTGGTTAAATTTGGGATATATAAATTAGAGTCAAACGAATGAATAAATAAATATGCAGCAAATTCAAAAGAAAAACGACAGTGTTGCCATCAAATGAAAACTATGAGGTTAGAATGCAAAAATAGCCTTTATTATAATTAAAAAAACTAACATTTAAATAGATTTTATAAGTGTAGGATTTTTTTAAATAGAAACAAATGAATAAATAAATGTACCGCTAATTAAAACACTTAAAAGGAAAATATCAGTGACAATACAAATGCTGATAGCTTTACAGAGGTCAAAACACAACATGAATATGGCCTATATATTTTATATTAAAATAAATAAATAAATATACATACTACAGCAAATTAAAACACTTGAAGGAGAAAAATCTATGGAAATAATTTGTGGTCCGTTTTGAAATCTAATGAAAACTGTAGACAAACTAAATATTGTCTATGCATCAACAATGCACAAATAAAATATAAAGCAGAAAGCTAAAATAAAAACGGTCGACCGATCCCAAATTTAAAATCATGAATAACTGTTTCCTTCAGCATTACAGATATTCAGAGGACATCCCAATAACCATTCATTTACCTCTGACTAAAAACCCTTACCACCCTTGTCCCTTACCATCATATCTCTGGTCATAAGTGTGTGCAGGTGTCGAGTCCAAGCAGCAATGTTTAAACAGCATCATTAAACACAGTTGTTTACAGAGCACCCGATCTGATCTGCAGATGGTTACCTGCTGCTAGGGAAACGATTACAAACACACCTGCATTCAAGTATCAAGTCTCCAGCTTTAAAGAGGGCTATGAAGGGTTCAGATCCAAATTTAGGATGGACGGAGGTCTCAGACATCAATACAAGTACAAATCAACCAACAATTGAAATCATGTTGACAGTAAACATCGCTCCATTATCGGTCGCGACACCACACAACCAACACCCAATTCACGAAGGAATCAAATTCCCAGATGAACACAAGAAAACGAAATGGGATTGTGTGGGTGGCCCATGTTCAACGTTCAATTCAAATAACTTCAAATCAACCTTAATAATGTAGGTTTCTGTCCTCCTACATTATTACGTATTTGACCTTTAAAATCACCAAATCTCCTCTCAGGCGCGACACTTTTGGCACCTCGCACAACCCATAATGATCTGTACCATTAGTTGCCTGTCCATTAAAAAACAAATCAATACGCTCGCAGAAAACACACAACAATATACTAATGGCCAGGTCAGTTCCCCTGTTAGGTGAGAAAGGTTTATTCGCCTCATTCATCTTTCTCTCTCCGGCACCTCCATCATTTTGTCTTTCCGAGCCACTTAATGCCCTTGTCCAATCACTTCTTCGCAAAAACGGACCAATACAAATGAGCGGCTGCAATTTAGCAACAACCCAAAGTAATTAGAAAGCCATTACCAGGGTCACCCAGAGAGCGCGTCCAAACACGCCGGCACAAAAACATTCTCTCATACGCACAGCGAACAAACATGAATACAGAATGAGTGTTAAAAGTCACAGCGTAACTCCACAGCTGTGAGGGCTGGAAGTGGGCTGAATGACTGAAGCACTCAATCAACTCTACGGCATCCATTTTCTTACTTCTTTGTGAAGAGGGATTGAACGCATGAGCTGTGACGTCAAAGGTGGAAATTGGGAAAACGTACCATACGTGAGCTTATTGAATTTATTTATTTAATTTCAAAGGGTGAACGAGTCGGGGATTTGCTTTCATTTAGACACAACAGCAAGGTCAAGCATTTATGCTCAAGCATGGCCAGCAGCCCAATTTATTGTAAAGATCTTCACTGGGGTTTAGGCTTGGACTATTGTGAGGACCTGTGAGATTTTATACAACATACACTGACCAAAAAAATTGTCTTTAGATGTCACCAGGGCAGTTCCCTTTCAAAAAGTACACCTTTGTAACAGAATAGCTCATTTTTAGTGCCTCAGAGGTACATACTGGTGCCAATAAGTGCATTATTTTACAACAAAATAGTACATATTAAAAGCATTTTAAAGGGTTTTGACCCAGTGACAGCTGTTTTGCCCATTTTTCTGACAGTGTACTTGTTAACTAAAAAGTTTAGTTATGCTGGATGAGAAACGGCACCTCTATAAACTGTTGGCACAATGTTGGCAGCACTCAGGAACTCATACATTCACACAATTCATACATCACTGTATGCCACAACATAAGGATTTTTCCCTAAGTGGAATTAAGCAGCCAAGTTAGAGATGTGAAAAATAGCTACACAATTCCTCTGGCACCAAACTTTATAGTTGCCACTATGCATTCAGGCAGGTAACATTTATCTGGCACTAAAACGTATGCACTAAACTTGTGGCACTATCAGTCAAAAGTTTAGGTCACTTGCCATTTTAATCTCATTAAGACTACAAAACGGACAGAATTATGTTGCGTCCAAAAACATCCAAAATCAATCAAAACTTTTTTATTTCAGCATCTGCAAAGTAGTCACCCTTTAGCCCTATTTAGACGGGATTAGTTTTAATGGGAGGGGTTAACTCATTTGCGCAGCACGTCACCTCTCGTCTTCACATGCACATTACCTTGCTTCCTGATATCACATGTGCAAACAACATGACACAGACACAAACACTGTGTTTAATTTAAGTTTGGGGAGAACGTCAGTTTCATTAACAGTTCCGCGCCTCTGAGAAGTAAATTTGACCTTTTTTTAAAATGTTTGTGTCGTGTTATTCAGGAACTGACTTGCCATTGACTTGTTTTTCCGCCTAGAACACAAGTAAGTGCTTCTTTAAGCACTTTTATATTTAAAAGAAACCCCCAAATTGAAAAGAAATGACGCGATTTACGTCTATATTTAAAGCTGGTCTATTCGCACTAGATTAGTATTACCTGAGGTAATTTCTCCAGACCTTTTTACAGAAGGTAAAAGTCGCTGTAATCTTTACTGACATTGTCCGTAATGATTACTGACATGGAGCATTCGGACAGGACTAAAATCACTTAGAAGCTCTGATAAAAATTGCTTTACCCCACCTCCCTATGTAAAACGAATCCCGTCTGAATAGTACTATAGTGTTGGGCGATACATACCATTTTGAGATCGTCCTATCGGGGCAGTAGTTTACTAATTTATTTATTTGTTCATTTTTGACTAATCTATGACAAGTCACTTGATTGGTGGACAAAAAGAATCAAGGGCAACACGGTCATGAGCGCAACTTTCTTAAAACTGATGCCATTAATCTGAGCGCGTCATTAAATTTCTATGTGCCAGGGAGCGGGAACAACACACTCGTTGGTTTTAACACTCTGCGTGCAAACAATCTCTCTAGTGCAAGGAAATGTCAGAGCAGCGCGTATTACAAGCTCATGTGCGAGGAAGAGTCCGAATCCGCATTACAAATTCAGGTACTAGAAGGATTCTATGCCGCGCGCATTCAGGTCCGAACAAGAGTCCAAAATGCGCGCATTAAAGGGACACTTCACTTTTTTTGAAAATAGGCTCATTTTCCAGCTCCCCTAGAGTTAAACATTTGATTTTAACAGTTTTGGAATCCATTCAGCTGATCTTCGGGGTCTGGCAGTACCACTTTTAGCATAGCTTAGCATAATCCATTGAATCTGAATAGACCATTAGCACCGCGCTAAAAAAAAATAACCAAAGAGTTTCGACATTTTTTCTCTTTCAAACTTAGACACTTCTGTAGTTACATTGTGTACTAGGACCAATGAAAAAATTAAAAGTTGCAATTTTCTAGGCAGATATGGTGTAATAATCAAGGTGTAGTAATATTATGCACTGCCCGAAAATAGTCCCCTTGGTTAAACTACTAGGGAAGCATAAACATGGCTGCAGCAGGCGCAATGATATTAAACAGCGCCTGAAAATAGTCGCCTGCCATTGAAAGTAACCAATCTATTTTCGGGCAGTGCATAATATCACTACACCTTGATTATTACGCCAGAATGAGAGTTAAGTTACTAGTTATATTTGCCTAGAAAAACGCAACTTTTAATTTTCTGTCTGTCTTAGTACACGATGTAACTACAGAAGAGTCAAGTTTGAAAGAAAAAAAAATAGAAACTCTTTGGTTATGTTTTAGCGCAATGCTAATGGTCTAATCAGATTCAATGGATTATGCTAAGCTATGCTAAAAGAGATCAGCTGAATGGGTTCCAAAAACTGCAAAAAATCAAATGTTTAACTCTAGGGGAGCTGGAAAAAGCATATTTTAAAAAGAAAGTGGAGTGTCCCTTTTAAGTCCAGGTGCATGTGAGAAGGAATCCGCACGTGTTACAAGCTCTCTCACGCAAAGTGAAGCCCACAAACCCTCATGCGAGGAAAAGCATGCATTGCGGATGTTAATGTTAAACTATGATGATAATAATAATAACCATCGCCAACTATTGTCATAAAAGCCCGCTATTGGCGATATGTCTGACAATCGGCACAACCCTAGTCACCCATTAACCATTTGCCAAAACGTTTTTTAATTATTTTATTAATTTGCCTACTACAGGTCTCATCCTTAAGGCTGAAGTATGGTCCACTTTTTACGTGTACACAAATGTCTGCGCACAGTGTGCGTGACGTAAGTTGGTCATCAGAAGAGTGCGCGCATTCTGTGTGCGGACCGCCAGATGTTTGAAACATTTAACATTGTACATGTTGTTTGCGCATAAGCATATTGGAGAATGTAGTATGTAGAACAGTATGCATCGAACATCGGTGTACACATACAAGTCAAATAAACTATACTTTGCAAGGCTGTGCGTTCAACGGTGCGCGTACATTTACGTAAAAAATACTCCAGGGTTTAGACAATTTTCAAACAGTGTTAAATGAGTTTCTATCTATCTATGTACAGCGTGCTCCATTAGTATTGGGACTATAAAGGTAAAATTGCTCTGTGCAATATTGTCATTACACTTTCCATCAATGGTTTCTATGGTGCTTACAAACTCAGTTCATGAAGCTCACAGCGTACGATTTTGTGCTGACGCTGCTTTCACAGGCAGTCAGATCTCAGTAATGAATGGTGCAACTGAGGACAAGCAATGTTTGCGTGCAACACGCTTCAGCACTCAGCAGTTCCGGTATATAACTTTGTCGTTGAGTTATTGCTTCTAGATGTTTCCACTTCACAGCTAAAGAACTTACAGTCGACTGGGGAACATCTAGCAACCCCTCACATTTGATTGGAGTATGAGAATATAGTATTTCCCCTTCACAAATTATATCGTTTCATGGTAACCGTACACGGTGTATCTTATTCACAACTTTATTTATTTCTTTTACGACAGAATGAAGGCGGGTTTCATTTCAACACAATTCAAGGTGGAACACGCAGTTCTCGGGTGTACTGAAACTTAATGCCATTACACCCACAAACCTGCAGGTCCAGCAACTACTTATTGTTGCAGCCTAAAAGCAGTTTCGATGTTGTGCGCCCTTCCTCGCAGAAAATACATAAAAGCCAGTCAATCAGATTCAAGTTTGCCATTTGAAAAGGTTGTTGCCATCAGACTGAGAAAGCATAAACCTGACCGAAATGGACTGATACTACTAACCACCAACATTTCACCTCCCTACAACGACAGTCTCACAATGGTCAGCTGTCTTATTACCGCCATAGACTTTACGACCTGAAGGGATGAACAAAAGATTGGAGGAGATATCGAATTATGAAAACATGATGGGTAATTATGGGCAGCTGGCATATTTTATTACCTTGCCAGTGGCATGGAGCGACAGAGTGGCAGAGGGTAATTGATCTTAATTATTCTGCCCAACTGAAGGTCACATGAGCGGAGATTGAGTATAAGGGAACAAGAAAGCCCGGCTGCATGCAAATACACAGAGGGACAAGTCTCTGGGCATCAGGATCAACAATACATATAGCAGTGATTACAGGCCCTGTAATCGGCAAAGGGGTCAAAAGCAACAACAAAGTATTTACTGCTCCGCACAAACAAAAATCTATTATTGTGTTTTCAATGCTCGAGTCTTGCTTTCACACCAATTTTCATCATGGCCTATTCACACCAGAACACAAAAAAGCACTTTGGTCATTCGCAACCCTGCTTACCGTACAGTTTGCACTTGAGCAAAACACACAAAAGTCATATGATAACAACAATTTTTGAAGGTTTATTGCAGCGATTTAGTGTCGGTGTGAGGTAAGAATATGAGCTACAATAGCATTATTAGGCTTACGGTGTAAGGCTAGTAATGATAGTAATGCTGCTGTAATAATACTGCTAGGCAGAATATAAATATACATTACACACATTCATATTTTGACAGCAATTGTTTTTCGTGTCACATAACATATGTTGCATGTTTGTTAACAATATGGCTCAGATTTTTTAACAGCATCAACAAATACCATTGTCTGAAATTATTTTTCAAGTAACATAACCTAAAGACTCTCAATGCATTTCATGGTATAGTCATTTATTTATTCGTGTTCATGGACACAATTTTTTGTGTCGAATTTCTATATATTGTTTTTGGTGTCCCCCGATCACGACTTACTGTGTTATGTCACTGTAGGTTCTGTTGACTGTTACATTACAAACATCCTTATTGAAACATCAAACCTTACCCCAATGCCAAGTGACTGTAGCTGCGTTTCTATTACCTTTTAAATTGCACAAATTGGCATTGCGAATTGAAAGAACGGTCAATGGAAACATGTCAATTTCACAAAACCTTCGATATATCACAAAAAAACTTTTATATTCGCATAAGGGGCATTTTTAAGCAATCTGCAAAACGGCAATACTAACAGTTTATTTGCATTTCTAGGTCACCTGATGTAAGTAAGTCACAATTATTATTTTAAGATGACATTGTATATACTAAAACCTCCCAGAAACACCTCAATACTTGTCTGCTCCCAAGTATAACAGACGTTCCTTGCCAATAAAATCGTGATAATACTCCCACTAGGGATGCATAACAATTAAATCACGATTAATCTATAGTAGAATATAAGTTTTTGTATAATAACTTTGTATAGATAAATGCACATACACACACACACACACACACACACACACACACACACACACACACACAACACATATATGATGTAAACAAAAACTTTTATTCTGCTATAGATTGATTGCGATTAATCGTTATGCATCCCTAACTCCTACATTTCTTTTTATTTAAAATAATGTACTATAATTAGCTTTAAGAAACACCTATACGTTGCTGCTCCTAAGTATAAGGGGCTTTCCTTGTAAGAGTATTATCCAAACATTAATGCTGTCTCTTCCAGTTAAAAATAATGCCTAGTGTGGAGGAATATTAGTAAACCTACCAACATCAGTTGACGTGATGTTTGGAAGGATTTATCGCAAGAGGAAAAACTATGTTTTAGTTACATATTATCGGTTAATAGAAACTCTGTAATTTATTTTTTTGTCGACATTTAGAAAATATTGCTAAAGTTTTGCGTAAATGTTTAATGGAAACGCAGCTAATTACTGTTAGATTTTAGACATCCTAAAACAAACCCCAAAACCGTACCCCAACCCAAAGCAACAACAGTTTGAAAATAGAATAAAAAAATTTAAACAATACATAAAATGGTATGAAAAAGAAAGTCGCTCTCGGGGGACAGGAAAAACTATATATAGAAAAATTTGCTCATTGACATGAAAAAAAGGAAAATCGTGTCCATGAACATAAATAAATAAAATATTTTGTATGCGATAGGGTTGCGCACTCACATTTGGCCCCAATTGCCTTGAGCCGCGAGATTGTCCCCTCTCATCCACAGGCTTGCACTCACATTTCGAACTTGGGCGTGCTTTTGCGATCATTTTGAAGAAAACAGGAAGTTGTTCATGACGCAATGATAGACAGCCCTCTCACATGCCTAACATATTGTGATATTTGGCTTAGGCCGCTTAGACATTTTTATGTAATCGCACCACTGATGTCTTAGCCTGGTCCAACCAGACTCTCGTATATTCATTTCATTTGTACAGAGAGTCTGGCCACGCTCCATTGCAAAGCGTTACTTCCATTAAGGAGGGTCCTCTGTTGAAGTTTAAAACTATTGGATCTGCCCAGAGTCACTCTGAATCTGACATAACCAATCGCTAACGTTTGGTCGTGACGTATATCATGCACCGAAACCGTCCGGAAACAACAAGTCAGAATAATCAGACAAACAAAACTAAGCAAACATTGTTCTTGCTCCGGCTTTAACTTCTGTATATTCGGCAGTTTTGCAACAACGGACCGAATAGATTTTCTCACGTCTTTCTCCGCTGCCATTACTGAACTACAACTCAAACTTACGCACGACCTCAACGTCATCGTTCTTAGCCACCACCATCTGTTCGCTGATTGGTCCTGCAGATTTTTGCAGGAGAAAACAAAACTCTACAGAGCAGTCCCAGACGTAGTGTACTGAAGCGAAATGAAAATTAAGCGGAAGCATGTAGGAGGGCAGAGCCAGGCTACTGATGTCTCACCTTCTGGTCCAGGCTGCAGCAGAATTTGGGCTCACACTGTATGTTCCGCGCCCGAACCCACCTCTGCATAGGGGCCAGATCCCAGTTAAAGCAACACTATGTAGTTTTTTTACCTTTAAATAATTTCTCTAAAATTATTTCAGTGATAGAACAACTTTTAAACAGACAAATTGTACTGTTGCTGCAACCTGAGCAGCCTCCTAGCTGCTACAAGCACACTCTGAAAGTGGCGGTGGAGGGTAGGAAACACAGCCCTGACCCTCCCCCTGCCTGCAGAAGAGTGTCTGATACCAGGCATTGTTGCGCTTTTCAACCACATGGGGGAGCTGTAAGTCATTTTTACATGGAAACTACATAGTGTTGCTTTAACCAAATCGCACCCAGGCACGATACGGAGTGCTCACTTTAGTCAAACTAAACAGGGTTTGAAGGTCAAACGCACTTGGGTGCGGTTCGGATAGTGCAAGTATGCCCACAGACTCTTACATGTTAGTTTAATGGTGGATGCAAAAATTTGACAAACACTGATAACTTGTTCATAAAATGACATTTGTTTAATTCTAGGCAATAGGTTGCTACTTAGATGATGTTTAAATAAAAACTTTTGCTTATTTTGGATATTTTGTAATTTTTTAAGTTATGTTATTCCATATTCTGATAAATTTACTATTATTAAAAAATGTGAAAAATAAAAATAATTAATTGAATATAAAAATAAAAAAGAGAAAGAATGAGTAAGTGATCCTGAACTTTTGACAGTTGTTGTATATTTTTACTTTGTGTGATGGGATGACAAATTGCTATTCCCATTTTAGAAAACAACAATTTAATAATCATCAAAGTTTTAGATTAGGTTGTGAAGACCTGATACTGGACATGCCTAATGGCCAGCATGTTAGCAGAGCAGGTGGGGAGTCAAGTGTCTCAGTATGATGAACAGAAGGTGGCTGCTGGTGAAGGTCTTGGCAAACAAGCCCCACTGTTGGCTGAAGAGCTGAAAATCAAGTTCATTACAGTCATATGCGCTTCCAAAGGCTCACGCTCACAGCTGGGTTGCCATGCAATGCCAATTGCGATCTGACAGCTTCAATTTCATGCGACCAGATAGACATTTATAATGAATGGAGCGCTGGTATGCTCTACGGGCTTACTAGGTCGGAAGCGGTAGCTAAGGCAGCAAAAATGAGTCCGAAAGGTCAAAATCATGTGTATTCACCCAAGTGTTCATGTGTACATACTTTGAATTCTAACACTTTCATTAATCCGTTGAGCTTTTCATAATCAAATGTTTTCCTTTTCTGCTTCTGCATTTGAAGTCGAACATTTTCTTGGATTTTTGCCTCTAGGTTGAGAAGAAATCACTTAATCCTGTTCTCCAAAATGAGGAAGGATTTGTTTGAGATACAAGCCTGCTGAGAATCGTACAGGTTTTAAAGGGCCTAAGATGGTGATGATGATGTCTTCCATCTATTATCATGTTTTTTACACACTGACATTTTAACAGCCCGAGTACAATACAAATTTTGAGTGTTAATTAGTGTAATGGGGCTTTCTGAACATCACCCCTCAGTTCCACTAGATGAATTGCATTCGATCTCATGAAAACGCTCTGATAAAATGTCAACGAATTACTCGTTATTTAACAAAAAATATCTTAAATGTCAGGCAGTCAGTTATAGGGCATTATGTATCTGATAAACACTCAGCTCTGTGAAAAAAATTACTTTTGAGTCTCTGAGATTTCAAGGACTCTATAACCGTTTTTGATTTGCAGTAATTTGCAGTAATTGCAGCAATTTCCAGTAAATTTGCAGTAATTTCTGGAAACTACAAAGCTATTAATATACCTCCAACTCATCTAAAAAATAAATCCCAATATAAATATATCACAGTTAAAGCATAAGGAATCACAATGACACATCATGCATAATATAACTGACAGCTTTTAAATTTTAACCCATCCATTACAGCAATTTTAAAGGGATAGTTAACGAAAAAAGGAAAATTCTGTCATTATTTTCTCATTAACCATTTTGGGTGAACTGTGGGTCAGTGCGATAATGGTATATGATAGAAGTCTTAGAAAATTTGTTTGCTGATACTGATTCTCAAAAACGCAATATTGAATATTTTTTAATCATACAAGAGTCATGGCAGTTGTTTTGTTTTCAGTTTACATCCCAACCACTAGGTAGCAGTCTTTTTACAGTGACGGGAAGTGGAGGTCTTCACGGCCATGATCAGAGTCAGTCGGCGCTAACGCGCTACAGCACATGTTAGTGTTCGAATTGAGGGGGTCCCGGACCTCCTATAAGCCTTCAGGGACCCCCCCATAAAGCCCTGGTTTATATTAAAATTAAAATACTACATGAATTTGAAATTCTTATGTTGCGCTGCCACAAAGTAAACTAATTTAAATGATTTCTGTCTGAAATAAATAGTAACTCTCAAGTACGCTTTTTTCTGGAGGAATTGACGGACAAGTTGTGGATTATTTTTTACCTCATTGACGGTAAGAATCTTTAGAAATCTTTAGGATGTTTTTTTTATTCTTCTCAAATTATTTCACACCAGTGGCGAGGCTACCCACTCAGATTGACGGATGGTCCCGCCAATATATCCATTAAATAATAACTTTTAAATATGTATTGTGTATTAATATTTACTGCCAGGTAGTGCTGCACAATTAATCGCAATCGCGATGTCAGCCTGTGCGATTATATGACAGCAAAATGTTGCAATTATATTAAATAAATAAATGTGTGGACTTGTTAACACAAACTTTCTGATAACAGTTTGATGATTTTCCTTGCTGTTTAAAAAAAAAAAGAAAAACGAACAAAAAGACAGTGCACGTGTGGCATGCACGTGTGTGGTGTGCGTCGTCGCTTGTGCCAGGGCGGGGATGGATGCGGAGGAGGTTGACAGTGATCTGGTGGCTAGAAAGGGGCTCTGTGTCTGTTGTGTGGCGGTGTTTTGGATTTGGGATTGCTGACACTGGGCGGTTGCTGCATCACGTGGCAATACGAAAACAATGCTAAAATGTGTATTTGTAAAACTAGAAATATCACTAAACTGTGTGTGGATTTTCCTTAAAACCCATCAAGTTGACTCATGATACCATTTAGTATAATCACAATCGCACATCGCAATATTAGCATCAATAACCGCAATGGGAACAATTATCCAAATCGTGCAGCCCTACTGCCAGGTAAACCTTGCAGAAGATTTAAATAATTACAACAATGTGTGAAAATTATTTCATGAACAAACAAACATGTATGAGAATTAAATGTCAAAGCAATAAAACAGACAATTAATCGTCATAATCGCCAAAGCCCTAAAACAGGCAATTAACCGTCATAATCAACCCAGTTTATTAGACAATTAACCGTCAGCCAAATTTCATAAACGTGACAGCCCTATTATGAATTAAACGTCTTTTAATATTTAAAATGTTTGCTCAGAAAGCACAAATAAGGTAGCAAATAAGCAATGCTAATGTCAAGCACACTGCACTGTTGCAAGCATTGTTATACAGTATATCAAATGGGCAAATGGTCCTTATTGTGTACGCCGGCTCAAGATATAAAAAAGTCAAAGCTGCAATGTAAAGTCACCCGTCACAGAGACAGCACATAGATTTCTGAATCTGGGATAATGAGTCGAAGCTCTTAATCAGCAAGAGAGGAAAACATAGATATGGATTGCATGCATCAATGCCAGGTAAAAAAGAAAATGCTGCTAAGTTAGACAAATATGACATCCTATTTTATTCCCAAAATAAGAAATATCCCAGCCTTGCTTACAGTACTGTAACGTACCGCATTGTTATGTATCATGGCCTTGTATCGTGACACGTATTGTTTCGCCAGATTCTTGCCAATACACAGCCCTAGTACATGATCAATAAGATGTAGTAGTAGAGACATTTCTCTTAAAAATTGCGTTTTGTCAAAAAATGGCCCTGAAACATCCTGCCACCATTATTGTTTGTGTGAGGGTCTGTGTTCATAAACGAAAAAGACAGAAAGAGTGATTGAGAGAAACTGAGGAAGTTAGAAAAACTCACATCCGTGATCTCCTCTGTAACTGTGTGCTCCACTTGCAGACGGGAGTTGACCTCGATGAAGTAGTGTTTACCGTGTTTGTCAACCAGGAACTCCACTGTGCCTGCATTTTCATAACCAACCTAAAGAAAAGAGATGGATTGAGTTATGAGCACATACAGTTCAGAGCTTCACACATACTACTAAATAGCCTAAATAATAGAAAAATTCAGATAAATCAGAAATACAATTTGTGAACCAAAACACCGTGTGACACGCTTGCAGGGGTGCATTATCTGAAGCGGCAAATCAAATCAAAATAATAAACTGACAGCACAAAGAAAAACATAGCAATCATTACAACATTAAAAAATCAAATCCTGTGCAAATCACTCATGCTTTTAAAGCAATACTGTCTGGCAAAAGTGACAAACCAGCAGATATTGGCACAGAGATGAATGCTTTGGGTTGGTGACAGGTGAATTGTCATGTGTGAAGGAGTCGATGCCTCCTTTGAGAATTGTCATTGGCTGATTAGTGAACATTTATCATGAGCTCATCATTAAATCGTGACTTTTTTGTAGTCAGTTGTAGATCAAGTAATCTTTGAAAAAGTTATTTTTGTGTTTTTTAAGTACATAAGATTATTATACAAAAATGCTGGGTTCTTTTCAACCCAGCATGGGTTAAATAACAACCCAGCAGGCAGGGCTCATCCCTTTTTGACCCAGTGTTAGTGATAAAGTTTGTTTTATAGGAGGAATAATTACTAGGCCATGTCTTGACACGAATACATGAACACGTGTCCGTCTGTGTCCATCAACACGTACAACCCAACAGGGGGCTCCCATAATCCCATCCCCAAATTTCACAGAAGTGTGATCCAATTAGTCCTCTCTTAGTCTGCCAAATTTCCCAAAATAAGACATTTTGAAACGCACACTAATGTAGACAGCATCTTAAGCGTCCTTAAACAGGCTGTCAACACACACTGAGATCAAACAAACCAACCCTACAAAGTCCTGGATGATATTCATATACACCCTCAGAAATCGCAAGACCTGAGAGACCACGAGAAGATGTAAAGACAGCGTGCCGAGACATCCATCATACGCTCTCTTTCACACACTAAAATACAGCGAGCAGATTAAAACTATTAGACCATCACCAACAAAGAGATGAAAGTAAGACGGAGCTCAGACCGTCCACATGAAGAAAGGTACAGACAGGCAATTAAACGAGAGAGAGAGAGAGGTGGGGGAGAGAGAGTGAGAGAGAGAGAGAGACAGATGGCATTCCACTGAGAAAACTAAAGATGGTGAGTGAGAAGAAGGGGAGAAATTAGTAATCATGAGTTTCACAGCTTGATACAATTTCTAATTACTTCACAGCACTCATACTATACACATGATCTCCTCATGGACTCCAGCAAAAGACAGAAGACACCACAAACTGAGGTTTACTGGGTCCATTATCATCAATACATGACAATTACAGATGTGCGCTATTACCAATTTGACTGTTGTTTCACCGCAAGTTTTGAGTCGACTACTCTAAAAGTAAGACCTCCAGAACACAGGAAAAACTTTAAGTGTATATATATGAAGCAGGCCTGGCACCACGATGGCATAACTGAGAGAGGGGGCTCCATTTGTTTATTTATTTATTTATTTATTTATTTATTTATTTATTTATTTATTTATTTATTTAATTATTTATTTAATTATTTATTTAATTATTTCTTTATTTATTTAATTATTTCTTTATTTATTTCTTTATTTCTTTATTTCTTTATTTCTTTATTTCTTTATTTCTTTATTTATTTATTTATTTATTTATTTATTTATTTATTTATTTATTTATTTATTTATTTATTTATTATGGATACCTATATTATTGCCTGTATTAATTAATGAATGAATTAATTTATTTATTTATTTATTTATTTATTTTGGCTACCTATATTATTGCCTGTAATATGCCTACACATTGGGCTTTCACTTTTAAATCGCCTAACATTTCCTAACATTTCCTCGATTAATGTTTCAGCCTGCGATGTTTCAAACATTCGTTACTTAAATGCAAATCACACGAACTAGCAATGTTGCCGTCTTATCATCACCATGGGAAAAGAAGAGACAAAAGCGACTGCCAAGATGAATCCGACTTTGGAACATCAGGACTGTCGTCCTTTCAGGCTAACTGAAAGGATTCTTAATTCTAAGTGACTAGGATAAGTTTAAGTTGAAGCACTGAATTAACTGAAAAAAAATCAAAGGTTGAACTAAATTAAAAACTTAAACATAAATAGTATGATTAATATCCAATAAACGTAAGTATTATAGGCCCAGTAAAAAGTAAATGACAAAACTATGACAAAAACAGAACTTAACTACTAAAAAAATAAATACATTAAATAAAGAGAAGCACAGCATCTAGAAGTTTACAACTCTTTTAATGGCAAGTTTAATGTTTGTGACCCTGCTTTTTTATAATAGGAGGTATGATATTGTGTGGAAAATCACTCCCATTATTATAATGCTACTCAGCAGTCTCACATAAAAAGGAGAGAAAGGGATAAGGAAAACTGTTGCTTTGTAAACAGTAATGAGCAATACTATTAAAGAACAACAAAACAAATGTTTACATACATTTTATGTGTCTTCGCTTAGCATATTTATCTCCTTTTCGACATTGATGGCACTTGGTTTGTCACTCTCTGCACTGTCTATGGTCCTGAATGGCTTTTTAATCTCTTTGCTGCCCATCTGAATCCTCGCCTGCTTTTATTTTTGAATTGTTCCCTGTTCTGACTGGATTCCCCAAATAGCGAATTATCCTCGTCTCTCGTTAGCCCGTTGTTCAGCTTTATTAATAACGTCTGATTTATCTACGCAGGTCGCTTTGAGGATGATAGTGACAGCGACATTCCTTGCACGCGTGAGTTGCATTTAAGAAACAAATGTTTAAAACTTCGTAGGCTGAAATGTCAAGAAAACGCCACCTAGGTCACTAAATTGTACTGCGCCAAGCAATTTGCCTGAGATTAAGTATAGTTGAGGTCATTGGATGAATTTAGTTATACACGTTATTAATGCAATCGTTATTTCAAAGTGTATGACTGAATTAAGCTGGGGGGACCATGCCCCCCTCTGCCCCACTGTGGCGCCGGGCCTGATATGAAGAGTTTGGATGCAAAAGTGTGTCTAGCATGGTTTCTTGTTAATGAGCATTTTTTTATCAGACTCTTTATGGATTCTGTCTAAAAACTGCATTTCTGAAAGGCCTGAGGGCAGATTTTACGCGAAAGTATTTGATGAACGTATAGAGACAGAGCGCAGTTATGCAAATTTGAAAACCACGCCCACCGGGGGGGAATCAATCCAACCGTCTCCATTGACTTTGTATTGCGAGAAGCCGCCTCCTTGTCATTTCTGGCTTATAACAAAAAACTAAATAATGCCTAAAAGCTGCTGTGTGACAATATGTACAGCTAACAAGCCAAATAACCCAGAAATAAGTTTTTATAAGCTATCGAGCCGTAAAACCCAGTCTTTAACTAGAATAAAGTGGATCGCCGACTACGTTTCCCCCTATTGGACGCAGTTCTACTAATAGAAGTACTATGAAAAGTTGCCTGTATCCATTTTTGTGTCTTTAAAACACTCGTTTTTTGGGGATGACAGCTTATAAAAACTTATTTACAGATTAAACTTAAAAACAGAATAATACCTAAAAGCTGCTGTGTGACAAGGTGTACATCTAACACGCCAAAAAAAAAAAAAAAAAATTTTATAAGCTGTCGACTTCAAAAAACGAGTGTTTAGACACAGAAATGGAAACAGGCAACTTTTCATAGTACTCCTATTAGTAGAACTGCGTCCAGTAGGGGGAAACGTAGGCGGCGATCCACTTTATTCTCCTTAAAAACTGGGTTTTACGGCTCGATAGCTTATAAAAACTTATTTTTGGGTTCTTTGGCTTGTTAGCTGTACATATTGTCACAAAGCAGCTTTTTAGGCATTATTCAGTTTTTTGTTATAAGCCAGAAATGACAAGGAGGCGGCCTCTTGCAATACAAAGTCAATGGAGACGGTTGGATTGCTTTCCCCCCGGTGGGCGTGGTTTTCAGGTTATGACGCGCTGCCCTCTGTCTCTATAGTACGTGTCGAAAGCATTCGGTTACAATAAAATGGGGCGGCAGTGGTTGAGTGGTTCATGTAGTTGTCTACAAATCGGAAGGTTGGTGGTTGAATCCCCGGGTCCACCTGACCAAGTGTCAAGCTGTCGTTGAGCAAGACACCTAACCCCACCTTGCATGGCTGACACCGCCATCGGTGTATGAATGTGTGAGTGAATTGGTGAATGTGAGGTATGTGAAGCGCTTTGGATGGCCATTGGCGCTATATAAATGCAGTCCATTTACCATCATCTCATTTTTGCCGGAGGTGGCATTTAGCAGCTTTTGCATCTGAACTGTTCCTATATAAGACACTTTTCTAAAAATCCCAACACTGGGCACTTGACAGATTTTCTTTACTTAGGAGATTTGGTTGCTATGCTACTTTTGCTTTGTTTATCAGTCGTTGTACAATGCGGTGGTTTGTCGATGTGCTACTTGTCCCGCCCATCATCAACTGTGATTGGACATCGGAGTAAAAAGTGGCATTGATGAGTTCAGCGTTTCACCCAAAGCTAAACATCTGTCGTCAATTTCAGCAAATATACGTAATCATAAGAAAGCATGAAAAAAAGGAGGGGGCATAAACTGCCAATCACAACTTAAGGTGCGGTCACAATGAGCATGCAAATCTTTTTCGGACATTACTGTGAATATGGGCAGGGAGGGCTTCATCAATATAAGTTCTTTGGCTTCAACAATCTTTGTTTTTAGTATAGAGAAAGGTCACGCCGTGAAGTTTTCTACTGGTCCCATATCTCCACATGATACAAATTTACAGATCAAAGTTGACCAGACTTTGATATGCAGTAAAATGCCGAATATCTTGGCACAAGCTTGCATTTTCGATCTGACGCAGTTGCATGCGTTTAAATGAAAGTCAATGGACCACCCCTTTAAACATTCAGTCAGTTCCTCACCCAAAGTCCTTGTACAGTTTCAGACTTTAAATATAGCATGCATCAAATTTTCATCAAATTTTGTGTTAATTTCAGTGACAACACTTTTAAACAAAAGGTGCTACAGAAGGTTCTTCACAGGCATGCCATAGAATAACCATTTTTGGTTAGCATAAAAACTTCAAAATTCCTTAATTATTTATTTCCTACCTTTATATATTCTGTAAAATATATTTTTACACTACAAATAACCTTTTGTGCAACAGAAAGGTTTTTCGGATGTTAAAGGTTCTTTATGGAACCATACTTCTTCTATAGCACCGTCATTTTTAAGAGTAAACTATTCCTTTACACGTTCACATTAGACACCCTCCCTTCACTCAAATCCTAACCAGGTTTAAATCCTCGCTGGAAAGACAGTGAGAGATTGTAAGAAACCAGATATTCTGACAAGCCGAGAACAGATGCTTGCATTACGCAATCATTGAAGTTAAACATTGTTATGCACACATCCTCATCTTCTGCTGATGATTAGCAGCGAAGACAATTTATGATCCCAATCAACATCAGCAGACGCTTTGGTTGCTTTACACACAAACAGGGGCTTATAACAGTAAATGTTGACTGTGGGTCTGATACCACATCAAGGCTGCGATCCCCAACCTGTGCTTCAGGCACTCAGGGTAGAGCAGCTGTCTCCATGGCAACAGCGGGCATAAAACAAAAAAGAAAAAGATGCTAAAACAGGGGAGATGGTTTTGTCATGTAAATGTCTCATTCATCCTGATGTCAGACCGATCAAATGAAAAAGCTTCAAACGGTAGCCACATCAATTCGACCAGCGCCCCAAAAAGAACGGGTCAACAAAAATGTAACGTAATTGGCACACAGAATTTATTTCTTCAAAGATTTGTTGTTGCCCATTTAATAGGCTGCCAACAAAGAAAAGACGGATTATAAGGCTTCACGTCACAGGGTCAGCTTTGACGAATAAATTGAAAAAATAAACTAAAATAAAATTGACTATTGTGAAGAAATCTGTTCTGGCAAACGTCATTACCCTGAGCCGTGAGCATTGAGAGAGAGACAAAAAAAGAAATTCTGTGCAGAAAAATACAACAGGAGTGCGAAATTGCGATTGGCTTTGAAGGTCAGGGAGAACAAAAACACATCTGTCTGTTTTTATTAACAAGGACATGGCCGAGACATCTCATAACTCTCTAGCACGAAGTTCATATTCTTAATGGCAAGCGCTGGAAACAACACTGAACGTCTGCTAAAGGTCAGTTCAAGTCAAATCAAATAGTGTTTGTCCCAAAATGAAGAATGAGAAACATAACGCACAGCTTTTACATTCCACTGACATAGTCCTAATGAACAACAACGCCATCTTTATTTAACAGAGTTTGTGTGAAACTTCTGCTACTTATCTTGACTGGACTTCTACAGTGGCAAGAGATTTTTCTTGGTCATTTTTTAAAGTAACCATGGTCACTCGCTATTTGCTATGTTCTTGCAGATAATCTAAATATGAAGAACTTGGATGCAAAAGCCCCTAAACAACACCTCTGTCAAAAATGTGATAATGTTATACCACGGATCTCTCAAATGCTGGATTCTGATTGGCCAGTCGCGACAATACAAGGTTCATTCTTTTCAGATAATTATCACTCAAAACGAATAAACACACGGAAACCCGTATACTGCAAATAATTTTGATAGTTACAGTTTAATGTTACACAAAAATTAAATATAAAAATGTCTTTTAATAACAAGCGACACTATATTTACAAATGATTAAACCAAATAATGTGTTGTGACATTTGAACGTCTTGTCTTATCGTAAAACCGAAAGTAAATGTGTTAAAAATAAGCAAATAAAATATTTAAAATATTATATTTAATGCTCCCTACCTTACTTATGAGGTAAATAGCTGTGTAATAAGCATGATAATGTACAGGCAGCATGTTGTTAATCCAAAATAAGCCCCCTTTAGTGTGATACAACCCGATCACACTGTCGGGCTTATTTCTTCAATAACAACCTGCTGCCTATACATTGTCTGTTTCGTAAAATGCACACCTAACTTTCAAATGTCTTAAAAATAGCCACCAGAGCAATGTTTATGGTAACCGTGTTACAAGTGGAATAATTGACTCCAGTCCTTTAAATTATTTGAAAATAACACCGCTTAGCATTGTGCCGCATTACCACATTGGGTGTACATTATCCCGAGCAGATATTGTACTACTATACTACATGAAACCTGCATTACTTGCGAGCGGACCCTACGCTAACAGGATTTTGTTTCTGTTTGCCTGTCTCATCACACCACTGATCTACAGGCCTTCCATCAAATGTGATGCCCAGCCAATGTCATCCCAGCAACCACCATATATACAGATGTTTTATTTCCCATAACATTTTATAATATAGTATCTAAAGTATAATATATCCTCTATAGAATCAGCTATGTCTCTCTCTCTCAAGGGTTTTTTTCTCCAAAGGATTTTTCTCCTAGGAGTTTTTTCAAACCCCTAGGGAGTCAGCTGACATTGGCTTAACTTAAAACTCGCTTCTATACATTACATTATTACTACGCTTGCAAGTACGGTTTAATCTTAGCCGCAGTACTCTGCATAAAAATCATAAAAAATGCTGCCGCACGCTGGCATTTAAGAAAAAAACACTGGCAGGGAAAGAGTTAATCTTGCCATAATTAATAAGCAATAACGGTTTGTTGGCAGAATCCAATAAACGCAACTGCAAATTGCAGACAGCAAAGTCCTCCAAGTTCTCAAAAGAAGAATTGAATGAATGATGGTGCGCGTACATTGCGGTCCAAAGTTTTTTCACCCTGTTAAAGGAGGTTTCCCAAATATATTAGGATATTGACAAATTGTTTAACCTTATACCTTAGTTCAGAAAGGACATTGAAAAGTGACCAGTGACTTTTTAGAAGTGGAGAATGTGTTAAATACCAATAAAATGACTAAGGGTGTAATCACTATCCAAAACAAACCGCGCTCGGGCACATTTGACCCCCAAAGCCTGGTTTGTTTGACTAGTGTGATCGTTTAAAAGCGTCTGGGCCCACTTGCAAAGGTGGGCTGGAGCGCAGTTGACTTGGGCTGGGGCGCGAAAGGCTATAATGTGAGCGCAATTGCACAAGAGCGCAATTCAAAAGGAGATACATTAATTGCGCGACCACTCACCTTCATCGGCCTCCTGCACGGGGCAGGGTTACATGAATGTCCGAGCTGCACACACGTGACCGATCAACTAAGCAATATGATGCCATGTGAGAGGGCTGTGCATCGCGCACCAAACGACTCAAAATAAAAAAAACACAGACTTAACATTACAATGAGTTCCAGTGTTAAGAGAGCGCTTTACTTCCTGCTTTTTTCAAAACAATCACATCCCGATGACAAAAGCGTGACCAGGCTAAGATCTATAAAAGTACAGTGTGAGTGCATGCATCTGGAGGAGTAGGGAGGGGGACAATCGGGCTGGGGCATGGTTTGGTTTGGATAATGTGAGTGCACCCTTAAGTGACATTTCTGAAAATAAGGCATTTAAATCACTTACTAATAACCTTTCCATTGCCATTAAAGTGAAATTACTGAACCTAAACATAAAAGCCTGGTAACAAAATGCTAATTTACAAGAAAACATGTCAGACGCACTTGGATGGTTTTGTATCTAAAAACTACCACTTTAAATCCACAGCAGAAAAAAACATCTAAGTTTGAAACAGCATTAAGATGAGTAACTTACTTTAAGGGTGAACTAATCCTTTAAAAGAGAGTGAGGGAGAATTTTTTGATATTAAATGGAGTCAAACGTGGGATAACAGGAGGATATATTCTGCTGCACTTATAAGATTGAGGGGTCATAAAAACCTGTACTCAGGAAATGCAACAGGAAATGAGATTGAAAGAAGCTTCAAGTGTCGGAGAGAACATGTCAAAGGCTCAAATGAGGTTTTAATGCTTGCACTGAGATATCTGCAAGCCTGGCCATCTTCTCAATCTTTCCCTGGTCCATATGAAAAACAGATGGAGAAATTTGAGCATGCTCTTCCTTTATTTCTCTCCCACTCTCCTCCACAAAGTGCACAAGTCACATTTTTCATACTCATGCTCCGTTTATGACAGAATTGTTTTTGCAGGGGTTGGAGTCCACTATCCAAATGGTTTAAAGCCCTAAAAATAAATTTAAATATATATATACAAAAATTATGATAATAAAATGTATAAAATCAATATTAGTGACTCGTTGTTCATACAAGTAATGAGTTTTCTAGTTTTCATTAAAGATTCAGTAAAATGATTAAACTCAACAGACTGATTTAAACCCATTACTATACAAAAATGAAAATTCTGTCTCACCCTTAAGTTATTACAGCCCTGCATTTATTTCTTTGCTCCGCTGAACACAAAGGAAGATGTTATGAGCACAATTATCTTCCATATGATTTTCCAACTACGGAAGTAAATTCAGTGCTCCTGTTTTCTGCTTGATTACAAATATTTTCCTTTGCATTCAGCAGAACAAAGAAATGGCAGAATTTTTATTTTTGGGGTGCACTATCCCTTTAAGAGTTACTTTTGAGAAATGAATTTAATGAACAGGCTTATATGAGATTTATGATTGTACTGGTTGTTGTGAATGTTAGTTTTTTGGTAAAACACACACAGTAAACAGACAGTCTTGGCATTTTTAAAAAACCCAGTCTAACATCATATTACATTAGATCAAGGTTGCACGCTCATACCCGAGATAAAGTACATTTAGCATTTGGTCTACCATTTAGCAGTAAAGCAAAGCAATGCATTCATAGACCAGAATGCTATTATACTAAATAACAGTAAAGAATTTAAAGGGAACATTTCACAAGACTTTAAACTGTCAAATAAATCTTCCACATATGTGAAGTTCTAGCTCAAAATATCATTTAGATAATTTATTATAACATGTTAAAATTGCCACTTTGTAGGTGTGATCAAAAATGTGCCGTTTTTGGGTGTGTCCTTTAAAATGCAAATGAGCTGACCACTGCACTAAATGGCAGTGCCCTGGTTGATGCAGATTAAGGGGCTGTAAGATCCCCTTCTGACATCACAAGGGGAGCCAAATTCCAATGAGCTATTTTTTCACATGTTTGCAGAGGTTGGTTTACCAAAACTAAGTTATTGGGTTGTTTTTTCTAGGTCAGTAATTCTTAAAGTGTGGTCCACCAAACCCCCCTAGTGGTCCGCCAAATGATGACCTAAACTAGGCAAGTGTTAATACAAAATTGTCACTTATTTAGGTAGATTTTTGCACTTGCGAAACTGTGATATCAGTTCTTGCCATTCTGTTTTAATAACGGAAAAAATGGATCGGTGGCTAAACCAAAGAGGAGTCAAAAGAAAAGATCAAGCGTCGACTGAAAGCAGCTAAAATCCACAAATCTATTAGTTTTGTAATGTAGTTTTTGTTTCATGTGTAAAGTCCCTGTAATTTCAGTGATTTTTTTCAGCATTTTATTGTTACCATAGTTACAACCATAGACTTCATATACACCCACCACCTCAGTTTTAAACTAAAGGCTCTTTGGAATGACATTAAGTGGGACCTAGGCTGTTATAGTATGTTTAATTGCATTTTTTCACATGTGCAGTTTGTTGTTCATATTAAGCTGCAACTCATTTTACATTTACTTTTTCAAATGAAATAAGATTCATATAATAATTTCTGAACATAGCATTGCATTTGTGTTTTTGACTTGAAACAGTTGCATATTAAACATAAATTTAGCTTATCCTTCCTATTTTGTTGTTTTTTGGGGGCGTGTTAGAGTGGGATTATGTTAGATGGTCCTCAGAAAAAAATTGGAAGATAAAGTGGTCCTTGGGCTGAAAAAGTTTGAGAAACACTGTTCTAGGTTGATAAAAGCACTCGGAACCAAATTATAGCACTTAAACATGGAAAAAGTCAAATTTCACGATATGTCTCCTTTAAAAGATGTCAGGTGACGAGCACTTTATTTTGTGTGAGGGTTAAACAAATGGGAAAAAATTATTACAGTCTGAAATAATTTTTTAATGTGCAAGTTGCTCTAAACTAATATCAGCTTCTCAGAAAATCATTATGAATGCAAGAAACTCTAGATCTAAAATTGGCTCTATTAAAACCTCTCCAACATTTCTTGTAATAGTCCCCCGAGCGCATGTGCAAGAACTTTCATGAATAGTCAGTAGCTATATAAATAATGTGCAATAAATGTCATGTTTGTGATTCATTCGACTGACACAAACTCTGCAAGGCAGCCGTGTAATGCCAAGCAAAGTGTGAGTGTGGATGCGCTTGCACATGCACACACAAAACAAAACTCAAAACATTAATGTCAACATTAATTTTACAACTAGTTAAAATTTGTTTAATAAAAAAACATATCAGTATGAAAATTCTACCAAAATTTAGAAAAAAATAAATAAGGCACTTTCTAACATTGCCTTTTTTATGGTGGCACACAGTGTTGTTATATAATATTATATAGTCTCTTCCTTAAACAGCATCAGCTACTAAACTGCTCTAAATGACTAATCTAGTAACCGCTCACAATTCCCAAATGACACAACTATATGCGATAAACATCACTGTGAAATTTGATTCGTAATGTAATAGATGAAGAATAATTACAACACTGCATCCGGTCATTTCAGGTATAGTGTATTGCCCTCTTGCGTTGTGTTATCACCATAATTCATCATATTTGAGTTGTGGGAATAGTTTGCTGATGATGACTGATGCATATTGACATAGCTTTCTTTTCTAGTCTCATATTTAGAGTCAATAATGCGTGACATGTATTTGGGCTTAGATTTACTATGGCAAAAACAATCCTCCTAGACTGGAATTTACATAATTATTCGATCTGTGATACAGTCTGAAAACTAACTTCTGTATAGTAGATGTTTATTGCATTGTCATTGAATTGATTGCTTCCACTCAAGTCATTGTATTGTTTAGTTTATTAAATAGCAGAAACATTCTGACATGTTATAGACTATAAATAAATCAGCACTGGGAAGCAGGGTTGCCAAGTCCACAGTTTTCTCTTCATGAAAATTGACTATTTTTAAACTATTGCTGCGTGTTGTCTTTTTCTGTGGGTTGAAGGATTTTGTTCATTGGGTGTCCATCTTAAGGCATCATGATTTTTTTATAATAATGGACTGTGTTAATGATACTACTGTACAGTGGTAATTCCAGAAGAAATTGGGTGTAATGCATCAGTGACTGTAAATAATATATGGGTTTTACATATACTTTAACTTCTTAACTCGTTTAACTTTGATGGGCCATTGGCCGGTTTTGCTATGCCACCTTGCACTACCAAAAAAAGTACTGGAAGGTACATATTGGTAGCTACATGGTACATATTAGGACCTTTTTAAAAAGGTACCGTCGGTGACAAGCCAATACAACTTTTGTACCTTTATTTGAGATTGTGCTGGCGACATAGTATTTTAATCAGATATTGTTAATAGTAATTTTTTATTGTTATTATTAACCTTTAAGTTGATGTCATGGTGCTGTTAACCTCTTGCTTGGAACAGGCCAAAAATGAGCTCATTAAACACCGAACACAATAACAAGTAAAGGTCATGTATTTCGAGAAAAAAGTATGTCTGACATGTTCTCTTGTAAATGAGAATTTTTTCTCAGTTTCTTAAGTTTAGGTTCAGTAGTTTTACTTTAATGGCATTGAAAAGGCTATTAGCAACTGAAATGCCTCATGTATTTTTTACGGCACTTTGATTCATTTTATTGGTTTTTGACAGTCTCTCATTCCAAAACCCTCAAAGTGCATGAAAACTTTTTTTGCAAAAACATCCACTTCTAAAAAACAAAAAAAAACACACTTCTTTGGACAAGATACAGTAAACGGTTGCAAAATCACTAAAAGTGCAACTAAAAACATTGCAAATGAAACTAAACCACACATTAGGTGGTGTTGTGATCCATGCCACTGCCACATTTAGGTTGTATTCAGGTTCAAATACTCACAAGTGACACAAGTTTAAATGTGGTCCATGGTCGTTGTTCATGCAATCACCTGCCGTGCACTTAAGAGTACTCTTATGAAAAATTGATGTGACGTTTAACAGATTCTACCAATAAAGCGGTATTTCCGAATGGAATTAAGCAGATTTGAAGCAAACGTATTTGATAAACATATTACATGCCGAGATCCCTAGATTAATATCATTATCTTATTTTTGAATGAGGTGGCATTTAGCGGCTTTTGCATTTGAGCTCCTTAAAGGGATAGTTCACCCAAAAATTAATGACTCACCCTAATGTCTTTCCAAACTCGTAAGACCTCCGTTCATCTTTGGAAACACAGTTTAAGAAGTTTTATATTTAGCCAAGAGCTTGTTGACCCTTCACCTACGTACGGTATACTGTCCATGTCCAGACAGGTAATAAAAACATCATCAAAGTAGTCCATGTGACATCAGTGGGTCAGTTAGAATGTGCTGAAGCATCGAAAATACATTTTGGTCCAAAAATAAAAAAAATATGACTTTTTTCAGCATTGTCTTCTGTTCGCGTCTGTTGTGAAGCGCATACGCGAGGCTAAAGTCACATGACTGCAGTGACGCGGGTGCAATCATCGCGGATGCATTAATGACATTATTTTCATTTTTGGGTAAACTATCCCTTTAAAAACAGGACTCAAAACATTCATTTGGGTCTATGTCGACAATCGTATGCTTTCCAATTGAAGAGGTCAGATCATCAGTGCAGGTAAACCAAAATCCATCACGTACACCGCGATCACAAAATTCTGGCCACTTAATTATCCCTAGAATATCAAAAGTGTCTAAAGGTGGTAGATCCTTCTCCTACTTAACCCCTAAGCTCTGGAATGATTTACCAAATAATCGCGTATCAGACACAGTCAATCAATTTAAATCTAAACTTAAGACATTCTCAGGGGTTTTTCTCCTCCTAGGATTTTTTCCCCTGGACTAGCCAGGAGGGTTTTTCTCATGGGGGGGTCATCCCCTGGAGAGTCCGCCACCTTTTGCTTTACTGTATACGTTACATTATCACTACGCTCGCTTTTCTATGCTTTTCCTACATCTATTAATGTAAATCTGCTTTGAAACAATTAACAATTGTGAAAAGTGCTACATAAATAAAATTGAATTGACTTGAATTTAACAAAGGTCTGTCAAAAAATCCCTTTCTGTACATTCCTCCACTTTGACTCAGTAACGCAGGACTTTAAAAAGGCAATCGCATGCAGTCAGCAATACAAAAGAGAAAAATCAATAAGAAAGATAGGACAGAAACTGAAGATGAGGGTTTATCACAAATTAGAAATTTAACTTCAAAACACCATTTTTATTACAATTGGATTATAAAACTATATGCCGGATACACCTGAAACCTCAGACACCATGAACTTATCCCACATGATGTAACAAATTTCAAATTGCTTGCCACTGGAAATTTGTTCAAGCTGACTGCAGAACTGCTGTAACAATCAGAACACATTTCATGTTTAATCTACAGTTATGAGAAAAGGGATTTGGGACAAAGACAATGGTGGAGTTGACAGAGAAACCAGCAAACATTGCTGCATTTGTCACAGCTGTACAGGACAATTCGAAAGAATTTAATTGCTTGTCACTTTATAGTGTTTCGCCTGGTTAGGACAAAGGGTAAAGCCAACTAAACAGTCTGGAACCAGCCATTTCAGATAGCTGCATGTAATTTTGCTGTTTAATATGCATCAAACGGTCAGACTGTGACTGCTCTGTCATATTTATATGCATGATTGTAGGGGCACTGTCAAGAAATCATGCTTTTGGTTGAGTTTCATGGTTGTGTGAATGTCTTGCACACTGAGGATACACCTGCACTTATGTGATCTATCTAACAGCCACACACTACCAGTGCAAACAGTGTCCGTTATTTGTGTTACACTGTGAACAACATGCCGGGCTTTGGTTGGTGTGCAGCTTCAGATCGACCCACACCTTTTGTAGCCTGGAGCTAAAAATATCTGCCAAAACACCTTTTTCACATCTGCAGATGAAACCACAACAAAAACCAACAACCCATGCATGTTTCCTCGGACTATCATATGCTAAAAAAACTAAAATGCATGTAAATTTAATGTGATTTTACATCAGTGGATCAGTAAAAGTAATGAATTGCTATAGATATAAGTGATTTGTTGTTCTTCGAAAACAGATGTTGATGTGTTTCAGTAACAGCTTGTATGATGCAGCACTTGTTTTGTTAATAGCATATGTCTATGTCATAAAATGGGTGAATGGAAAAGTTTGATCATGACTGTTATAAAGCTACAATTTGTACAATGGCACAACGGCGCTACCTGCTGTATAATGCGGTGTATTGCATGCTGACTACAGGTGCAGACCTTTGAGATTTAAAAATATCTAGCCATGTTTTTTATTTCTTATAACAGAAACATGTAATACGTTAGTTATGTAGTAAAAAAGGCAGTGCATTCATGCTGTAGGTGTTACTGGTTTTAAATTTCTTTCATTACATATTTATCCTTAAATAAGCTCTATTAAATTTAGTGATCAACCAAACAACCAAGCATTTTGGCAAAGCAGGGTAAATAAAGTGAATTTACCTAAAAAGCGAGTATATGCATCACTGAAAAAATATATACTTTAAATGTATGGTTTTACACCACCTGCTAGACTTTAATCACATTTTACACATTTTTCATGTTTATGCAAACTATCCGATGTTGTCTTATATTGCAGCATCATGATATATATGCTGGTAATGAAATTAAGGTTGTTAACCTTAAACATGTATTCAAAATGCAGGAAACTCATGCAATGGTCGTTTTACAAGTGATGTAACATGGCTACATTGGCTTTTTTCCAAACTGTATGTAAATCTGTCAGATGTGCTCATTTGTACCTGTCGGGCGAGGTTAACGGAGTCAGCGGTCAGTCGGTCTCTGAGGTGCGGGTCGAGTTGCGAGGCCGGGGCGATCTCCACCACCTTCTGGTGCCTCCTCTGGATGGAGCAGTCCCTCTCGTACAAGTGAATGACATTGCCGTATTTATCTCCTATACACAATGGACCAATCAACTCTTTGAGCGTTACACAGAAGTCCTAAAACCATCTGGTGCTGTAAACAACCCCATCTGGTGGCACTTCTCCGAAATATAATAAACAATCACATAACTGATCAATAAACACTACGCGAATGAGTAGGCAATGGAGCACTGCACCGTGTTGTTTGCTGTCGAGAACAGTGTGTTTTATGCAAATATCTAAACACGCTTTAATTAACTCCCAGACAATGTATTTATTTCCAACAAAAACGTAATTTGCTGCTAGAGATTTTTGGAGAGTGCTTTTGGGTCCCATTCAATAATAACTGCGAACAAGTGTTGTTGGCACAGAAAAGGTCATGCAAATTTGACAACAGAGTCACAAAAGCTGTGTAAACAAATACGTTTTAATCATCACTTCAATGTTGTTGAATTCAGATGTGTATGCACAGTAAACTCATCTGTACAAGCATTTGGCACTGCAAAATGTCATGAAGTGCTCTAAGAATATGAAAGATTTTAAGTAGGGCTGTCAAAAGGTTAATTGCAATTGATAGCATACAAAATAAAAGTTTGTTTTTGCATAATATATATCCATGCACAGTTTTAAATTATTTTGTATATACATATATGCATGTGTGTGTACTTATATTTAAGAAACATTTACATGTATATACATATTTATTTCGATTTTAATATATTTTTATATGTGTGTGTATTTATTTATTTATTTATTTATTTATTTATATATGATAATTGCACACAATACACACACAAATATATTATGCAAACACGAACTTATTTTGTATGCGATTAATCCTGATTAATCGTTTGACAGCCTTAATTATAAGTAAACATTTCAATCATTTAATAGCATATTTGCTAACTTGTTTAACCTCAAAAACATGTTTCATCCATTTTAAAGCTTTTATAAGTAGTATTTTAAAAAGTTATTGTTAACTTGGGCCTGTTGGACCTTCATCTAGTACTTTTATTGGTACATAAAACATATCTGGCCAATTTTACATGAGTTCTCAGTTTTCTTATATAGCCTAGTGTTGTGAAATGGTCACATGACATGCTGACTGAACAAATATAATATACCATTATTTGTTAATGTTTTATTTAATTTTGTGATTTTGAACGCATTTATTTACTCTTTATAATTTAATTTTAATTTATTATTTATCAAACCTCCCTGCAATTCCGCGGTTTGAAAAATCCTGTTCTAATCTAACAGTACAGAAATAGACTTGGAAGTAAAGCCATTTATACAACTCTAAATTCTAGGTAAAGAACAATACACACCTTATACTGTATATAGGCCAAGATTTAAAGCTGTCACAATTATTAAATAATCATCTGATTGTGGATATTTGACAGAACCATGATCAATTCAGATGCTTTAGAAAAAATAATTAAGGGGATCTGCTGCAGTAATATCTGCTAAACCCCTACATCCACAATTTTTGTTCTGCTCTCACTTCACATGACATTTCTCACATGACATTTCTCTAGCATCTAAATCATATTAGTTTGATCTAAATAATACCATCCTCATATGTCTGGTTTAGTTTGGGTGTTCAGGGCATTTTTATGTTCAATTTAGTGATTTATCTATGATTGCTTCTGTGATTGACAGAATTTCCATATTTCTGAAAGACTTATTTGCTTTATTGAATAAATTGAAGATTTAAAGATAATGTGATAGCCCTACCTTAACATGATTGGCTGCACATTTAAGCAGATATTATTTCAGATTGACATGCATTATTTTTGTTACACTAAAATAGTTAAGACTTATTGTAGAGTAGTTACTTATTTAACGTCTATAAACACTGTGTTGGCAGGGCCACCCAGTAATAGCAATAGTTCATATTAATAATTGGTTACGATATGTAAATCATTATTTCAGCGGTTTCATGCCCAAATATGCACGATCAATGAATAAGACGTAATATCTGAAATGGGATTAAAGGAAAACACCAGTTTTTTTATATTTTACTATGTTCTTACCCCAACTAAGACTAATTAATACATTCCTATCTTTATTCAATGAGTGCACTTAATCTTTGTATAGCACGTTGTGAATGTGTTAGCATTTAGCCTAGCCCCATTCATTCTTCAGGATCCAAACAGGGATGAATTTAGAAGCCACCAAACACTTTCATATTTTCCCTATTTAAAGACTGTTACAAGAGTAAGTATGGTGGCACAAAATAAAATGTGGCAATTTTTTTAAGCAGATAAAAAATGAAAACTATATTGAATGGCTTAATCACTCCTCACTACTCCCCATCTAGCTCTTATGTCAATATTACTGCGCCCGAGGTTGAAGTGCTGCAAACTAAGTGCTCTTCCGCCATACAATATCGTTCTCATATTTATTCTGCTTAAAAATCGCCACGTTTTATTTTGTGCCACCATACTTACTCGTGTAACAGTCTTTAAATAGGAAAAACATGAAAGTGTTTGGTGGCTTCTAAATTCATCCTTGTTTGGATCCTAAGGAATGAATGGGTCTAGGCTAAATGCTAACACATTCACGACGCGCTGTACAAAGAATAAGGGCACACATTGGAAAAAGACAGGCATGTATCAATTTGTCTAAGTTGAGGAAAGAACGTAGTAAAATATTATAAAACGGTGGTGTTTTCCTTTAAATACTGGACTTCTTTACTAGATATTGACTCAACACAAACCAATGACCAAAAAGTAGACAAAGTCACTTACCCAGGATCTGGACCTCGATATGTCTGGGTTTCTCTATGAACTTCTCCATAAACAGAGCTCCATTGCCAAAGGCTGCCAGGGCCTCAGAGTACGCCCGCTGATAGTTCTCCTCCAGTTCCTGATCAGACATTTACATTTATGCATTTGCCAGGTGCTTACTTACAGTGCATTCAAGGTATATATTTAGTAAGCGTGTTCCATGGGAACACACAACCCATTTAATACAGTAAGAGTAGCTGAACAGCATAAAATCAAAAGTGCAAATATCTTAAACATTCAGGGTCAGAAGCAAGGGCCTCAACACAACACTGATTCTAATGCCTGCCAGTTTTGGGTTATTATAAAGTCCAAGACTCAAGATTGACTCCTAGTTATAAAATAAAGAAAAAAAAACATTGTTCTTTGTATAATCTTACCTCATACTCCCTGACTACACGCATTCCCCGGCCTCCACCGCCATATGCTGCCTTGAAGATAATTGGGAAGCCATAGGTTTTGGAGAACTCCTGAGCTTCCTGCAAAGTCGAGATGGGAGCGTTTGTTCCAGGTACCACCGGCACACCTACAGAGAGCACACAGAGGAAGAGAGGACACCAAATTAAAGAAACAGTTCACACAAATTGAAAGTTTCCCTGTAGTCAAGAATTTTCTCAGTTTAAGGGATAGTTCACCCAAAAATGAAAATTCTGTCATTTTCTCATCCTCGTGTTGTTCTAAATCTATATAAAATTTATTAAGAAGATATTTTAATAAATGATGGTAAGCACACAGCTGATTGCAACCGCTGACTTCCATAGTAGGAAAACAAATATTATGGAAGTATTGTGATAAATGATGACGAAGATATTTTGACAAATAATGGTAAGCACAGAGTTGAAGGTACCCATTAAATTCCATCATATTTGTTTTCCTACTATGGAAGTCAATGGTTACAATCAGCTGTGTGCTTACCATCATTTATTAAAATATCTTCTTTTGTGCTATCAAAAAAAAATCATACAGATTTAAAACAACATGAGGATGAGAAAATGATGACAGTTTTCATTTTTGGGTGAACAACCCCCTTAAAGCAACACTAAAGAGTTTCTGCTCTTTGCTCCCCCTACAGGTTACAAGCGGAATTGTCGATTACCACTGTCATAATTTCTGCAGCATAGCTGGCTCTGATTGGATTGTAGGTCTGCCGTAAAGCAAGTTTTGTAGTTTTCACTCGAACTACAGGACCACTACCCGACAGTTGGAAACTTCTTTAGTGCGTTTTTGGCCGATAGAGGACTGCAAAGCGAATGTGAAAGTGCCATTCACCCTGTTTCGAGTGGATGAATGACTGAAACTTTTTTGGAAACGTTATTTTAAGGTAAAAAAACTCTTTAGCTATTGTGATACTCAAAGATGAGTTTTAAAGCAACACTAAATGTAAACCTTTTTCCTGTCACAAAGTAATTTTAAACTGCATGAATGTAACTGTACACCTTTGGCCAAGGCGAGTATGCGGGTATGAGACTGTCTCCAATTTTATGGAGAAAATCTCAGCAATAGTGTTGAATGACAATGCTTGTCTTAAAACTAATATTAAAAACACCACATAGATATATAAACAACAATAAAAACCTTATTTTCCCCATAGTGGGACTTTAAAATAGTTCACCTCTCATCCTATCCTAGTTGTTTATGACTTCAGTTAAACACAAACAAAAATGTTTATATTACAATGCCATCATGTTATCTTCTTATTGAGGACCCACCATGGCGAATCTCCAGAAGCACAAACATCCATCATTAACTGCATAATATTTGTTGTTTGAAGTTAAACAAAAGCACTAAAAATTGATAATATTTTAAGCTTACTTAGTGATTGATATCCATAAAAAAATGCATATCAGGATGGTAAATTTCCATATGGTGGCTTGTCAATTCTCATATGTTCTCGCAAGTCTCGTGGCAAGTTGTCACATGCATTTGTTGTTTGAAGTTATCAACTTTTTTTTAATTTACCACAGTGATCTGTATGTTTCCATGTAAGAAAATTAACAAAGTCATACATATTTAGGATGGCATGAGGGTGAGTACATTTTCAAGAAATCTCATTTTTATGTGAACTGTTCCTTTAAATAAATCTGATGATGTAGCAGGAGACAGATTATGGGTGAATTCCAAACAACACGTTGTTCCCTTGGAGGACAGTGACTGGGGGAAGGGGATGCCACGTTGCTTTTCATTGCTTCCTTTGCCAATTGTCTTCCAAGCAGATACATTATGAGACACAATATACAGATAAAATTTTCACAGGTGTACAAAACTGACATTTTAACTGAACACCTCGCATTGTGTCTATGCATGCAAATTCACAAAGCTGGAAATGATTTTAAAGGTCACTTATTTCAAAGACACCAATGTGAGACTGAGAACAGCAATATGATACTTTACCTGCACTTATGGCAATGGCACGAGCCTCGACTTTGTCTCCCATCTTGCGCACCACCTCTGGGCTGGGGCCGACAAAACGAACCCCAGCATCAGCACATGCCTGGGCAAAATCTGCTCTTTCTGAAAGGAAGCCATAGCCTGGGTGAATGGCATCCACGTCATTCTCCTGCCAGACACAGATTGCAAAACATTACAAGTCAGCCTAACAATTATTCTGTCATTTATTTGTGATTTCCTACACAAAATCATCCTACATGATGTACAGATATAACCTTGATATTTAATATTAACTGAGAAAAGATTAAATAATAAAATTTTGATTTCAGATTGCATATTTTTGTTTTTATAGTACTATAGTGCAAAAGTCTTAGACCCCCAGAATTCGATTTGTTGTTTTTGCAATGTTAAAGGAATAGTCTACTCATTTTCAATATTAAAATATGTTATTACCTTAACTAAGAATTGTTGATACATCCCTCTATCATCTGTGTGCGTGCACGTAAGTGCTGGAGCGCGCTGCGACGCTTCGATAGCATTTAGCTTAGCCCCATTCATTCAATGGTACCATTTAGAGATAAAGTTAGAAGTTACCAAACACATCAACGTTTTTCCTTTAAGACGAGTAGTTATACGAGCAAGTTTGGTGGTACAAAATAAAACGTAGCGCTTTTCTAAGCGGATTTAAAAGAGGAACTATATTTTATGGCGTAATAGCACTTTTGGGAGTACTTCGACTCGCCTGAAAAGTCCGCTCCCCTTCTCCCTCTCATAATGGGAGAGGGAGGGTGTTACTGCGCCGAGTCGAAGTACTCACAAAAGTGCTATTACGCCATAAAATATAGTTACTCTTTTAAATCCGCTTAGAAAAGCACCAAGTTTTATTTTGTACCACCAAACTTGCTTGTATAACTACTCGTCTTAAATAGGAAAAACGTTGATGTGTTTGGTCGCTTCTCACTTTATATCTAAATGGTACTATTGAATGAATGGGGCTAAGCTAAATGCTATCGAAGCGTCACAGCGCGCTCCAGCACTTACATGCACGCACACAGATGATAGAGGGATGTATCAACAATTCTTAGTTAAGGTAATAACGTATTTTAATATTGAAAATGAGTAGACTATTCCTTTAAAGTGATCATATATAATAGTTTCTCAGTCTCTTTAATAGAATACATCCAGAAAATTCAGGAAATGTGTATATAGTATTAAAAACTGTAAAAACAAAAATGTAAACTGATGTGTCAAGTTTTTAGGGTAAACTCCCCTTTCACTTGAGCAATAGCAGGAAACTGCAGGATCTCTTAAACCAGAAGATTTTAGATGTCTCCATATATAAAAACACCTGATTCAGATCATCAGCTCGTTAGTGTGTTAATTAAGGAGCCGATGAGTGAAATCAGGTGTTTCATATAAGGAGACATCTAAAACATTCTGGGAGGGGGGGCCCGAGGACTGGAATTGAAAACCACTGTCTTAAACCTAAATAAGATTAAATCCTAATTTCTAATTTTAAAGACAATTAGTCGTTTTACTTCATTCTGCTCAAAAACGCTCAATATGCGTTATTGCCAAGAGAGGTCACACTAAACACAGACGATGCCTTAAATTATTTATTCTTTTGTAAATATTTCCTGTATTTTTTTTGTATCTTACTAAAATAGATTTGAAAAATAAATATGGATGGACATTAAAACTTCGAAAACAACAAGTCTGGTGGAGGTTGCCCAAGACTTCTGCACAGTAGGCTTCTGTATATCGCACAAAAAAAACATGTGCACTTAGCAGACACGTTTATCCCAAGCAGTTCACAGTGCATTTAAGGTTAAGGAACATATTTTAATCAGTGTTTACACGTCCCCGGCAATCCTACCCATGGTGTTCCCAACAGCAACCTGTTTTACTAGCTACAAATTTCAGTTGCAATTAAATTTCTTTCAGTTAGCAGCTAAATTACAGCAGTGACTTCCCTCCAAGCAAACATACACTGAAATGCTTTGTTGTTGACTTGTTTCTGACCCACACTAAAGGTTAACAGATGTTTTTCTCTAAAACGAGTCTCTACATAAGTAATGTTGTTTCACAAGCACTTCATTCTACTTGTTGAGCTGGTGTTGAGTATTAAAAGCATGTAAAAAACTAACTTATGTACTAACTACATACATACTGACTGAATTACTGATTGTAATGTGAGGTATTGAATCTAAGAAAGATATGTGGGTTTTAAAAGTTACCCATTGTGAATATTTACAGATAAACTACCATACGTATTTGCATGTGTCAAAGGGCATAATTATGGGTAATTACAGCACTTCACAGGATTGTTTGCACGCTGTTTGTATTATATAGGTCATGGGATCCTAATCTGCTGCAGTGTTTTCACCACACTGAAACTTGAAATAAATGCCTCAGGTGTTTAGACCACATAATCCCACTGCACGCTTTAAACTCATGTACTGCAAAAAACACAACACTAAGTGCATTTACATGCACAAAATAACCGGCTATCCATGAAAATTAGCCTTTTGCAGAAACCGGTTTTGATGCATATCAATGAACACGTTTTGACCTAGTATTTCAAATTGAAATCTGTCACAAGCTATACAGTTGCATCTCTTCTCATGTCACCAAACCTATAAATGCAACAAGGTTTTTAATTTTGTAATTTATCTGTCAATTGCATCAGTCTTTATGTGACTTTTACTTTACATTTACTCCCATTTCTGACATGTATTTCAAATAGAGAAATGGGGCACATGATTGTAATCGCAAAAAAGCTGGTAAAAATTTTACATAACACAAAATCTGGCTAATGGTCGGAAATCTACCTGTGCAGAATGAATTTTGCTTAAGCTGTTTACAACCTTTTCCTGATAAAACAAAATGTTTTGTGTATTTACATGACCTTACACACTACCAGCTTTTTAAGCATAATATGAGCAAGCATGTTGTAAATGCACTTACTGATATTATTATTCAGGTTAAGCTGCACTTAGAGGTTGTCATTTAGCGCATAAGGACAACCTGTATTTCCGTTTTATCCTGGTAGTTTATTTAGTGTCAGTGAAGCATACACTATAACATCCTCCACACTGTTAACACATTCATCACTAAACCCATTCAGGTGTCGAGGTAGAGAGTCCCAACCTTGGCCACTTTGATGATGTCTGGTATATGCAGGTAGGCTGCTACAGGTTGCATTCCCTTTCCGATTAGGTAAGCCTCATCTGCCTTTTGTCTGTGCATCTGACCCGTGTCCTGCTCGGAGTAGACGGCAACCGTGCGGATCCCCAGCTCTGTGCATGCCCGGAAAACACGTATGGCAATCTCTCCTGCAAGAAGCATTGTTACATGTTACTATATTATTGATCCATCATTCGTTTAATGTGTTAAAGACCCCCTTTATTATGCAAAAGGTGTGGACATAGATGTGTGTTGGCAGTGTGTGTACACAACCACCATACCATGAAAAAAATCCATCCACTTCTTTTTTAATCCCCGTTAAAGCAGAGCAGTCTTATTAGACATGCTGTTTTGATTCTCTTGTTAATGTGACATCACAAAAACAAAGCCCCGCCCATGGCCACTGACTGACTGGTTAATGTTATCCAAAAGCTTTTCTAAATGTGTTTGTTAGCACCAATGTGGCTAAAGATACTACTGTCGCAGCTTGTATTTACAGGAATCAGATCTGTTTTAAACTGAAAGCAGTAGCTCATTTATATTTAAAGGAACACTCCACTTTTTTTGAAAATATGCTTATTATCCAGGTCCCCTAGAGTTGAACATTTGATTTTTGCCGTTTTGGAATCCATTCTGTTGATCTCCGGGTCTGGCGCTAGCACTTTTAGCATAGCTTAGCATAATCCATAAAATCCAATTAGACCATTAACATCACGCTCAAAAATAACCAAAGAGTTTCAATATTTTTCCTATTTAAAACTTGACTCTTCTGACGTTACATCATGTACTAAGACCAGACAGACGGAAAATTAAAAGTTGCAATTTTCTAGGCAGATATGGCTAAGAACTATACTCTCATTCTAGTGTAATAATCAAGGACTTTGCTGCCGTAACATGACTGCAACAGACGCAATTATATTACACAGTAAACGAAAAAAGTCCCCTGCTATTGAAAGTAACCAAGGGGACTATTTTCAGGCGCTGCGTAATATCAATGCACCTCCTGCTGCAGTCATGTTACGGCAGCAAAGTCATTGATTATTATGCCAGAATGAGAGTATAGTTCCTAGCCATATCGGCCTAGAAAATCGCAACTTTTAATTTTCAGTCTGTCTTAATACACGATGTCACTACAGAAGAGTCAAGTTTTAAATAGGAAAAATATTGAAACTCTTTGGTTATTTTTTAGCGCAATGCTAATGGTCTAATCAGATTCAATAAATTATGCTCAGCTATGCTAAAATGGGTACCGCCAGATCCGGAGATCGGCTGAATGGTTTTCAAAACAGTAAAAATCAAACGTTTAACTCTAGGGGAGCTGGAAAATGAGCATATTTTCAAAAAAGTGGATTGTCCCTTTAAAAAGGTACAGACATGAAAACAGCACTTTTTTGCTCCCGCTCAAACAGGGGCATTTTGGACACGCAATGATAAATCTGTGGGGTATTTTGAGCTGAAACTTTAAAGATACATTCTAGGCACATCTGAGACTTATATTACATCTTGTAAAAATATGCATAATACTGGCCCTTTAATTTTTACTTCATTAACTCTAAAATAAATAAGGATGAAAGATGGAATATTGTTATTTTTAAAATAGCATCTATAGACCATTTCAACTGATGTAAACAACATTGGTCCAGAAACACTTCCTGTTACAGTTTGTGACTGTTTTTTTTTTCATTTCACATATATCATTATCTGTAAGATGTTTGTTTAACTTCAGTTAATTCAGTTTTATATGTTCTGTTGGTTTATTTTATCCCAATGTTTATGTAGTGTTAAAATCTGAAACAGGAAGAGCTTCTGGACCAGTGTTGTTTACATCTTTTGAAATGGTCTATATTGTGCAGTGCATAAACAATATCATTAGGGAATGTGAAAATGAGTTTATAGTTGGATATTCACATATTACTTATAAAGAATAAATGAAATAGTAAGGGGTATGATATGTGACCCCACCTCTGAAATCCAGACTAAAGTCGCATAATCTAATGAAATTAGGGGCATCAAAGTATATCATCAATCACTGATTTCACATGACCTTACTCAGTCATTATTAAAGATATCAATGTTATACTTTCACAGAATTTGTAGGATGATTTAATGTAGAAAACACAGTAACTTTAGCTGGGTTTTCACAGGCAGAGTCACAAATATACTCCACACCATGCACAATGCTCATATTTTTTTCCGTACACAGCCAATGACTCTCCTCTGTTGGCCACCATGACCTTTTTGATGGGTTTGTACTCCAGTGTCTGAGGTGAGGTGTGGGCGGAGCGGGTCATATACCACGCCCTCCTGATGGCCAACATGCCCAGGGCAGAGCGCTTTCCTCCTATATGTAGCAGCATCTACAGAGTAAAAGAGCAAAAAAGTGAACGGCTGCAGTGGTGATATCTATTGAGTGCATTTCTAAAGAAGAGAGACGTAATTACACCTGGCAATCTTTCAGAAACAAACTGAGCTACTGTTTCTGTAGTGATAAAGAGTCGTTCACTGACAGTACGGTATGTTGAGTCTCTGTGCTCTGTTTCTACTCAAGAGCTTTATTATAATCAGGTGGCAAAATGTTGTCTGTATAACTTTATGTGACCTTGTCTGTGAAATCCAGGACAAAGTCTCATAATCTAGTAATGAAATTAGGATAGAAAGTGGATGAATGGAAAAGATTGGTCAAACATTCATATGAAAGCATTCTTATATAGCAAAGCACGGATTTACGGCCTTAAAAAAATGCTCCATGTCAGAAACAAGACCGGTAATATAAACAGGGTCAACAACAAGAATGTGATCAGATTGCATTTCCTTTGGAAACAAATACAAAAGGCACCTGAAACAACAGCAGGACTCAGTGGGAGAACAGTGAAGGATCAGAGAGACAAGTCCTGTTATCTTGGTGTTGCTAGCACTATGCTGTACAGCTTAAGGTTGAGCTATATTAAAAACAATATTTGCTCATTTCCTAAAGAAAACATAGGTTTAAAACATAGGGGATATTGCAAAAGTCACGCTCAAAGGTCTATGCAAAGCATACATACCCTCACATACAAGGCCAAAGAAAAAAGTAGCAGCAAAACTACACTTTACTTAAGAAATAACATACAAAACTCCCTTTGGAGCCCACTAAAAGCGTCCCATTTCTCAACTGTTCTTCAGTTACTGAAAGGTTTGCCTGTTTTTTACTTAGTGCTCTCCTGAATAAGGACCGTTTCACTGCCAAAATAAAAACAATACAGTTACTATGTCCCGACTGAGAGAGGGAGAATGTGAGACTGTCACATGATCCCAGTCAAGGAGACAAAATCTGTTAACAATAGAAGTACATTTGTGTGATGTTGTAGGACTGTATAGAGAATCCCAGACAATAAAGTGGATGGGATTATCCATGTTTACTTAGACATGTTACACAGAGAGGTGAATGAGTGCGGCTATAACGATTATTTGATGGAGCCACTGTCGGTCTTGAGAGATTTACTTTAAACATTTAAAAAAAAAAAAAAGAAAAATCTATTATCCAAGTCTATAAAAAAGACAAATGCATAGACTCTGTGTTGGTGGCATCATGAGGACAAATCTTTGTAAGTCGCTTTGGATAAAAGTGTCTGCTAAATGCCTAAACGTAAAATCCTAAATGTTAAATCTTTCTTGCTTATTACAGTAATATAACATTCACAGACTATGTTTTCAAAACATTTCATATTACAACAAACAACAAATGAGCACACCAAATCAAGCTTAAAGGCATAGTCCATTTTCTTAAAAGAAAAATCCAAATAATTTACTCACCACCATGTCATCCAAAATGTTGATGTCTTTCTTTGTTCAGGCCAGAAGAAATTATGTTTTTTGAGGAAAACATTGCAGGATTTTTCTCAGTTTAATGGACTTTAATGGACACCAACACTTAACTCAACACGTAACAGTTTTTTTCAACAGAGTTTCAAAGGACTCTAAACGATCCCAAACGAGGCATAAGGGTCTTATCTAGCGAAACGATTGTCATTTTTGACAATAAAAATAACAAATATACACTTTTAAACCACAATTTCTCTTCTTCCCACGGTCCTGAAAGCGTCAGCGTGACCTCACGCAATACGTCATGACGTCAAGAGGTCACAGAGGACGAACGCGAAACTCCTTCCAGTGTATACAAGTGTGTTGAAAGAGGACCGATCCTACGTTGTTGTATGTCAACTGATACTAATTAATGTCTTTGTGTGAGTTTATTGTTTACAATGGTCCGCAAATGTGCGTTTTATAAAGTAACACGTGACCTCCCTACGTCACTACGCATTTACGTTAGGTCGCGCTGGACCGGACCTAGACGAAAAGTTGTGGTTTAAAAGAGCATTTTTTATTTTTCTTGTCAAAAATGACAATCATTTCGCTAGATAAGACCCTTATGCCTCGTTTGGGATTGTTTATAGTCCTTTGAAACTCTTAACTTAAACTGTTACGTGTTGAGTTAAGTGTTAAGTGTTGGTGTTCATTAAAGTCCATTAAAATGGAAAAAAAAAACATGCAATGTTTTCATCAAGAAACACAATTTCTTCTCGACTGAACAAAGAAAGACATCAACATTTTGGATGACATGGTGGTGAGTAAATTATCTGGATTTTTCTTTTAAGAAAATGGAGTATTCCTTTAAAATATGATTACAAGGACCATTCCTTGCCACTTTTAGCAACTCCCCCATGCTTGCTACCACGAATCTAATGATGACTAAGATCCCATAGATCAAGAGTCATCAGGTTTCTATGCATGTTCATAAGTGTCATATTATCTGACACCTGCTGCTTTTTATAAAGCAAAAACTCTCAGTCAAGGGTGAATGTCTGCTATGTTAACATACAAAGCATAAATCCAAGAACATTTTACAACTTTTTTATTGCGGCTACAACCAAGCACTGTAAAATGTCATGTACTCTTCCAACATGAGGTCAGAAAAAACTATAAATCACAATAATTATATAATCTTACAGGAAACTTTTTTGTATTTAAATTATAGTATGTCAACCTGCAGGACAATAAAACTGCTTAAAATTGTATTTGTCAACTACTAATTAAATTGACACTATGGAACCTGATACCTATACACTGTCAGAGGTTAAAAAAAAGCTGTAAATGGTACCCTTAGTTTAAAGAGACAGTCCACTTTTTTTGAAAATGAGATCATTTTCCAGCTCCTCCTGATTTCTACCGTTTTGGAATCCATTCAGCTGATCTCCGGGTCCGGCGGCACCCCCCAAAGCACAGCCCAGCACAATCCACCGAACCGGACCAGACCACCAGCATCACGCTCAAAAATAACCAAAGAGTTTCGACACTGTTCCCAATCAAAACTTAACATGTATGAAGACTGACGGAAAATCTAAAGCTGCGGGTTCTCTAGACAGACATGGCCAGGAACTATACTCTCATTCTGCCGTAATAATCATTGACTTTGCTGCCGTAACATGTCTGCTAATGAAAGTTACCAAGGGAACTATTTTCGGGCACTGCATAATATCATTGCGCCTGCTGCAGTCATGTTACGGCAGCAAAGTCCTTGATTATTACGCCAGAATGAGAGTATAGTTCCTAGCCATATCTGCCTAGAAAAAAATCTCAACTATTAATTTTCCGTCGGCCTTAGTACACGATGTACCTACAGAAAAGTCAAGTTTTAAATAGGAAAAATATTGAAACTCTTTGTTTATTGGTGATGCTAATGGTCTAATCAGATTCAATGAATTATGCTTAGCTATGCTAAAAGTGGTACCGCCAGACCCAGAGAACAGCTGAATGGATTCCAAAACAGTAAAAATCAAATGTTCAACTCTAGGGGAGCTGGAAAATGACCTTATTTTTTTTAAGTGGAGTGTCCCTTTAAGGTCCTAATATACCTTTAAGAAAACCTTAATTAAACCTTTTGAGGTACTAATATGTACCCTTTAGTTCTTTTTGAAAGGGTACTGGCCCAGTGATAGCTTTTATACCTTTATTTCTGAGAGTGTACTACATTCTTTTATAAAATATATCTTTCAACATTTAATGCACAAAATAACACAATAAAAGGCAACACATGTTCATTCAACTCTTCATATGCATGCTGTTATCACACAAAACTATAACATGAACTAAATCTGCCATCTTGCTACTTAGGTGCTAACGCTTAACAGATTACAAAGTGTCATTCAAAAAGGATAACAGGGCAATTTTAACAGGCATGTTTGAACACTCCTGAATAGGAACTTACAGGTCTGACTAAACAGGAATTTTCCTTTATAACTGAGGAACCATTTAAAATAAAAGAACAAATGCTACTAAAAACTAAAGCCAAACTTGCATTGAAGTGCTTTGAGTGCCACGTCAATCTAATGTGCAAAAACAAAGCCCTAAGAAAATGTGAAATATGTGACCCTATACTAAAATTGTGCATGTTTGACACACCCCTGGATTAAATAGCAGACAACTTACCGACCGTGACCTTACACCTAGTGAGCTGCGTATCTACACATGGTTATAAGCCCCATTAAAAGGAGTTCCTACACAGTTTTGAGACACTTATTGGTCAGAAATAGTTAAAGAGACAGAACATGCATGTATTCGCCACCTGTCAACTTGAACATGAACTTGCAATGAATGAAAAGGTTTTTATTGACAAATGCTGCGTTTTGATCGGATGTGCATCCATCAAAGGTTTTACGAGTATTTGCTTGAATAGTTTATACTAACTGTTAGGTCATTCAAATGAGCTAAATTATGTATTCGCCACTTGTCAACTTGAACATGAACTTGCAATGAATTAAAAGGTTTTTATTGACAAATGCTGCGTTTAAATCGGAAGTGCATCCATTAATGGTTTTACGAGTGTTTGGTTGCGTGGCGCTGAATAGTTTATACTAACTGTTAATTCAAATGAGCTAAATTAACCATGTTGGCAGTGATTCATCCATTTGGCACATGGGTTAGTAAGCACGAGTGAGCGTGTAGTGTTCTTTGGACGCATGCTGCACAAGTTCAAAAACATCGACTTACTATTACATTAATACTTCGTTAAGAAGCCATGACTGTCCGTTCAATGAGTGTTAGCTGGGTAACAGTTACACTTGTAAATATAATCAAGACTTCGTGCAGCTCAGCTATCGTTAGGAAAGCAACTTAACGTTAATCCCTTACCAGATATGATAAATATCATATGATACACGGCTTGCAACAAGAGCATTGCCGTTTCAACATCTGATTCACAGTCAAATGCAAAAATTCAGTCTTACCTTCCTCTTGCCTCACGATAGTTAGTTGTGGTCTGATGTCCAATCCTATCCCTCAAATAAACGCCAGGCGTTAAATGTGTAACTTTCTGTGAATGGTAAACCTACGCCACAAGCGTAGATACGCAATAATTAGATGTGTCAGGCCGTATTTAACGTTACATTAAATCGATTGGTGCGTCCAGATCGCTGGATGACGTTGAAGTTTGACCTTCCAGCGTGTAGACGCAAATAAGTTGCAGTTATTTAAAATCTTACTCCCCCTGGTACAAATTGTTTGCACCTTCTTCACTATTTGCTCGGTTTAATTTTCTTGAATCAGTAATCCACCCATCTGTGTATACTTCTAAACTATTGGCGCATGTTCTGAAACTGACATCCACCCTACGTCATCTGTCATTGATGTGATTGGTTATCGTTGAAATTGGTGGCACGCTATTCGTTCTGTCTACTGTCAATCAGCAAAAATTCCGCACCGGCGCGGCTATTGGACAAATACAAAAACCACGCAGTACTTGGGTGTTGTAGTCTCATTGCAAAGTTGATTTGTAGGCGGGACAATTCCTATCGCTTTTCATATGTGAACACCTCTATCAATCGTGTGCTTACACATCATAAAGTGTCAAAAATGTGCTCTAAATTACTTTTTATATGAATGTCCATGGTGTCATTTTTAAGTCTTTTTTTAACGTGGTGGTTGGCAGTCGTGTTGTGAAATATGATGGTTATCATTTTGACTAAACGTAAGCAAAATACAGGGCTATAATGATATAAAGGTCTAAATAAATGACAACAAACACAATATAACATTCAGTAAATGCGCTTTGCTGTACTTCTTAACTATATTTTTAATAAACCCATGCAGGTTTACAGTAATATAAGCAATGGCATTGTAAACAAAAAACAGGAGGTAATTTAGAAACAGAGGTCCAAGATGTTTATTTAGCAAGATAACCAAAAGTTCTGCAATGGAATGCATAACCTTTCATTTTTTCCTATATCACCTTATGGGCAGAGAAAGAGAGAAACAAAAAGAACCAAACAGTAAACTCAGATCTCAGGAAAAACAAAATACAATAAAGTAAAAAACCCACAACAGTAGAATAAATTAAACCTGGGGCAGATGATGCAATACTACCACCATTCTGTGACTCTACCATTAAGCGCTGTTTGTTTAACAATGATCTTTTGCATTTCCTAAAAAACTTGAAAGTCATTCAAAGCGCCTGTATTTGTAGATTTTACAGCAGCCGTTACTTCACCATCAGATAAATTCTAACTGGATGACAGGCATTACAACTAAATAACCCCGATTGCCAGTACATGGACCACAAAGAATATTTCATTGTTTTTATGAGAAATGAGTGTAAAATAAAAACAGGTGCTTTGATGTATACAAATATATAAATCAAACTGCCTGCAGGAAGAATCGGCACACAGCTTAAATTTGATTATCTTATACAGAAATGATCCACTGATGTGGTGGGACGCCAAGTGCAGCATCAAAATGTAAGACCATACAACTAATATACATCTTTAGTAAAAACTCCACACTGATAGAGCTCAAACCTCTAGACCTCTTTACATCAGTTTTGAACAAATAGGTGACATTTGCTTTGGGGTTGAAAATTTGCGAATGCCAAGCTGGAGGGAAGACCGAAGGCTTTCGCCCATGTTTTTCTATAGGATTATGAAAAATGTGGCAAAACAATGACAAATAATTGGTCCCCAATTAACCATTTCAATATTATTCTATCCAGGTTTGTCTATTTTTTTATTATCTTACATATTAGTAATGCGGTCCTTAAAGAACAAGCCCTATACCAAAACGTAAACTGTACTGCTTGGCTCCACTAAAATCCCACTACAAGCACTCGCTCAGACATACAGATCTACATTTACAACACAATCACACTACGACATGGAAGTTTGAGCCATTTTGTTATATAAAGCCCCTGATTATCCATGAATGGTTATTCACCATACAGTTCTAAGACCACTGAGCAGAGGTTGCATGAGAAACATGCAGTTAAAGGAGAACGAGCAAGTAAGAAAAAAGAGGCAAGCTGGGACAAAAAAGAACACAGAAACATGCCAAACATAAATAAAGCATGCATTGCTCTTGTCCATATAAGTATGTCACATAATTTTTAAAATATTGATACTTGTGTTACACTGCTGTTATTGTCACCATCATATATGCAAGATTTAAACTTTGTTGTGCATGTAAATATTTCTTTCAAATAAAACGAAACAAAAAAAATGTAGGGAAAGATTATGTCAATTATGTTTAAAATAAAAACAAGCAGAGGAGAGGAAAGGAGAGCCACACTAAATGAGGGGGTATAAGATTGGTTGTGAATGCTTGTTGAAAGTTGACAGTGAGGATGCTGCCCACTGTTTGGTCTGTTGTGCTCCTTTTGGTTTCCAGTTTTACTTTGCCGTCATCATCTGGACAAACTCTGAAAAGTAAAGCAAATTACTGAGGTACTCTGCATTCCTTTACATGTGTACATTTAGCGTAATATAAGCCGGTCACATTTTTCTTTCAATCCTCTTGCATAAACCTGGGGTTGTTCTAAACCTCATAAACCATAATCTCAGGACTTATTAAGGACACAAATGTATATCAGGGCCACCATATATCAACTTGAAATTAAAATGTAAAAAATACCTTCATAATTGACCTGGCCATCACCATCAATATCAGCCTCACGAATCATCTCATCCACTTCCTCATCTGTGAGCTTCTCTCCCAGATTTGTCATGACATGACGCAGCTCGGCTGCGCTGATATAACCATTGCCATCCTGTAAAGCATTAGTCACAGAGTAAGGAACACAGCCTTTCCACATTTTTATTTGCGATTTTATCGTATATCGCTATAAACAGGGTGATTTTAAAGTTTAGAAACTTTTTTTACCTTGTCAAAAACTCTGAACGCTTCTCTGATCTCCTCTTCGCTATCAGTGTCCTTCATTTTCCTGGCCATCATAGTAAGGAACTCTGGGAAATCAATCGTTCCATTGCCTGATTGGGAAATAATAAGATATTAAGATAATGAGAAATTCAACAACAACAGACCCATGCACATCAGTGTGTAGTATGTTTAACACATCCATTGCCGTCCGCATCAACTTCATTAATCATGTCCTGCAATTCTGCCTCTGTAGGATTTTGGCCCAAAGACCGCATGACTGTCCCCAACTCTTTGGTCGTGATTGTGCCATCACCGTCTTTATCGAACAGTGAGAAGGCTTCCTTGAATTCTTAAGAAAAAAGCAGAAAGAACAAATTATTAATTGCACATAGGAGCGAAATATAATTTCATGAAAATGTTAGTATAACATGAGGTTTGACGGGTCAAATAACATACCAGCAATCTGCTCTTCTGTTAGCTGATCGGCCTGCAAGTTGGTCATAAAAAGAAAACAGCAATTATTACAGAATTTTTAACATTTAATGTCAATCTTACGTTAGTCTACTTGATTTATAGCAAATTAAAAAGGTCTGGTAGCCTGTGCTTTACAAGTTTGATGATGTCATTCTTGACAACAACGCCCTATTTGCGGGTTCTTTTCAATGAGGAAATTACACATGGCAGTCAAAGTCATAAGTTTTACTTTGTCACAGACTTCTTCAGACATTGTCCATATTTGTTTAGAGACTGTTTTGTACAATGTAGGTTACAGTAAGTCATCATAGGCCATTTGAAGTGGGACATGTTTGTGATAAATACGAACAGGCTGTAATTACGTCACTTAATGAGAAATAATGACAAAAACGACATGCACTATTTTTGCACATTATTTTTTTGTTATATAATATAAATGAGGACGACATGTACACACTATGTAATGATGTTTTTTACGCCGCCGACTACTGACGCCAACATGAGGCAAGCTAGCAACAGGGAATCAGTCAGGGATGTGCTAGTATACCGCATTTCACTCCATGAAAACTCATTCCCGATAAAATCGCAGGAACAGTGTTAATTGTCACACGGCGAGTGAAACATTGTTATCCATTTTAAAAACATGAAAGCATACCATAAACCGTTTAAATAACGTTATGCCGAGAACTCGCGCGCTCTTTCACTAACGTTAAACTGACGGTTAGCTCGCGAAGAGCTAAGCTAACACTAGCCCATTCACATGCATCGGTTCACCACGGACGCTAAGACACTTTAATGAACATTTCACCTGCTAACATAAGACATAACAAATGTATACTTACCATTATATTTGATAGCGAAATGAGCTACTTTTACGCAAATAACAAAAACGGCTTGGTTTCCTCCCGTACGATTATCAAGCACCTTTTCCACTGTCTGCTGCTGACTGTGCGCCGAAATTTCAGTATCAATGCGCCTCAGAACTTCGGTCCAAAGTGGGACGACGCACTCCTTGACAACAAAGCTGTTTCTATGGTCTCCCTCCGCCAAGTTGCTCAAACGAATAAACTCGAACCCCCGCAGTTCAACCAGCCCGTTCTTGTTTCTAAAAAAATATATATTGTAAAGTGTTGCCTTGCGATTGTATTCTTTATTATGTGTAAACAATTTTAAGAGCCACAGCCTACAATCGTGGATTTTATGTTTGGATGGACGTCCGGAGAGTTTATATATAGAAGTCTGATGGCATTCGTCAGCTGACCTGGAAGATGTCTTTTGATTGGTTTACAGCCACCTGCAATGCGTCAGGGAGTCCTCGAACAGCGCAGTTCTTAAAGAGACAGATGCTTGGAGCTGGAAGGTGCTAGTGATGCACACGCTGTCGAAATTAGTACAGATACACATTTTGAGAGCCATTAATATGTTGATTTGTGGAATAAATGCACAAGTTAACAATCATGAGTTTTAAAAACACCCTGACCATGGTGCATAGCCTAAAACTAGAGTTTTGAACTTGTAGGAAGTTCCTGTAGCTCAAATGACCCTTGCATTAGCAGTATAAATAACAGTAGGTTCAATTCCAAAGAAAAACACTAGCTTGAATTAGAGTTCATCTGCCAAATTCCTTAATGTAAATTCTATACATCAGTGGAGAAATAAAATTTTTAGAAATATGTGTAAAGTTGGCTGGAGTATATATATATATATACTCTCAATTTGGCTTATAAATACAATATTTCCTATAATTTTATCAGTTGAAGAGCTTTGATTTCAAGGTGTATGCATGCAGTTACATTAGGTCTGTTTATGGATCTTATAAATACTTCAACATTTTCACCCATCACTCTTCAGCTTTAAGCCTATTTTTTCAGTAGCTCTTCGTGGATCGGTAATGGGTTAAAATAGCCAGGTGAGACTGAGCTCCCCATATGCATAATGAATTGTTCTAAATAAAGAACCCATCAGTTAAGTCACACGATATCTTGCTATTCTGGAGACAATGAAAGCTGCTCAATTTTACGGTGGCACATTTTAATAATTTAACCATGTCTCTGTTACATCTCATTATGTTGGCAACACTTATGAAAATACAAGAAGGAACCCCTATGAAGTGAATAAAAAGACAAACAACAATGATGCTCCATTTAGTTTATTGTCCACAGCTTTCATTTTCATGCACGTTTCCCCAGGACACAAAAGAAACACATAACATGGTTTCGGAGCAAATGTTCTGCGCAAACGTTGAACTAAAACCAAAAAATTAAAACAAATGAAAAACACTTCCTATGGAATGTATCTCAAACAAATGTAGTAGTCACGTAGTGCATGTAAAAATACAACCTTATGCTGTGAACCAGTGTTTTTGCATTACTAAAATGACAAATATTGTTTTTTATACAATAATTGCATCTTTAAAATTTGTGAGGAAACTTTAGCATTACACCCTGTCCTGCCTCCAACTTTAATTCTGCCAGGTCAAGAATCTCACCAGCAGCTGGCAGTGTTATAGTATTTAACACAACTGTAGCTTGCTCTGGAAGCTCAGCGTGCTTCAGCTGAAGAGTGACTGCTTCCTGTTTCCAGTTAAGAGCAATAAGGTAACGTTCATTCTGATCCCACAAACGCATGTAAGCTAGTGTATAGGTTGAGTTGAACAAAGGCACATATTCTCCATGTTTCAAGGAACGCTCCTTCATTCTTTTTTGACTCACTTCCTTGAAGAACGTATGCAAGGAACTCATTTTCTCCATCTTGGTCTGTAAACCACAACATGACAATGAAAATTAGTGTCAAACAAGCTCAGACATTAAAATGTGCAATTAAACACAGTCAGTGTACACAATGCTTCTTACCTCAGTCTCATTTGCATCTTTTAGCCATAGCATTGATGGATATCTGTTGGACTGTATAGAAAGACACAATTTTTAGGATTCAATTATAACTGGACCATACACCTAAATAATAATAATTTTAAAAACACTCACCCCTTCATCTTCCAGTCCAATTTCATCTCCATAATTAAACACTGGTGTACCAGGTAGTGTGAGCAGCAATAGTTGGTACAGCTTGACTTGGGCCAACCCCATCAGTGAAGCAAGGTGTCCACTGACACGGTCACCAATGTTCCAAGCCAGCGAGGTCTGATTGTAAGTGGAATTTAACTGCTCAACAGTCTCTGCAATTTCAAGAGCAGATTTCGACCGTAAAGCACCAGAGAGCAGCAGGTCCACACCAGTGCTGTTCAACAACTCAGCTATGTTATTAGGTGAGGACTTGTCCGTCACACCAATTAAGACCCTGATAGAAAAAAGCACATGTTAAATAAAACTTTTAAATGGAAACAAAACATTTAGGAGTTCCATGTAAAATTTATTTTTTACACAAGCATGGTGGATGGCACAATTAATTGCATTGGACAAGCTCAGTCTTTAATAACATGCTACCATTTGGCCTCACAAGAGCATTAATGCACAAATCTATTAATTTATAAAAAATAAAAAAGTAAAATTAGAAGACTGTCAAGTGCTCACTTTTTAGTTTTTTTCTCAGTCTGATTGCGGATAATGACACCGATATCATTCCAAGTGGACGGCACTTCAGTGGAAACCTCCTCAACACCATAAAACAGAAATCCATCCACACCGGTTTTCAACCAGTAGATCAGTGCAGACTACAAGAAAATAAGAACAACTTTTATAAAAAGGACACAAATTATGGTAAAAATTACAACTTTAAAGTATGTCAAGAAAGTTTGACCAGTTGAACTCATACCTTGACTTGTACTGCCACATCTGGGATACTGTCCTTGGTGAACCACGGTTTTTGTCCTTTATAGTTAGGAGTCAGGTCCAAAACCACAGAGATGCCTAAGAGAGTAAACATAAAAACACAGTTGTAGATTTACTAAAATATAGGTCTAAACCATGATACATACTGTAGCATAGCAGTTAAAACAACTACTACTGTAAAGTTCATCCATAACCTAAACTTGTTATAAAATTGCACTTGTGCCAGTGGGCTTAACAAAAATCTGTTTAGTGTAGGGACTTCTTTCAGTTTATACACATCCTAATGCATTCCATCCTGACTCACATAGTGAATACCAAATGCAAAGTATAGCTCACCTCTTTTGCTTGTTTCATTAATGACCAATTTAAAATGATCCAGAGTACCAGCCTCTGGGGAAATCTCATTCAGTTTCAGCTCTCCTGGAGTATCAGCAGAAGACACATGGATGGGGCCTATGACCAGACCCTTCACCTTTAACTGATCCAGCTCACCAATCTTTCCAACAATACCTGAAGGAAAGCAGTCAGAGTGAGATAAATACTTTGTCATGTCTTACATAAAGAGTTAACTGAAATAAATATTTCAGTTAAAGAACACACACACACCTGTAAATGTGTTATTCTCGTTAAATATTGACAACCATTGAGCATTTAAACATGTTCTTATCCATTAAAAATAAATAGGCAAACTAGTTTAGACCTGCATAAAACCCCCAAATTGACATATCCCAAAAATAAACGAACAGGCCCGCCCACCTTCATACAAGACCAGTTTTGGGTTGCTTTAATGTTAGGCACAGAGTTCTCCTCCCTACCTTCAAGGTCTGACTTCGTGAAGGCTTCAACATCTCCAATCTGGTACAACGGCCCTTCGTTCCACCAGTTCATTTCAGGAATGGGCTTGCATCGAGGAGCTTGAACAATGATGGCGATGGCACCGGCCAGCATGCCAATCCAACCAAGCCAAAACAGGATCAGAAGTGCCCAACGCATTTTTATCCACCTATGAAAGGAATATAGAATGTAACGTTATTTAAAGCATTTCAGTAACAAATCTATCAATATATTAAAGCACAAACGCCGAGATCTTAAGATGTTTAACAAAGAGCCTGTCATACCCTGGTGTTCCAGCTACTTTTATCAGTTCTTCTTTAGATAGACCAGTGAATTTAGTCTCTTCTTCTGGGATCTTTAATTTGACGCTCCCATTCTTCTCTACAGGTGAGATGACATCGTTATTTCCGGTTTCTGACACTGTCATGGGCTGCTTCTCCTGGTCCACCTCATTCAGCTCAACATCTTTCATGTCCACCTCTGTATCGTTGCTCATTTTGGCGACGTATGGAAATCCTGGAAATCAAACGAGAAAGCGCAGAAACACGTTCGTTACTGTTGTCACGACACGAGGCACATCACCAAAGCACATGCGCAGAACAGGCATAGAACACGCGTAACTCTAATTCATATTGCATCATCTGTGACATTAATGGTGTGTGTTCAGAACGCGGCGCGCCGTGACAGTTGTACCGATACATCGAAGGAAACACAAACACCTATTACACCCAATATTTAATCCGTTAAAATGTTTACCTCGGAGAGAAACAATCATTAATGTAGATTAAACCTTAAGCAAGTTACATTACCCGTAAACACTTCAACAAAATGCCGGGTGATGCGATGGCAGATCATCTGGACCACCATCACCGCATCTTATCAACAACTTAAATATAAATGTAAAAAAAATTAACAAAAAAACAACAACACATAAATGTTTGTTTTTTTATAACATTTTGATTGATAAGTCTTTCAATGAGGTCGTAATGTAGGTTGGTAACGTTAACACGACTGTAAACCGGATTAGTCCAGTTTAACAGCGCTCTATTCATGATAGCGGTCAGATTTCTTATCGAATTAAAACATGTTTAAAAGAAACAAATCTAAATCATCTAACGTAATTCAAGCAAATCTTTAAAAGAAGCAACGCGATCAGAAAGTCTACCTCCTGACCTCAAAAAATATCAAGGACATGCCTTTTTAAACACTAGGTAAAATTATTAAAAGGAAAATAAGGCCAAACTTACCAACAACACTGAGAAGTGATTAAACCGTCGTATTAAATGTTTTAAAATATACCCGTTGCTACTCACGTCGGTATCACAGTTCTTCTGAGAAGATGCGCTTTTATACGATCGTCTGTGCTGTATACGTAATGATATCCGCCCACATTTAAGGAGGTACAGCACAGCACACCCAGATAAAAATATGCGATAACAGACCTGTTTTTGCTAAAGGGAAATGTAGACATTGTAACTCAAAGAGTATGCAAGTACTAGGACATACGAACTCGTTGTTATGAATCACAAACATCAAAATGTAATTTCAGTGTTTCATCATTTATGCTAGTTTGCTCTCTAATTTAATTTACGAAGTTACGAATTTATTAATTTATTGAAGCGTTACTAATCTCTGCCCAAAATGCTTTTCCCACTTAAAATGTCTAAAAAATAAAAAAATCTATAATTATAATCATATGCAAATAATCATCACAATTTCATTATGATTTATTAGTCTTTAGGTCACCGTGGATCTTTTCATGAGAGGCCCGAAACAGTACCTGTATGCAAAAGTTTCTAAAAAGCTATTGACCTGATCACACCTTAAAAAAAAAACAGGCAGACAATCCAGTTTTGTGGCGTTTGACAGGATCCACCTTAAAACTTATAATGTTGCCTCAGCTGTCCCCCTCCCTGTTGTTTTTGTGCCTGTACAAGACCTCCATAAACATGTTTCGGGGCTTGAGGGTATTAAGTTCCTCTCCTGGAAAGAGCTTTATAAACAGCATAACACAATTACTAAGGTTCCTCAGTAAACTGTAAATAAAAAAGAATGTAGCTACACTTAAGTTTGCTTCTCTGTGACTAATATATATATATATATATATATATATATATATATATATATATATATATAACCGTGCTGTATGTATTATAGATGTGTTTTAATGCTAAGTATAAATTTATGTATTTTAAGCAGCTGAATAAAAATATTTTTAATTATAATTATGAGACTTCTGAATTTTACACTGTTCTAATAATTAAGTTTATGCTAATATACTAGATCTAGTGTGACAAAAAAAATGATTAATCTGTTAACCCTAAGTATGTGTTAAACTTGACAATGGCTCTGAAAAGAGACTCTGAAAAGAGCTCCTCCCTGCAGTCTCAAATATCATGTAAACACATCAGAGCACGTTGTGTCCCCTAATGCTCAATCTAAGAACACAAGATTCTGACTGGAGCGCATGCAAGGACAAAAAGTATAACTTCTTTAGATTTTGTGAACAACGGCTGATTATCATAAAAGAATGCATCATCTCAGCTTTCCTTAGTATGTGCTAATGAAATCAAAGACATGAAAGAAGAATTAAACTTGAGAACAAAGCATAACTTATGCCTTCTTTGATCATTTGATCAATAATCCTGGAGTGAAAAGCCAATCAACAAGTCTGACCATCAGATCAATGTAACTTGAGGAACCTATTTACATTCAACAAATCAAGTCATCAAAACCTAATGTAAGTGACTGATTTTATTATATGATAAGAGCTTTATCAACATTTTCGGTCTGACATCCCCTAATTCCTTTTCAAGCAATTTCTAACCCAGATCCCTGAATTGAAACAGAGGATGGTGAGCATAGCTTGGTGATCTAATAGTCCTGAAGAATAGTATTGTCACAAGAAACATTTATAATACTGTCTTGTTGGACCACCAACTCAACATCGTCAGTGGCGTTGGCAGTAGTGATAAGGCTACTTAGTTATTTTAATAAATAATAATTTACACTCTGTTATTATTGCATCTTGTTAATGTCCATAAAACTATGGTGTAAACAGAATGTATTGCTGTTTTCAACTGTTAATAGCGTATTTCTAAAATGCTGTAAATACTATTGTCACTTGTAAATATCATATCGCTATGAAAATATGTTATTTTCACTAACAGCATCTATTGCTATTTGCACTAACTGTAAATAGCTGCTGCCAACAAATATTTGATTGTCTGTCTTGTTATTTTTTTTTATTTTGCACAAAAATTGTTATGCAATATTATAAATAGTTAAACATGTCAATCACTTTCCTAGAGAATTCTGAAAGACCTATTAAAATATCAGAATAATACCAAGTCTGAACATGTGTTTTTAGACATTTAAAGATATTGTTTGAAACTGGAGTATTACACCGTGTTCCAAATTATTATGCACATCCCCTTTTTGTTTATTTTTCCATTACAGTCAGTAAGTTTAGAAATTGTATTTTGCCCTCAACACTTATATGACAGTGTGGATGTTGTTCTATACAAATGAAGTTGAGATGTTAAGAGATAATTTAGTACTTTGAAAAATATGCAAAATATGCTGATCCAAATTATTAAGCAAGTTGTAGTTCTCATACAATATGAGTATGTAAAAAGATCTTTTTAAAGACAAAAAGTGTGCATTATCTTTAAAAAGCAAATTTCTATAACAATTTATATTAGGTGGATCTAAACAGAATTGAACTATTATAAGATTTATGAGTGATTCGCAGTATACAGAACGATAAAGGCACAGTTAAGATGCAAACATGTATTTAAACCTGCTGGTGTCTCTGGAATCCCAAGAACTCCTTTAATATGGGATCCTTTGCATAAAGCTGTATTTCTACGAAAAATGTGGTGCATCATTATATGAAAGATCTGTGAGGTTGACTGCACTATAATTTGAAACATCAACTTAGGAATGCAATACTAGTGTCTTCAAGTGAAATAAAGCCAAACATGTATCCTTACAAGTTTAATGAATGGGAAAGTTAAAGTCATGTCAAAGATATGCTCTAATATTATTTATTACGTGACTTGACTAAGTACATTATTTATTTTACGTGTTAGTTTTTTGGACAATGTTTGTGTTGTTTCCATGCAGCACATTTGACAAATATCTGTTTTTGGATCATCACAATCCATTATATCATTATAAATTTGGTTAAAGTGCATTCTGCATAATAATTTGGAACAGCATATTTTGCATATTTTTTAAAAGTATTGAAGTATCTTTTGACATGTTTGTTTCATTTAAATAGAATAACATGAGTATTGAGAGTAAAACAAAATTTGAAAACATACTGGGGGAAAAAACAAAAATGGCATATGCATAATAATTTGGAATGTGGTGTACTTGTTGTATTATTCTATTAGTAGCAAGTATATCCTTAATGTACTCAATCATGTTTATTATATAGTTAGTTATAATATTAATCAAATAAGGAAATAAATGTGAATAACTCTGTAACTTCATGTACTCCATTCTAAACTATAATTATGCTTTTCTTGTTCTGTGCTTTTCAGTGTTTCTATTTCATGTAAAGCTGCTTTGGAACAATGAACAATTGAAAAGAGCTATATAAATAAAACTGAGTTGAATTGTTTTAGGTGGATCCTTGTATGTTTTCTGTAAATGTTATGGGATGAAAACCCACGCAAGTAAACTATTTTTAGTCATTTTGATTTCCTTTCATTTTACATGTATAAATAATTACTGTAAAAATCTTTCTAATATAATCAATTTGTATTATTTTGAAAGGATGGCAAATAGTAGAGAAAATTTTCTGTAGTAAAGCAGACTAAAATGAATTATTTTTCTTAATAATCTTTAAAAAAAGTCTTATAATTTAATTATAATATAATATAAGTCTTATATAATTCTATAAATTATTCATCTCATCTGCTTAGGGCGTATGTCTGCGGCCCAAGATGGTCAAATAGGTTTGAAGAAATGATTGATGGATTATTGTTTTGAATTTTTGCATAAAATTTTTTATATTCAAGCATCATCTTTAACCGTAAACACTGTTCTTTTTCTCTCTTTATGCAAATTTCTCTAAAACATTACGCAAAAAACATGTTTATCTCTGTATAACGTAAGTGTAAGATTCGGCAGGTGCCGCTAGAGGTCAGTGTAACTCTGAGCGCAGAGTCTTCAGACCGGAAGTGTCGCTGTTCTTTCTAAAGGCGGGATCAGGAAGCAGCGCTGTGTGGGTTATTTTTGGGCGCCTTGAGTCTCTGTGAACAGCGCGGCGTCTGTGGATGAAAACAAAATCTTTCAATGATTAAGTCAGGGTATGTTATAATATATGCAGTTTAATCCTCAATTTGTTTACTATTATGGAAAGCACTCATGCTAGTTTGTTACTGAGGTTTTATTTAAATTAATGAGTAATAATGGCCTGTGCCAGCGGCCGGTTTTTCACGCTCAGCGAGTAACTTAATTTGTCGAGTTATTCATTTCGTTTTAAAAATGTATGAGTTACTATTTTACACTTTTGGTACTGCAGTCTTTTGTGCTCATTTTCTTTTGATGAACATGTTCATTTACATAAGCATTGTGGTACCAATCACTGTTTTAAGGGCATTGTTTTATAATGTTTGTTTCTTTCATTTTAAAGCCACTGAAGAAAGACAATTTATCACATTTATTAGACCCTCCTAAAACAAATCAACAATGTCTTCGACATCACAAAAACACAAGGACTTCGTGGCAGAGCCCATGGGTGAGAAGACTGTGATGGCATTAGCAGGAATTGGTGAAGTTCTTGGAAAGAGATTGGAAGAAAAGGGCTTTGACAAGGTAGATATATAAGTTAGATAAACATATAAGCTAAGTTATGTTCTTTTGAGATGAATTAATGAAGTCACGTAAGTGAAACTGTTCATGATGAAAAATTTCTTTCACTTTCATTTTCTTTCCATAGGCGTATGTTGTTCTAGGACAGTTTCTGGTGCTGAGGAAAGATGAGGAGTTGTTTCGGGAATGGTTGAAGGATACATGTGGTGCAAATACCAAACAGCAAGGCGACTGTTATAGCTGCCTGAGAGAGTGGTGTGACTCTTTCTTGTAGTCAGTTGTTATTTGTCTTGTATTTTCATTTTTTCTTTATTCCCCTGGTATGTCGAATGCCTTTACCTCACTTGACCAGTTTGACTTTTTTGTATGCACCAATTTTAACATTTAGCCCAGAACTGTACGTTATCACTAGACTTTATATAGATGGGGACATTTGTAACATCACTGCTTTCCACACTGGCTATTTAGTTACCAGGGATTGGTTTTGTTCTTGAAACAAGATTTTAATTCAAATATGCGCATTGACAAAACAACATTTGTGTCATAATGTATTTCAGTTCAAAGGCTGTGTATCACCAGTCTGCATTCTCCAGTCTAAGCACATTGATAAACACCTTCATTGTAACCCTGACACTTCACAGATACACGTTACACCAGTCTTGTTTGTTAATGTGTTTAAAGGTTTTAATTGAATTTGGCCAAATTTTGCCACGATGCTAATGTGGTTTTAAAGGTTAATGTCTGCTAGTCACCATTATAATATGTATTTTCTTAAGGAAAGCATGGATAATGGTGTTAAATTCCTATATGTTGTATGATCTCAAACCCCCAAATTGTCTTTCGGTAAATGCCTTAATAAAACTGTTTTAACTGTGATTGTGTACCTAAACATGAGTCTATAATTTATTCTTCATGGCATCACTTTTTAACTGACATTGATTTATGTTTGCTGGTCTCAAATGTTTAAGGTGCCTCAAAGATGGTCTGTAAGAAATACTGATGAATATGTTACAGCTCTACAATGGCTTTTGAACTTCTTTGTTTGGCATTTTAACTATTGGAATAAAGTATCATAAATGTTATAAAATAGACTGTGGTATTTTGGATTAAAATGAATATTAAAGTTTCCAGTTTTATATTTGATATCCCTGGTTCTGTTAAAATAAAATAAAATTGTTTTTCAATATTTTACTATGTTCTTACCTCAACTTACATTAATTAATCCATACCTGTGTTTTGTCAATGCGTGCACTTAATCTTTGTGCAGTGTGTCGTGAGTGTGTTGGCATTTGGCCTGGCCCCGTTCGTTCCTTGGGATCCAAACAGGGATGAATTTATAAGCCACCAAACACTTATGATGGCACAAAACAAAACATGGCAATTTTTTAAGCTAATAAAAAATGAGAACTATTGTATGGTGGAAAAGCACTTAGGCCCTGTCCCAAATGGCGCACTTCATGTGGACTTTAGGTCTTGTGGCCTTAAATTGCGCGTTCTCGCTTAGTCTACGAGTCCGTAGGGTGTCCCATCTGTCATTTTTACGCTTTGAAGTGTGCTCATCAGCGCCTCCTTTGCCCCCTTGATGCTGTCTTCTCCGCGCACTTTGCCAACCCAGAAGTCCTTGCGAAAGGGCAATCAGACCAATCAGGCGACGGAAGGGAGCAGTTCACACCGACGGGCAACTTCTCTACCTATTTCCGGTGTGATGCTCGAGTCTGTCCCAAAATACAACTCCGGTGCACCCACGTGGACTCGCATCAAGGGTCCCTAAAGTCTTGGCGCAGTGATATTGACGGAAGTTCGAGTGAGAGTAGTCAGGAGTGATGATGTTACTGCCCGCCCTGGTCAAAGTGCTGCAAACTCTTCTGCCATACAATATAGTTCTCTTTTTTCGCTTAAAAAATCGCCATGTTTTATGTTGTGCCACCAGACTTACTCAAGTAACTACTCATGTAATGGTCTTTAAATAGTAAAAACACAAAAGTGGCTTCTACATTCATCCCTGTTTGGATTCTGGGGAGTGGGTGGGGCTGGGATAAATGCTAGCACATTCACGACCCGCAGTACAAAAATTAAGTGCATCCATTGAAAAAAGATAAGTATGTATTAATTTGTTTAAGTTAAGATAAGAACATATAAAAATATTGAAAAACAGTGGTGTTTTCCTTTAAAGGTGCAGTGTGTAATTTTTAGAAGAATCTCTTGACAGAAATGCAAAATAATATACAAAACTATATTATCAGGGGTTCCCTTACGTGGAAGTCGCTATTTTTTTAAACCATGTTTCTACAGAAGCCCTTAACGGACAAACATTTTTACTAAGTTGTCTCTGACGATGACATGTTTTTCCGGTGGCGGCTACCGTAGCTTCTCCATGCGTTTCAAAAGCAAGGGGTGAGCAGTGGACTGAGCCGTTGGTTGCAATTCGCAACCACACCACTAGATGCTGCTAAAATTTACACACTGCACCTTTAAAATATTACATGTTGTAATGTTCTATCTGTCAATAAGTGGTACACGTGTGTTGTTTACATTTTTTATTAATTCCATCATTAAATGCGGTCTGCAGTATTCAATCCATCACTTAGGACCAAAAATGCATTTTGATAGATTTTTTGTTTTTCCTCCAGTTTTCCATTGATACTAACAATCCCAACTCATAGAGACTATTAAAGTTACTAAAATAAAATTAGTTTTAAAGAACTAAGAATATGTTTTGTTTAATAGACCGCTTTAGGGTAGTTATGGTATTTGTGTGTAGGCATTAGTATTACTCTCACAATGATCTAATCTTTAAAAGCTTTACCAGTTAACCAGAAATATCTACCAGCATACATAGCCATCTCAAACAAAACATAAAAAAAAAAAATCAAAATATACATACAGAGTTTGTAAATCTCCAAAGTACGTGAAGAACTCCATAACATAACTAAATGTTTTTTGAATAGAATAAAATGTGAAATATACAGACCCACACCTATTTCCTTTTGATTAATTATAAAACAGTGTGCTTGCATATGTTTGTGTCTGATCAGTTTACATCAATCTTATTTTTTTACTAAATATTTTTCATCCGCATCCCCATAATGCAGGGGTGTTCAACCCTTTTTCTGAATGCCATTGTCCTACAGGGTTTAGCTCCAACCAAACACATTTGCCAGTAATTTTCAAAACAGGTTCATGTGCTTTGGAAATAAATTCTGTAGGACGATGGCTCTCCTGAAACAGAATTGGACACCCATATCTTAAAAAGGAACAGGAGAATATCCGCTCAAACTTGATTTTATAAATATTTGTCCTTAGCACTGTCAATAAATGAAATTTAACTCTTTATGTAATCTTAACTTTTGGGTGTGTTGTGTTGTTTGATGTGCATACATAAATCATTGTCATCTAAATTAGGCTAATCCTGCTCTTCCTGTTTCCAGCTCAGAGAAGAGCACAAAATAGCTTTTTCTCCCTGAAGGGGTTTTCTGAGGTGGGCACAGGGGTGATGAGAGGGTCTTCACATGCATGGGCATCACAGTAGGCCATCAAGTCTGCTGCTGCCTTAGAAACCTGAGAATGCAGGATAGAGGATCAGTGCTCAGTCTAAATGCATTTGGCTATAGGATAGCTATTGATTTTGAAGAAGCTGAACATCATTACATAGCTGACTTAAGGCTGCTTTCTGCTTGCTTGAAATTCATTATATGGATATAGTGTCACATAAAGGAAGAAGTTCAGAACAGCTTTAAACTTTGTAACATAATATATAATTCATACTAAAGCATTCCAATATTCTTACACTTACATTTAAACCATGCAGCATTATTTATGTAATAGTCATTGTTTTATAAATGCATTATGCCACCATCACCTCTAAGAAGCTTTTATAATGTGTCTGTGTGAATGCAGCTGAATGCCACTTTTTTGCAATGTAAAGATGACCTACATTTGGAAGCAAGTCTAAATTTGCCATATGAGAATTTGTTGCATAATCCTTAACATTGCATTATATCGGCAAAATAAATATGCTTACAATTTTCTGCTGTTAGACTCTCCCCTCAAATAGCATTTGCAAAATGCAAATTTAAGCTCAATGCTTAAAGACTTTAATGCTGTTGAATGAACTTGTAGGACATGCGCTACCGGGGGATTGTAGAAGTAGGTCATAACTATTAACCTGGTTACAGATCTTTGATCACATCACATCAACATAATTTAGTCTGCTGGCTACAAGCTAATATGAGATTTATTCGCAGATTTATTGTTGATCTGAGCATGTTATATTTTTGGAGCACAGCTCTCACCTTGATTCGGCAAAAACTTGCTTCAATCTTCAGCTGTTCAACCAGCTTCCTAGCCTGCCCGACACTCATGGTGCTGTTCACAGGGGTGTCTCCTTTCATCCTGCCACAGATGTACAAACATAATGCATAAACTCATCCAATCTCAAGCATCACATACCATTCAAAAGCTCATCTAACCACAAGAGGCATCGGTTCCTTTTGCTCACTGTAAGAAGTATTAGCAGAACAATATAACAAACCAAGATGCAGCCAATCTCTACTCTTTCAGAATGATTATCCCACGTTTAATAACACGTTTCAGGGGATAAATTATGTGGCAGACAGTCCTATTTGCATTCTCAATCTCCTCCTGTCGTCCATAACTCTCATACCCTCTGCTTTACTTCCTCTCTTTCCGGTCTTGGTGTCATTTACTACTGCTTTGCTCAAAGCTGCTGTCGTCCTAGAAAACCAAAACCTCACCTTGGATTGCATGATCTGATAGCAACACATTTCATTGTCTATTGGGCTCACTGTGATTTCATTCAATTATTGGATATCAGTGTGCAAATAGTTGTAAAGCTATTCAACATCATCTAAAATAATATACCTAGCTAACATGTCCTATTTGTAGTCTTATTAAACATTGTAATGGGGTATGCCGGCCCCATTTTGCACTGTGGAATGTGCTCACAGACAATCACCACGTGCAATACATCATATTATTTGTTTTATGCAATACCACACAAAAATCAACAGTCTTGACCATTATACTATTAAACATAAACATTTTAGACACATACAGCCTAAATATAAACATGTATTTCCAACAGGCAAGAAAAACTAGGCCAGATACATAAATGAAAATCAAAGCTCCACAAACAGATGATATGTTATAATTTGGAAAAAAGCTATGTCCTCAAATATAAATGATCAATACATGAAAATGAAACAATATAATAATCATTAGCTATATATTTAAAATGATGCAAAGCAGAAAATGGAAGTAAATGGATGGGAGGCAAAAAAAGACCACAGGGGTGTATGCATCTATTTCTGTTATACTTGGCCTTTTCATTCATCCTCTAGCTTCCATTTTCTCCTTTCATTCTCTGTCTTACCCTTGTTGTATTCCTCTTGTGGTGATATCTCTCCCCCTTCTCTTCTTCTTTCCTTATTCCTTCTCTCTCAATCCGTGTTGTTGCTTTCAGTGCAGCCGGACCGCACCCTCATAGACAGTGTGGATGCTACCCAATTCTGTACAGTCCAATGCACTGCAATTCTCTTACAATGCACACCAATCTCTTGGTACATACATGAAACTCCCCTTTGCAGTGAGTGGAATGTGCCAACCGGAGGGAGGGGCTCTATTGGAATTGATTAGTTCTGTAAGGTGGCTTATACCATCTCTGCAGCATCGCGGGGGGTTATGGGGGAGGTAAGTGTATTGATGGAAAAGCACTTATTAAAAGCTCAATATTATAGTATTGAGTATTGTAAGCGTTTATGATAAGCGTTTATGGTAATAAAATATATTTATTTTGGTTTATGATTGTGCTCGCGCTCAGCTTTCACTCGTACTTCTCTGTTACTATGGGAACTGCTGCAGTCTCAGCCTCTTTGCCTCATACTGTGGCACCATTTTGACAAAGTGGTCTCTCCCAGCTTGGTTAAGATGTTATATCCCCTTCACATCTTTACATCACCCCACCCTCCCACTGCTGCATCTCTTCTCGTATTACATTCACATCTTTGCAAACCTGCCCCCTACGTTTCCAACTGAGGAATGAGAATTAAATGTTGTCTGTAATATTTGGCGAGGAATTGATAAATTAAACGGAGATTTTATACATTATGAAAGAGTAGAGTCTGGTGTTTTAATGTAATCTTTCTTTTTTTTTATAAAAAAAATTTTGTACAAAAATGTAAAATGTTAATAGTAGCCTTTTTGTATGTGTTAGATTTCTGACTAAAATATAATATATTTTCAAAAAAGGGAAATTATTTGTTTGCTCCCTGATATATAATATTGTCATTTTTAATGTGTTTGTTATGTAAAAACAAAAATGTATATAGATTCTTAATGATTTTTTTAAACATTTGATATTATTTTAATATTATTATACTTTATAACTTTATGAGTAACCCATGTATAAATAATCAAAACAACTGTTAAATCGGATATATTTATCCTATTTTAATTTGATTCTTTATTCTAAAACAATTATGCTTCTAAGTAATAACATAGATTAGAAATACAGTACTGCATAGGCAGCGTTTATTCTAAAACGCATATGAATGAACGGTTTGTACCTCCTCTCTTTCCGTACGTATGTTTGTGTAACACCAGCAGGAGCGCTATTGAGTAAACGCTGTTCTCTGATCAATAGATGCAGTGACAACCGTTCAAGTGTGTTTTGGTTTCAATATGATTTGAAGATCGTGTTCTCTAAACAGAAATGCATAAATTATGCGTCACTTAAGCGCATAACAAAAAGGAACAGATGGTGTTGGCACATTGGAGTTGTATTAATCAGTTTTTGAAGCATAAACATTTATTTGTCCATGGCGTACATGGTGATTCAGGAAGGTGAGTTGACTAATCATTCTCCAAAAACAATATTAAATTGATAAAGACCTCAGGATAAGACAAATGCGACACAGAAGACACTTAATTTTGTGTACAGTGTGTGTGCAGGAAGTGCTAAAATGACACCGCACGTTTTTGGGGAAAAGCCACTTCATTTTCATTTTATTTATTGCACTATATAATTGTTTTGCTTATGACGTGGTTATGGTGCAAATGTGTGACTCTTTTAGGATTATACCTTTATTATTATATGTGAATTTTTCTAGTGTTTTGTGTGTGTGTGTGTGTGTGTGTGTGTGTTATTAACAGTTAACTATTATAACTGCTCTGTATATTATTATAATTACTCTGTAATTATAATATAATAAACATGCTTTAGTGTTTTGTGTAAATAATGTTTAATTCTGTCCTGTTTTTCTTATTCATACAGGCCACTGTATGGTTTCCCTAACATTAACGGATGAACTGTGGAACTACAAGTTCAGCCTGTCGGAAAATCATCTTTTCAGTCACAGAGCTACGTCTGAAGAAAGCTACATTCAAAGTTTTTAAATTTTACCTTCATATTAGCCATCATGGCCTTATGTAGACTTGATTAGCTGTTGTTTGAGGTGTTTTGAATGAGTGAAGAGAGGCAGCAGAGCCCTGCAGTGGAAGGGCTGAGGGGCAAACACGGTGCAAATATTACAGGATCACCATCTGGACGTGACGGGGAACTTTTGCCAACTATGGGTGCAGCAATTGGACCGTTGCTGCTTTGGCTCCAGGACGTGGCAGCGGTGACCCTCCTAAGGGCTCGCAGGACTCTCCTAAGAGCTGCCATCCTGTTATGTGTGCTGGTACTTCTCCTCTGGATCTCCATCTTCCTATATGGAAGCTTCTACTATTCCTACATGCCAACCGTCAGTTTTGCCGCACCGGTACACTTTTACTACAGGTAGGCGCATTAGTGATGAGCGCGAGCATTCCTGTCTTGTTTTGATAATGGTGTGTTTGTGCACGACTGAGTTTCTAATTAGTTTGGTCCAGTGAGCAAATACAGATGGAGTAATTACTAGATTATTTATGGCATATGAAGCTGATAAATGAAAGCATGAAACTGCTTCTTGTTGCTTTGGGGTTGATTCTTCTCTCCTCTCTTTCAGAACCGACTGTGATCCATCAGATTCAAACCTCTGTTCTTTTCCCACGGCTAACATATCTCTGTTAAAGAACGGCAGAGACCAGGTACACATTCACAATCCTGTTTAAAGTGGTATTCAATGAGCTCAAAATGCACTTGGGAAAATGAGCCAGAAATAAATAAGTTACTTAAGGCAGTAACTTTCTTTTTGAAGTGTGCTTGAAAGAATAGTTCACTCCAAAATGAAAATTTTCATTTTACTCACCCTCTCATTTTAAAAGGCAGGTGGGTCCGTGTACAGTGCACGTGACGCAGTTTTCGTTATCAGAAGTAGGGCTGTCACGTTTATGACATTCGGCTGACGGTTAATTCTCTAATAAATTGTGCCGATTATGCCGATTAATTGTCTGTTTTATTGCTTTGAAATTAAGTTCTCATACTTTTTTTGTTTGTTCATGAAATAATTTTCACACATTTTTGTGATTATTTAAATTAAATATTTTGCAAGGTAAACATGGCAGTAAATATTAATACACATAACACATATTTCAAAGTAATTATTTAATTAATATATCTTTCAAAACATGAAGATTCTTCATAAAAAATAAACACACTAAAGTGTCTGAAAAAAATGAAAATAAAAATGCAATCAAAATAAATTGACCATACAAGAACAGGCCTTAAATAGTAGCCAATCCTACTATGGTCATATTAGTGCTTATCAAGGTTTTGCAGCATTTCTTTAAATGCATTTTTTTTCCACTGTATTGAATGGTTTTGCAATCTATTGCGGTACACTGTCAGTTAAGGAGCGCTATCAGATACTGTGTCTCGTTTATATAGGTGTTGCAGCTCCCCCTTGTGTTTTTGAGAGAGATATGCGATCATTGCGGTGATCTGAAATCATTGCGATGAGGTCAAATAATCGCGATGAGACGATTATTTAATCTTTGTGACAGCCCTAATCAGAAGAGTGCGCTGGATTTTTGAAACCCTGTGTACATTGTATGCATAGGTCGCACATCTGTGTACACATACGAGTCAAATAAACTATAATTTGCAAGGCTGTGCGTTCAACTGTGTGGGTACGCTTGCGTAGAAGTAAAAAACAGACCAT